>NW_026623019.1:6297391-6599975 GCF_023065955.2 Ursus arctos | reverse complement strand
AACACTAGGCTCTCCTTAGCTTTTGAGTATTGTCCCTCCAAGTGGCCCTTCTCCAAGTCAGCTAGCCTATCTTTTTATTTGTTCATATTTTTGTGGTTACCTTCCCACAATCAGCTCCTAGAATTATGGGAATCTTTCCAATGACTCTCCTGCTTGCTCCTTCTGGCCCCAACCCTCCATTTCCAATTCTCACCTCCCATTCAGAGCAGAGAAACAGATTATGGCATCATCATGAAACCTTCAAAGGGAATCATGAGCTACAGGAAAGCTGCATCTCCTCTGCTCTCCTCATCTCTACACCCCTCGGGGGAATATCTGTAGGCCAATTTACCAGGAGTGCTGTCCCCTCCCAGAACTGAAATGGGTTAGGGTCTCCTAATGTTGTAAAGGAGAGAAAAAGAAAAGCAATGTAGGCTCATTTCTATACTGAAATCAGTTAAAGAAAAATAAAAAAACTCATCTACATGGTGGGGCTGCACGTGTACAGGACTTGTTTCTAAAGTCAGAGTTACAAATCCTTTAGATCACTCCAAGGAGAGTTTCCTTCCATGAAACACACTAAAGTATTGAAATTTATTTTGTAGACTAAAGGAAGGAAGTAAAGGATCATCTATCTGTCATTCAAAGTATTCCGCCTTTACAATAATAATGAAATCCCTAACAATAGACTGGGGAGAGGGTAGGGAATTCCAAAGTGTTTCTCCCTCCTTCAGAGTTCATTCTACTCTATTTTGATACTAAACCTTGTAACCTTGATCCATGTGAATAGATGTGCTTTTTACTCTGAAAATTGAGTGAGAGTCGTAGTTTAGTAGGAATAAAATTACCAAATAAACAAGTAAATTATCTATCATTCTCTATAGAGAGATTAGATATACTGACTCTACTGAAATCCTAACAGAATATAACTACTGTTAATATATTGGTGTTTTCTTTCCAGATTTTTACTCACACACACACAGAATACACATTGCAATGAACCTCCCGAAGCTAAATATTTTCACACTCCCTAATTATTTCTCAGATTCTTTATCTTTGGAATTTTTATATTTTTGGAATACATAAGTTTTTTCCCTAATCAAATTAAAAGTTTTAAGTTCATGCCATTTCTCTTTGTGCAATGTTTTTAAAAATGTCTTTGCACAGGAAAATAAAATTAATATCAACATGTACTTTTTCCCATTAATTTATTATATCATGTATTTTTCCTTGTATAACCCAGCTTTCTTTTGGTAGAAGATGTATGGTTGGGAATCAAGCCTTCCCCCCCAAAATGTTAGTTGATTTTATCATTATTATTTAATAATCTATTCTTTCTACACAAATATATTTTAAATGCCCCTTATATTATAAAGCAAATTCTTCTTTTTTTTTTTAATATTTATATATTTGAGACAGAGTGAGTGGAGGAGGAGCTGAGGGAGAGGGAGAGAATCTCAAGCAGTCTTCCCACTGAGCTCAGAGCCCATGCAGGGCTCAATCCCAGGACCTGAGATCATGACCTGAGCTGAAATCAAGAGTCGGTCAATGCTCAACCGACTGAGCCACCCAGGCACCCCAAAAAGTAAATTCTTATTCTATTCTTAGAGTTTTATGACATTCTAGATTTCTGTCTATTCCTACACTGGATCACATTTTAAAAATAGAGTTTTATAATACATTTTATTATCTAGAAAATCTATTTGTCTTTCCTGTCTAAATATTTTTCCTTGGGTTACAAACTCTTTAAAAACAAGGACTATGTCATTTAAGTACCATATTTATTGAACCTGTACATAAGCCCAACACAGTGTTAGGCAATAAAAATACTTTTTACATGTAGGCTATTTGGTTTTCAAAGTTTTCTTCGTATATTTTTCATGAGTTCTTCTATATCCTAATTCCCTTGCCAGTACAAAAAAAGTTAGACCAAATGGTTGAAAGCTCCTTTATGCCTCAAATACAGGCACACAGTCGGTTCTCAGAGAATTCTCCTTGGTTTCTACACTGCCTTTTGTTCTATTCGAGAAGGACAGGTTGAAAAACAACCATGATTAACAACCAGTGACTTAACACTTTGGTGAAGTGTAAAAGAAGTTCCATCCTGAGCCTAAAAAAATTAGAAACCTCCTGAAATTCTGCTGGAATTGTTGCTTGGAACTGCGATTGCCCTGAACCATTGGCATGGCGAGCACGATGTCTGCAAAGCATTGCAAAGACACCAGGATGAGTGTATCAGTATCTTACAGCTGCTGTAACAGATTTCCACCAATCTGGTGGCGCAAAGCAATGCACAGTTATTCTCTACGGTTCTGGACATCAGAAGTCTGAAATCCATTTCACTGGGCTGAAGTCAAGGGCCATACACTCTCCTGAGGCTCTAGGGGAGAATCCATTTCTTCACCTTCATTCCTTTCTCTGGAGCTGCACTGTTTGCTTTCTTAACACCCAGCCTCTTCCCCATCTCCAAAGCCAGCAGAGCAGGATCTTGCTTTCACTGTTCTATTGGCAGCTTCTTCTGTGGTTAAATTTCCCTCCTTCTTATAAGGACGCTTGTGATTAAATTAAGGGCCTACAGCAGATAATCCAGGATAATTTCATTTTAAAAATCCTTAATTTGCTCACATCTGCACAGTCCCTTTTGCTTTATGAGGTAACATTCGCAGGTTCCAGAGATTAAGACCTGGGTATCTTGTGGGGCCTTTATTCAGCTTACCACAGTGAGTGACACAGTGAGTCACAGGTTCTGATTAATGGGGCAGGAGAATGTGTTCTTCTCATGAGGAGGCATCTCTATCCAGGAAGATGCTTCTTCTTCCTTCACTCATAAAACGGGATGTGAGCAGGTAGGCAGGTTACAGAAAAGTGACTGCTATCAAGGGGGATCTACAGTTTTGTTATTGTGGTTGCTGTGTTTTTAAAATGTAGGCTATATATCCTGGGCAGTAGAATCCATGGATGTTACCTATGTTATAGGGGAGGGAAAAACTTTTCCTCTACCCTCTTAGGTCCACTGCTAGGGCATGTAAATTAAACTGACAAAAGATTAACAGAAAAAGGTCATTTCATATGCATACAGGGAGCCTCACAGAAAAGAAGTAAAAGCTTGAAAAAGCAGTTGGACTTTTTGGGAGCTTATATGCCATTTTAACAAAGGGTGCTAAATTTCGGAGAAGTGGCAAGTTAAAGGAAAATGGATTTGGGTTTCTATGGGTGGTAAATTTGGGGCAAGTAAATATATGGTGAAAACTAATGGAAGATAAGGGTTATTTTAGTAAGATTTGTGTGTACAGACCCACCTCAAGGTGGACTGTCTGTCCCTAGTGATAAGGGTTGTTTTCCTTCTGGTATGGGAGAGGGGAGGAGGAACACCTTCACAAGGGAAAGTTGTGTCCTGCTTTTCAGCAGATAGGAGGAGGGCAAAGAGCCCTTCCTGCATGTGTTTCTTTTTATTGTTTTTATTTTTAAATTATTATTTTTTTTTTTTTAGAGAGTGAGAGAGTGCATGAGTGCAGGGGGCCGGGGGAGCGGCCAGAGGGAGAGAGAGAATCCCAAGCAGGCTCCATGCCAAGCATGGAGCCTGACGCAGGGCTTGATCCCCCAGCCCTGAGATCATGACCTGAGCTGAAATCAAGAGTCAGACACCCAACTGACTGAGCGACCTAGGCACCCCATTCCTGCATTTGCTTCTTAATTGCCTTCAGCTCAAAATAATCCTTATGCAAAAGTGGTATATCTTGGGGTGGCTTATTCTGATCAGCTTCAACACAAATGTCTCCAAGTCCTCTAGCCTGAGGACTTGTTCTTCCTATTATTTTTACCGGTCTTACAATTCCCATTCTAGTTGCCAGAGAATGATACTACACACACACACACACACACACACACACGCATGCACACATGCACACCCTTAACCAAATAAATATATGTATAAAATAACAGGTAGTAGAAAGTGCTTTTTTTAAAAATGTGAAGTAAAGGAGATGAAAGTGACAGGGTAGAGTTGGTGGTACCATTTGACGTAGGGTCGTTAGAGAAGAGCTCTCTGATGAGATTACATTTTAGCAAAAGCCAAAGGGAAATATAAAGGAACAAGGCAGATGGCTAGCTGGGGAAAGAGTAATCTAGACCAGGAAACTAGCTCATGCAAAGGCTCTGGGTCCTTTCTATGTTGCTACACTTCAGGAATAGTAAGCGTGTGACTCCACCCCTGTATCCCACAGCCAACCCCTCCTCCAGGCTCTTCACCTCTCTCTTCTTTGTCCAGCCAACTCAACCCTTGACACATCATCATTACTGTTCTTCTGAGTTGCTACAGATTGTGTGTATGTTAAGCAATGTTCTAATCTCAGTAACAAACTTAATTCCCTTCAACTGAGGAGGAAGAGGTTCAAGTAAATCGCACAAAGCCACACAGTGCCTGGGCTGGGATCTGAATCCAGGCCATTTGGTTCCTAGAGCCTGGCCTCCTACATCATTGCCTATTACTTCTGCAGGTATGCCTTTCCTTAGAATGCTCTCCTCTACCCAACTCTTTTAAGACTCAGCTTTTGCTGTTCTTCTAACCATTCCTGTGGGATTTTCTCCCCACTCACTTCTTCACGGCATTTAGCCCTGTCTGTCATGCTCCGATGGCTCTCGGTCTTTTAGTTCCATGGGTGATAGTCTTATCTCCCCCAAAGGAACCACACGCTCCCTGATACCAGAGCCATGTTCCATACTTCAGCCATAGCATCCAAAGAGGCTGGCATACAAAGTGCTCAGAAAAAAAAATTTTTTTTGAATTAATGACTATTTTTCATCAATTTGAAGATGCATGCTTTTGTTATGCAGAATATCTCTGAAATCAGTCATTCAATTCATGGTGTGTCAGAGTTAATTGGCAGGTTTCTTTTCTCTCCTAGCAGCTTCGTTGATTTGATAAAATACAGTAATTAAAAATCTTGACCTTGACCCTTCATTTGGTGCCTTGGTATTGTGAGAATTTACTCAGCATGGTGGAATGAAGAGGAAATGACCTAGCTCTTTTCTGACCACACAGTGCTGGAGCAGAAAGCTCTCTGATACTCTTCAACATAGACTCAGTAAAATGCCACTTATTAGACTATTCATGTGACTCCTGAAATAAAGAAAAAATATCTACAGGTAGAACATGATGGTAGGAGATTTGGGACTTTAAATATTCGAGGCCTGTGTTACAGACACGAAAAAGGGGAGCCTGCCACCTGCCAGAGAAAGTTTCTGAAGTACACAGATCACATCTTCTGCAATTTATTTTCTCTGCTGAAAAAAGGAGCTCATGCAGGAAACACTTTAAAACCAAATAAATACAACAGAGATGCCCGCAATTTCCTGCAAGTCTGATTAAAAATAGGCGCTCTGCAATCATGGAAGACCAGCGTCTGTCAGCGGCAAGGCCACGCCTGGGGAAGCGAACCTCTCTGGCAGCTCCAGAGAGCAGTGGAAGGTGGGTGTTCATACCAGCCTGTGAGGGGGGAAAAGGCTACACTCCAGAGGCTCCTCTGGGCAAAGTCTTTGGGTAGAGAAGAGCTTCCTGATCAGAAAATGTAGGTGTCAGAAATTACTTGAGTTCTCGCCTTATGACTTCCATACCCATGCCAGGCTTCCAGTTTTGCCCTGTGTTCTCCAGAATGAATTCTAACTCCCTGCACCCAAGAGGTAGACTGAAATCCCCCCACCCCAGAAAAGGGCTGCAGATAAACATCAGACTTTTCCTCTCCCCTCCTTCACCTTACCAAAAAGATCACAAACCAATGCAGATAGTAGCTGTGTTTCAAATATTTATGGCTGTCCTCCTCTTCTTCTTCTCCTTCTTCCTCTTATTCCTCCTCTTCTCCTCCCCTCCACCTCCCCTTTCCCCTCCTTCTCCTTCTCCTTCTTCTTTTATGCCTGAATTACAGGAACATGGATTGGATCTTCAAAGCAATATACAGGGTTTAAGCCAAGCAATTCCCATGCAAGTCTGTGGGAGGCACACAGCGAGAATCCTGTAATATCTCAGAGGATTTATTCCTTTGAAGGTCTTTTATAAGAAGCCTTTGCTAAGGGATTTGCAAAAACTCAAGATTATTTAGAGATAATGGCTGAGAAATGTTGCTGGAAGTGTAAAAGGCAGTCACATTACCACCAAAAGAATTCCTTATAAATAATGTCATTATGGCACAAAGAATACCAAATGCATTTAATCATTACCTTCTAATCGAAGGGCTCTGCCAAATTTGCTTCTTGTGCTGTGTTGGCTATTTTCTGTTTCGTGGGACTGTCAAATGTAGACAAAGAGTCGGTGAAGGAGTATGTTCATCACAAAGCTGGTGAGACAAAGTCTGGACCAGAGGCTTCGTGGTGGGAATCAGATATCACATCTCTTATGTCCCTCATGCCCCAACACTTGCCCCACTAACTCCCAGAGGGGCCCCGTAATCCACGGATTTTGGCCAGTGGAAGCCAAATGGTGGCACATTCAGGGATGCCAGGGCAAGATTCTCTTAAACAAAGCAAGGGCCAAATAATGCTTCCAGACTGAAACAGAACACTGTCTTTGAAGAGGTGTTTTCACTGAGAGAGAGAGAAAAAAAGTCAGTCACATTCCACTTTTTTTTAAGATAAGGACTTTAGTGTCAAATAAACTTTTCTAGAATTCTTAAATAGGGCATGTATATACACAACTTGGCATATGAACTCTCTCATAAAGTGCTCAATTACCCAGGAAGTTGTGGCCCAAATCAACTGAACTGGTACTTTTTTTAAAAAACTGCTGTTATTTTACTTATTTATTTAAGTAATCCCTACACCCAACGTGGGGCTCGAACTCACGACCCTGAGATCAAGACTCACATGCGCAACAAACTGAGCCGGCCAGGTCTCCCAGTTAATTCCATAATTAATTAAACAATGACTAAAATATTTTGCATTTAGAATTTTGCAAACATTCACTGAAAAGTTTTTATAAATGCATGATTCCTTATTTGTGCCTTATTCAGTACAGAAGGACCACCATTGATTCTTCTGGCAACTGGGGATTTTCTAGTTACTTAGCGTTATCTTTATGACCATCAGTTCCATTTCTACAGAATTAGAGACTTGGAAAGCCAGTTAATTCCAAGAAATGTCCTGGAAATTGTTTTAAGATTCATGATATGAGTTCTTAAGGTATCACTGCCTCTCAAAAAAAAAAAAAAAAAAAAAAGAGAGAGAGAGAGAGGGAGACAAGTTCCAGTTAATTAAAGATCCTGGTTAAATAGAAATTGAATGCTTAAAATTCCTCATTCTTCCAGTCACCCAATTCTTGTCCATACAAAACTACAGATGAAAATTCTACCTCAAGATATTCAAATTGATAGCATCCCCTTAACTGTGAAAGGGTGAAGTAAAAATGAAATCACTTAAATCGACCCATATGAAAATACAGCACCTCCTAGGTAATTGTTAGTGTGTGAAATGGCTGACCGCCCTCACAGTTGAAGCCAACGCTGAATGAAGATGATCTGTTGTTCCCCATTTTGCGAGGCCTATGATGTTGTCTGCGGAATGGAGACAAGATGGCTGCCTCACTGGCCTAGCAGGGGAGAGAGCTACATGCCAGAGCCAGAACACTCACGACTTGATATACCATGAGATGAACACAAATCTTTTAAGGGGCTTCATGTGGAGCTAGACAGGAGACCTCACTGTGTTCTCGGGCAATCGAGTATTAGTTACAGAGCAAATTCACTCAGGACTGTACACCAACGGGCTTCTCAGGGAAGTGGGAACATCAAACATGACAGTGAAGATTTAAAGGACCAATGTTTTCTAAAGTAACCATCTTCAATCCAGTCAGTGTGTAGGAAAAATATATATATAACACCCCATTCTCGAAATTTCCATCTAAAGTCACCACTCTGGGTTCCCTGCCACTCCTCCACAGTCTGGCTTTGCCAAAGAAGGCTTAGTCTGCAGAGATGAGAAATAAGAAAAAACAAACCAAAAAAAACCACCAAAAACAAAAACAAAAAACAAAACACCAAAAAAACCTGAGGGAAATAAGCCGCCCTCTTATTTCTACTTTCCCTTTTTACTCAGAGCCCAGGAAAATTGAAAGCCAGGAGAGTTAAATATAGAGAAAAATTCCAGGATTTCTCTGGCTATCTCCCCCATACTACCTATCTCATTTGGTTTCCTTCTTCTGTTTGACTTGAGTTTCAATAACGATAGAAGAGCCCCCATAATCTTTCCTCTTATATGGTGGCCATGATGGAATGTCACCCTTTGGGATCCAAAAGAATTTGGAATTCAAATGGAGTTGTTTTCAGAGAGAAAAGATAGGGGAGAAGACAGAAGATGCTAGGCTGAGCCTGTGAAATCATTCATATTTGTGTAGAACTTTCTGTTTTCAAAGCACATGGGAGCTCAAATGTGGGACGAACACACATGGAAGCTGAGGAGCCAATGAGGTAGACTATGCCCCTGGTCAGTCAATAATCTTTCTTTTCCAGATCCCCCCTGCATGGCCTGCTCTGTGCAAATGGAACTTGCCCTTTTAAATATTTTTCCTTTCCTTGATGTCACCATGTTTCTGGTTTGTATGGAGGTTTTTTTAAATTACAGTGTATGGAGGTGTTTGTTTATTTATTTATTTATTTATTTATTTAGAGCAAGACAGTGTATGTGAGCGGCGGTAGGGGGGCTGGGGGTGCAGAGGGAGAGAGAAAATCTCAAGCAGACTCCGTGCTCAGCATGGAGCCAAACGTGGGGCTCCATCTCATGACCCTGAGATCACGACCTGAGCCGAAATCCAGAGTCAGGCACTTAACTGACTGAGCCACCCAGGCACCCCTCAGTGTCTGGAGGTTTTTAATCTTTTTTTTTTATTATTATTGTGATAACATGGACAAAACATAACATTTACCATTTTAAAGTCATACAATCCTGTGACTGTTAGCAATCCCAGTCACCCCTGTTCCCCCCAAGCACTGACAACCACTAGCCTACTTTCTGTCTCAATAGATTTGCCTGTTCACACGATATGTCACCTTGGTTGTGTCGGTGTCTGTCGTTCAGCACGTGTTCAAGTTTCATCCACACTGTAGCATGTAATCAGACACTCACCCCCCCCTTTTTTGGTTGAATAATATTTCGTTGTATGGACGCACCACATTTTGTTTGTTTACATTTTTCTTTATGCAGTTGACGGACATTTGGGTTGTGCCCCCTTTTTGGCGATCATGAGTAATGCTGCTATAAACATTCATGTTCAAGTCCTGTGTGAACATTTGTTTCAATTCTCTTAGATATATACCTAGGGGTGGAATTGCTGGGTCATAGAGTAATTCTATGTTTAACTTTTCGGAGGAACTGCCAAACTCTTTTTCCGGGCAGTTTTCCCATTGGTAACGTAGGGGAATTCCAATTACTTCCCCTTCTTCTCAACACTGGCTATTTCCCGTCTTTTTGATTGTTGCCATCCTAATGAGAAGTGAATCTCATTGTAGGTTTGATTTGCATTTACCTAATGACTAATGGTGTTTGTATGGTTTTGATTTTGTATTTTGAACGATCTTTAGGTTTACAGAAGAATTTCAGACATAGTACACAGAGATTCCGTATGTATTTGGGCCCAATTCTGAACTTTCTATTCCGTCCCACTGGTCTATAGTATTTGCCCATCCATGTGTCCCACCACACTATTTTCATTAGGGAGCCTTACGTTACGTGTCAAAGTCTTCCAGCACTAGTTCTCCTTTGTAGGTGTTCTTCAGTGGTCCCTAGTGATCCTTGCATCTTTGTTTCTCCACATGAACTTCAGTATCAACTTGTCTGTAAAATAGCTTCTTGGTATTTTTATTAAAGTTGCATTGAATTTATAAATTAACTTCGGGGGAACATATCTTTTGAATGCTGTCATCCTAGCCAAGAACAGGGGATAGATTTCTAGCTGTTCAAGTCTGCTTTTGTGTCTTTCAGGACTGTTTCAAAATTGTCCTCTTATAGGTCTTGCCCACTTCTGGTTAAACGTATTACCAAGCGTTTCATCTTCGTTTCATCTTCATTTCATCTTCCTTCCTCCCTCCCTCCCTCCCTCCCTCCCTCCCTCCCTTCCTCTCTCCCTCCCCCTCTCCTTCCAAGCGGTTTGCCCTTATGTATTTTTAAAGTAAGCTCTACACCCATTTGTGGGGCTTGAACTCATGATCCCAAGGTCAAGAGTCACACGCTCTACCAATGGAGCCAGCCAGCCACCCCCTAAGCATTTAATCTTTATATCCTGCTACTTCACTGAATTCTTCTATTGTTTGGGTTGGCTTTATCATTGATTCTCTGGGTTTTTCAAAGAATACTATCACATCATCTTCAAATAGAGGTAGTTTTACTTCTTTTCCCAACCTATGCCTCTGATTGGTGTCTCTTGTCTAATCGCATTAGCTAACAAACACATTTAGTGTGGTGTTTGATTCTTGCCTTGTTCCCAATCTTATGAAAATACCTCCAGTATTCCCTCATTAAATGGAGTATTAGCTTGAGAACTATGGTATATATATTTTATCATGTTGAGAAGGTAGCCCTCAATTCCCATTTCTATGCGTGTTTTCATCATGAAACAGTGACAAACTTAGTCAAAGGCCTTCTTAGCATCTACAGAAATAGTGCATTCCTTGAATTTATCCCACTTGGTCATATTACATCATTATATTTAATGTGGTCTTGAATTATGTTTGCTAATAATGTGTTTGTTCATTCCTTTAATTTTTCCCATGCCCCCATAAAGACTCCATTCAATAAATTTCCTTCAATCCCATCTATATTGGGATGTTTTTTGTTTGTTTAGAATTTCTGCTTTAACATTTATGAGTAATATTGGAATGCAGATTTTTCTTTGTATAGTCTTTATCTAGCTTATACATAATGATGTACTTGCTTCATAAAAGGAATTAGGAATTGCTTCCATCTTTTCAATGTTCTAGAATAATTTGTAGAACATTGCGACAATCTGGTCTTTGAAGATTTGGTAAAAATCACTTGTGAATCCAACTGGGCATGGTGACTTTTTTGGTGTGTGTTAAGTTTCTTACAAATGCTATTTCTTCCATAGAAACTAGTATATTTAAACTTTTTAACTCCAATGACATCAAATTTGAGTATTCTCGGTTTCCTTAAGAAATTCTCTATTTCATCTAGGTTTTCAAATTTTATTGTATCAAGATTGTAGTTTCTAGTCATTGTTTTTAATTTTTTCTGCTTCAATGGTTATATCACCCCTCTTCATTTTAATTTGTAGGTTTGTGTTCTTTCCCTTTTTTTAAGACTTGATTTATTTATTTGAGCGAGAGAGAGACAGCAAGCGAGTGAGTGCACAGAGGGAGAGGGAGAAGCAGAGTCCCCACAGGGCAGGGAGCCCGACATGGGGCTCAATCCCAGGACCCTTCTTGATCAAGTTAGTTAGTGGTCTATTTTGTGACTTTTTATATTTTTTTATTTATTTTTTTAAAAGATTATTTATTTATTTGACAGAGAGAGAGCGAGGGAGAGAGAGCGGGAGAGAGCACAAGCAGGGGGAGGGGCAGCGGGAGAGGGAAAAGCAGGCCTGATCCCAGACTGATCCCAGGACCCTGGGATCATGACCGAGCTGAAGGCAGATGCTTAATGACTGAGCCCCCCAGGCGCCCCTGTTAACTTTTTTAATTGCAATTTTGATTTGTCAGTCAGATCTGTTTTTCTCTTCCTCAGGCATTTATCTCAGCCCTAGAGGTGTGGCCATTCCTTATATCTGCTATTCCTCTTTTCCTTAGAGTTCTCCTTACTTTTTGGCTAGCCAATTCCCCATTAACTCAATCTCTTTTTATAGATAATAATTCTTTTCTTAAAATTAGCTAGTTTTATTTATTATTAAAGGGTGTTCTATATGGTTACTTATTTATTTATTTATTTAGTAAGTAAACTTTACCCCCAACATGGAGCTCAAACTCACTACCCTAAGCACAAGAGTCGCCTGCTCTACCAACTGAGCCAGCCAGGTGCCCCAGATAACAACTCTTTTTATGAAACTTTTCCCATTCAAATTGTTGTGTGGTTCTGCCTCTTGATTACACCCTGACAGATCTGCCATCTCTTGGATTTGCTCCCTTCTCCACCCACTCAGCTACCAGCTTCCTCCAGCCTTCTCAAGTCTAGATAAATGCAATACTCTTGTAATATCTCATTGATCTGCAAGTCTCTAGTTATGGCTCCTTCTAATCTGTGTTTTATGGTGATGTCCGATTACTCTAAAATGTTGTTAATCTAATCATGACATTCCCCAATTTTAAAGCCCTCAATGGGTATACGAGCCTAACTATGAAGTATAAACTCCTAGTCATGGAGCACAAGGCTTTCTATGCTCTAGCCCCTTCTCATCTCTTGCGAACCAAACTTTCGCTCTTGTCCCTTTTCTTTCTCCCTTCCTTTTGCATTTTAGGCTCAATGGGCATTCTGAAGTTCCCTGAACAATTGGGTTATTTCTCTCTCTTTTTTCCAACCATTGTTAGATTGCTCCCTCTGCACAGAATTCTGCCTCTGACTCCTATCTATTTGGTGAACACACCCATTGTTTCTCAAGAATCAATTCAAGGATTCACTGATTTAGTCTTCCTTCATCTCCCAGAATGACAAATTTCCTCAAAGATAGGAGCAATGTCTCACTTGTCTTGAATTTCTAAGTTCTTCCCTAGAGTAGGCAATAAATAAACGTATATTGAATGTTGAATGAATGGATGAATTTTTATAAGTGTAATTAGTCTTGGTACAACACTGTGAGGCTTAGGTACTTTCTAAGAAATAGCTAAGGACACAAGAGGGCATTGTTATTCCAAGACATTTTCTCTTCTCCAGGAGGTGACATGATGAGAGTGTAGAGTTTCAAGTTTTGGGGCCAGTTCCTGGCTCCTCTACATTCTAAGTTGGGTGTTCTTCTGTAAGCCACCCTGGGAATGATACTTTGATGTCACAATTACCTGTATGATGTGGGATCCAACAAGAAACAAAAGGTGCACTCAGCTTGGATTGTGAAGACAATTACTAGAGGCTTTACACAGGTTTAAGGAGGATTAAGGAAACCAACAGGGAGTGTTGGGGCACGTAGCAATTAGCAACAGTGAGAAGCCATTACCACCTAGTCCTAAAGGGGCAAGTGGAGAAGACCATTCCTAGAGCCTGATGAGAAGTGGAGCTCTAAAGCTATAGAGCTTCCTGACGAGAAGTGGAGACGTAAAGATGCCATTAGTGCCAGAACACAGCGCACTTCAGAAGCAGAGCAGGGGAACAATCCTCTTCCCTCTCTCTTTTTCCTCTATCCTCCAAGCTCTTGCTGCTGCTTTCCCTTGGTTGAACCCAAGTAGGAGCTAGATCCAAAGACACCTGGGTGATGCAGTCTGGAGAGTCAGCCCCCAACTTCCTCCAAGCACAAAGCAGGGTGGAGAAAGGCAGAGAACATCTGGGAGAGTGCAAGGGAAGAAAACCCAGCAAAGCACTTCATTTACTTTGTGTCGGCGGGGGGTGCAAAATACATACGAAAGTGATCTATGACTTAGAAATTTAATGCAAAAAAGAATGTTTCCCAAATTCAACATTGTCAGAACTACTAAATTATCAACAGTTTATTTTCTTCTAGAAGGGAGGCTTGGGACAAGTGTGGGAACTCTGGTTATTTGTGCCTGGTCTGTGCTTGGATAGCTCTCTTATGTGGAGCCGGTGTTGATGAGGCCAAATGAAGACATCTGGTCACATGAGCGCAACGTTACATGGACACAGGCTATGGTCCAGGCTTTGGCTGGTGTCCTGCCATTAAGAGGAGGACCGTGCGCATCCATTACCACTACTCCCCAAATAGTTTGTAGCACTGTGTGTCCTACTGTAGGTTTATGCCAGAGGTGAGATACTCAGACATTGGAAACAATTTTTACACAATGCTTTTAAAAGCATATAAGTCATTCCTAGTAATTATCCAAAAATCACCCAACCACCCAATTTGATACTTCCTGTGATAAATGCAAAGAACGATGCCTCAAGAGGGTGTCACAGTGCAATCCAGGATAGGATTTGGGGAACACTCCAACAAACTTCCTCCAAAAAGAATTTATGCCACTCACTGTCCCCACATTCCAGTGTGAGAACCCCCATGTTTCTTGCATTAGCAAACCTCCTATGGGTTATTTGCAATTGCTTCAGAAGTTCCCTTCTAAAATATACACAAGGTATTTAGGATTGGTGACAAATTTGCATGTATCCCCATAATTTCATTTGTTGGACTGACCAGATCACTTGTTCATTCATTCAACAAGCATTTGCTGAGAAGTTACTATGTGCCAGTCACTATACCAGATGTGTTTATACAAACCAAGAAGTGCGCAGTGGCGTAGGTTATTTTGGGGTGAGAGATGGGTGGAAAGAGATCACAAAATGTCCAGAGCTAGGGGTCTTATCAGAGAGGACACATGTGTGCCTCACCCGCCTAAATGAAAGGAGTAAAGGGAATGAAAGGAGAAAGCTAAGCGATTGGGGCACAGAGGAATCATGCGAGCTGGCTTTGGTGAAGAGACATGTCTGAGGATATCGTGTACTTCAAGATGCTCACAATTATGTGAACACTTACTACGTGCCCAACAGAGTGTTAATATGCTAGTAATTTCTTTATCTTTCATTCTTCCCTTACATGGTGGGCGTTGGGCATTGTGATACCCATTCTTTCGATGGTAAAATTGAGATGCAGAAAGAATATGGTTTCCCCACACGGAAGCCGCCAGTATATGGTAGAGTCAGGAATCAAATTCGATTCCATCTCCAGAGTCCACGCTCTTTCCACTCAGTAACGTCAGCATCCTGTGGGGCTGAATTAGTAAAACTTCTTCTCCCTCACCTAAAATTTGGCCATTTTCAAAAGCTGCTTTGACTTGAGCGGTCTCTTGAAAAGAGCAAATGCTAAAGGGGATCTCGCATCCTTATAGAAAGCTCTTCACAGTTTTGCCCTCATCAGTTTTGTTTTCTGAGGAAAACCTAAGACGACACACAGATTACTCAACAAATGTGTGGTAAATGAACAGCACTATAATGAAGCAGTTGGAAGTCACACAACACTTTGTAACACATAAAACACAAGAAATGTCTCAATTCCTCCCTAGGACTCATTTCCCATTAAATCCCACTTTTCCACTTGTTGAACTGCAGACCCTCCCAGTATCAACAAGGATGAGGCAGTATTTCCTCGTCAGACCGATGCTGCAGAGAAGTGGACCGTAACAAATTGGGGCTGGACCAAACAAAAGCCCAATCAATGAGTAACTTTGCTCAATGACCTTCTGGCTTTCTTGGCTTGGCACCTCCCATACAGGGCAGAGAAGATGACCAAAGAGCTTCAGGAAGTTGTGTCCCCTTTCTTGGAATTTGTCGATGGAATTGGTTTCCACGAATGACCTCTTCTTTCTCTTAATTGCATACCAGCAGGCTCGGAACCAGGCAGTTTCAAGGAATGGGTGGGCTGCCAGATAATGTTTGTTCCTTCAACGGGCTTAATGAAAACCACCAGGACCCTGCCTGCCCAGACCACAACAGGAGATGAACAAAAGCCTAGGTCAGTTGCTTCTGAGATGTGGTTGCTCCAAAAAACCCACTATCTGTTCCCACACATGGCTGATGTAATTCAGTAGCAAGCGTCCACTCACTGTGAAAGTACTGGAAACAAAGAGAACACAATCCTCCCTCTCCCCACGTTAGCAGAGCCTGAAAAAGCCTCCAAATCAGGAAGCCTCCAAATCATGTACTCCCCAGGGTTGGCTGAAACCATTGCTCCTTCTACCCTGTGGAAAGCTGTAAATAAATCTAGGGCTACCATCTTATCTCCACCTGTGTATTTCTACCTACAATGCATCTTGGTGAACATATTTTGGTTCTTGCTTGATTGAAGGTGGGAAAAAGAAGGAACCCAGTGCATTCCTACTTTCCTTGCTTGTCTTCTGTCTACATCACCATGGCTTCCAGTGAAAGCCAAGTCTCATCTTTGTCTCTAGTTCCCACTGGACATGCCCACTATGGTCCCAGCTTCTGTAAGTAACCTTGGCTGCTGGGCTCCAAGGTCACTACCTACCCCTTTCCCCTTCCAGCCCTAGGGGTGACCCTGGCTCCTGATGTTGCTAATCTCTGGGTTCCCTCAGCATCTCATTTGGCTCCTCCATTGCTCCATCACCTATATAACCAATTCACCAAATAAATCCACTCTTCTGTCAACCTTTGAAGCTGTTCCTGTTTTTCTAATTAGACCTTGATTGACACATGTGTGTTCTTCCCTTTACTGTGAGGGTGGTACCCAGACGGCAAGACAGCAAACGCAATCTCAAGTCCTGTACTTCCAAAGCCAATACTTGTCCCGCTCCACCTTTCTGCCGGCTAGACTGTGGGTTCACATCAAGGGGATGAGAAATTGGAATTGCACTTAGGGGCTCACAGAGAATCTCCAGTGAGCATATGAGTCTCTCAGACATGTTGTGACATCCTGAGTTTCTCGTGTCTAAGCAGCCAGCTTTTGGCCAGGAGGGAGGCGATGCCATTCTGGAATGAGGATATATGGCTCTGTTCACCTCTGAGACCTGGGGTAATGGAAATGGTTTGATATAGTAGAAAATGCTCTAGAAATAAAACTTACTTTCAGACATGTGTCAGTCAGGACACCTCACTGCAACAAGAGATAGAAACCTAATCAAATTAATTTAAGCAACAACAAAAAATTATTGGCTCACATGACCGGAAAGCATAGAGGTCACATGAGCTTCAGACACGGCTGGGCCCCAGGATTCAAATAATGTTTCTGGAATCTGCTCTCTTTCTTCGCTCCTCTCATCTGCTTTGCTTTGCTTTGGTTTCTGCCTCCAACGGCTCCCAGTTGCATGGGATTTTAATGCCCTGGGCCTCAGGAGAGACACTGTCTCTCTCTCCGTGTCACTATGAGTGCTCAAGAGAGGACTCTGGTTGGTCCTGCTTGGATCTTTACCCACCCCCGGAACTATCATTCCATCCCCGGCGACCAGAGGCTCTGGGAGCATGCCACTCTCCAGGCACCTGTAGCCAGGGAGGCAGAATCCCAGGCAAGCGACCACAGCCAGCAGGATGCCGTGAGGCAGTCCGGCACCGAGGGAGGCGTATCTGAAATAGGAAGGTGGGCGTGGAGGTCTAACCCCAACATTCCCTCTGAGAGTGCAGGCACAGTGTTCTAGCTCTCATCCTTGGGCTCCTCATTGGTCAAATGAACAGGCTAGGTTTAGAACGGTAATTTGTAAGCATTTTTAACCCCCAGACTCTCTAAGTGAAGTGTCATGCAAAACACACAGAACCTTAGCGAAGCTAGCTGGAGAGGTGATGGGGGGGCCCGGGGCCCCACCTGCTCTTCTCCTCCTTTCACCCCACGATGGGCCCCTCGGAACACCATGTGAGAAACCATGAGGGAGCTGATCTCCAAGGCCTCTTCCAGGTTGAACTTTGGGGAATTCTATGTAGATTGTCCAACCCTCTTTAATCTAATTTTTCTCACTTTCCCTCTATTTATTTTTTGGCTAAAATCATGGACATTGGCTAGGTATGAGAGGCCACTTAGGAAAAATAATCATTTATTTAAATACCCAGCCAATTTACTTTGGCCTATTTGGAGCTTGTTTTTCCTGACGGAGAGGGAATAAATTTCTAAAACCCACTTTTAAGTTCGGGCTAGAAAAGGTGAGTGTACAAGTGAGGAAAAGCGGGCCACGGAGGTTGCCAAAGCAGAGCGGGGCCGGAAGCAGTAAATCCAAACCTCCCCCGTCCCTCCGAGGTGCGCCCTGCTGGGCACCCGGGGCCGAGAGCACTCTTTGGAACGGATGACAGAGGAGGGTGTTGTGGGTTTTGGCTTCACCGCTTGTGAAAACTTGCTTTGGGGGAGACACCTTCAGCTCCAATAGGAGTGTCCTTTATTGAAACAGAGTATCAAGCAAGGGGAAGGAGCAAGGCCGGGACGTGGCCTTCCTCCAGCCAGGAGGCAAGGTGGGAGGAGGGGCCCTTTGATCCAGGCAGCACCAGGGGTGAGAAATTGGTGCCAGGCATTTCAGAGGAGGAGGCTGGGACCTTCACTGCTCTTTTCCTGGTGACTGTTTATTCGGAAAATACCTAAAGAGAGGCTAGAGGTCAGACACCCTTTGGGCATGTGGAGGTCCATAAGTGGTGGTCTTCTCGCCGGGGACCTCGGAATGGAGAGAGGCAGGCGAGTGAACGGGCGACACTGCATGGAATGCCAGCATCCAGCTGTTGTCTGCGGGCTGGCCAGAGCCGGGCCCTGACGCGATGGGTCCGGGTCGGCGTCATACCAGCCGTTAAACATTCTAACGATCACCCCTGCTTTGTGACGTGTGAGAAGGCAAACCAGACAGATGTGTCGACTCCCCGCGGGAACGCAGTGTGGGAAGGAGAGCCCTGGCGGAGTCGAAGACAGCTTTAGGAGGGTGGTGGCACTTGGTGGGTGGGAAGAGAGAAGCGAAGGGGGTATTCTAGAAGGCAAGGGGAGTGTGACCACGCTCCGAGGCCGGATGTGCCTGCAGAGGTGGGGAAGAAGAGTACACGCTGCCGTGAGCCGGGTGCAGTGGCTGGGGAGCGACTAGTGACCAGGCCAGAGAGGACAGGGTGGGTCTACAGGTGCTGCTTACAAGTCTGGTCTTGATCGTGCTGCACTTGGGAGCCAGTGACTTGGAGCAGTGCAGTGACATGCACAGGCCAGCGCTTGAGAAGATTCTCGAGGCCCCCCAGGGTGTAGCCCAGCCCAAATCACTCGTGCCCTAGCAGCCAACAACCTGCAGTGTTCTGTTTCATAAGAGGCGACGTTTGCTGAGCACTTACTCGACTCCAAGCCCCTGAAAAATACTTCCTCTTGCATAACCCTCAGCACACTCTGGGCTCCACTGACCCCAAGTTACAGATGAGAAGCCTGAGACTTGCAGAAGCCGTCCCCGGCCCAGTGGGAGGCAGTGTGGGGAGCAGGAAGGAGCAGAGGGACTGGGACGCTCTTAGCCAGGAAAGTAACATTCAGGGAGAGACCACGGCACGCCAGCGCTTTGCATGGAATTCTGACAAAGCAGTTGTGCCTCAGCGGACGGCAGCTCCGTTCTACCCACTGCTCAAGGCCAAAAACTTTGGAGACATCCTCTCTCTCTTGCACAGCATATCCAGTCCATCAGGAGATCACGTTAGTGCTCTTCCTTCAAAATCTATCCAGAATGCAGCCACTTCTCTCCCTTCACTGAGGCCAGCCTGGCCCAGCCCATCATCTCTCCCAGATCCCGCCCACTGCAGACTGTCCTCCATTCGGCAGCCCGGGGGATTAATTCAGAATCCAGGTTGGATCTGCTTAAAATCATGCAGCGGCTCCCATGTCACTAAGGTAAAGCCAACACCCTGCCATTTGTTTCTAGCCACCAACCTAATCCCACCCTCCCATTACCCCTCAACCCCCTGACTTCTCCCCTCATCGCTCACTCTACTCTTACCAGTTGGGCTGCCTTCCTCTTCCTCAAACTCACCACGCATGCTCCTGCCTCAAGGCCTTTGCTCTAGCCGTGCCCTCTGCCTGGAACACACTTCCTGCAGATATCCCTTCATCTAGGTCTCTTATCTTCAGGTCTCTGCTCTTGAACATTGCACTGACTACCCTATTGAATTCTGTGACCTGATACTCCATTGTGCGGTCAGTCTGTACACCTTGACCTGAGTTATGCCTTTTCCTCATAGTGATGACCACTTTCTATCAGAGTATCTATTTCCTTATCCTGTTTATTGTTCATCTTTTCTTGCTAGAATTAAGCTCCGTGAGGGCAGATATCCTTGTCCATTTCACTGACAAATTCCAAGGAGTCAGATTAGTGCCAGACATTTAATAGGTGCTCGACAAATCCGTACTGAGTGGCAGGGGCAGGGATTCGGCCGAGTCTTCAAGTCAGTGGTGGAGCCAGTGTGTGGACTCAGGTCTGCTCAGTGGCAGGTCCCGGGCTCCTGCTGCCACACGTGAGTGGGAATGAGAAGCCAACGGAAGCCTTCACGGAGAACGGTTCAGTGGGCAGCACTGGAGACAGATTTTCCACAAGTCATGCTGACGCGGGGCAGCACGGGAGATGCTGTAGAAGAAAGCGAGCTTTTCTTGCTCCATTTTGTGGCTGCAGTTTTAAAAAAATAAACGAATAAATGGCTGAGAAGACATCCTGCATATGTTTGCACACGTGTGTGTGTGTGTGTGTGTGTGTGTGTGTGTGTGTAGGCATTGGCCTTCATCCTAGAGCCTTACCTCACTCAGCAGGCATTTAACAAAGGCAGCATTATTGAATACCAACTAATTATCTGGCAACAGAGGGAGAGACGGAGAGATTCGTGGGGACAGCGCACCTGACAGCATGGAACAGTCATTCACAGGTGTCTTTCAGAAGGGGGACTAGTCCACAAGGGCTGCTTTCGGAGCGCCCTGTGGAAACCCTTTCTTTCCTGTAAGGTCGCAGACTGGAGAGGCGAGGCCGAATTAGCAAGAAGGAGCCTCAGAAGTCTGCAGCGTTGCTTGGATGCCCCTGGAATGGCCGCCCCGGACCCAGTCCCGCCACCGCCACCTGCTGTCGCGGGTTGGCACCAGGAATCGCTTAGTGGTCACTCAGTGCTCCAGGTTAACACTGTGCCTTCAGTGGTGAATCCTGAGGACAGCTCCCAAGGTGGGAGGGAAGGTCGCTGCCACCATGATCCTATGGAGAAAGAAGGCTGGGTGGGGAGGAGGCAGGCACCCATCCGGGGAAACTGAGGACAGTCCGCACTCCGAGTGCCGTCCTTCACGCAGCCGAATGCTCGCGCTAGATGTGCAGACTTGGGTGTGTGCCCGGGCAGGGAGGTTTTGCTGAAATGCCTGGGCTCTGTGGAACGCTTTGTTCAGAAGTAAAGCACACCTTCCAGCTGCAGTGACGCATTAGCTGAGCAAGGCCACAGGCACTCTCAGCCATCGAAAGAGATAAGGAGTTTCCTCCTGCTTCCTCCCGAATCACAGGCAGCGGTGTGCTGGATAAGCTGCTGCTACAACAGAAACTAAATCTATTTTGCATAGAAATCAAATGATTACCCCCCCCCCCAAAAAAAACAACTTTGCAAACTACTGAAGACACCAGGGACAATATCAAAATGTGGTCTTTGGAGAAATGTATTTTCTTTTAAAATGGCTGATTTTACAAAGTAGTTTCTTCCACAGAAGAAACATCCAAATGTCTCTGCCCCCCCCCGCCACTTGTCTTGGTGTGCAAAAAAGCACAGTGGTTCATTAAGTCCTAACCCTGTTTTAGTCTCCACACTTGACAAATGTCATCTGTGACATACTGTTCCACCTGACACTTGTAGGCTCCGTGTCTTAAACATCTCTGATAAGATACCCTCCTGGTCTTGCTGTTGCTTTTCCAAATCTCCTCATTGAAAATGCTGCTCCTCTCTGCTCTCTGTCTACAGTGATTTGGGACATCGTCTATGCCAGCAGTTCTCAGGCTTCAGCTTGTGTCCGAATTCCCTGTGGGGCTGGTTAAATACAGTTCTCCCCCGGCCCCACCCCTGGGATTTCTGATTCCAGAGAGCTGGGTGGGGCTCCAAAATGTGCATTTCTGACAAGTTCGCAGGTGGTGCTGATGCTGCCGGCTCTGCGATCACACGCTTGGAGAACCTGTGTTCTGTGCTTTCTACTTTGATTGCTCTTTGAAGACAAAACAAACAACAGTTGTTTTTGAACTGAACCCACGTGGAGTTAGCAAAGTTGGCGCAGCTGTGAGGCCAAAGAGCAGGCAGAGGATGGGCTGGGAAGTGAGGGCTGGGCCTGCAAGTGAAGGTAGGTGTAGTAGTTCATGTTCGTCGTGGGTCCTTGAAAGATCCTTCTCCACAGAGGGAGAACCCAAACAGCGCAATGATCACTATCAGTTTGGATGTTTTCAGTTGTAAGGAACAACAACAACAAAAAATAGGGGGCATTTATTGGCTTTTATACATGAAAAGCCTAAAGATGGCCGATTTTAGGCATGGCTTGATCCAAAAGCTCAAATGAGTTTTTCTCTATACCGCTGTCCTCGGCTTCCTCTCTATGTGCTCTATTCTCAAACGGATTCCTCAATCCTGGTGATGAAATGAACGAGAGCCAGTCCCACCGGCTGGTCAAACTCTCGGGGAAGCGTGCTGTCCCAGTGGCTTGGGAAATAGCCCACAGGGGTCACCCCCTCCCTGTATTCCAGAATACAGAAGAAGTTGGGCAAGGCGTGGACCGATCCACAATATATGAACCAAAGTGGCCATTACCACTTGAGCACTGAGAAAAGTTTGCGACGATTTAAAAATAGCACAGTCCTATGTTTATTATCAAAGCTTCCTGTTATGCAAACCCACCTCTATTCAACTGAGAAAATGACACCTTTTACCTTGGGAACTGTCACTTCACTTTTATCTCCTTTGCCACCATCAAGCGTGAAACGGTGGGCTTGATGGTGGAAACCTGTCATTTTAATGGGAGAATATGCCAGAGGGAGTGGCATAGGCAAGGCAAAACTGTAGCCATCATTCTCCCCCAGATCTACAATAACTTAAAAAAAAAAAAAAAAATCCTTCGGCTGAAAAGCACCTGCCTAGCTGCAGAGTCGAATAGGAGGCTCTGAGGGGACATAATGCTATTCTAAGTGCTATTTTCAGTCTCGTGGAGTTTTCATTTAGTTCTTCATGTAATAGGCACATGTACAAAAGCAATTAAACTAGAACAAAGCGGAAAATAACAGCAGGCGACTTGCTGCCTTCAGTTACAGTGCTCCCAATCCGGAACACTGTCAGTCACCGGTGGGACCCGCAGAATTAAATGAGTTGAGGGGAAAAAAAAAAAAAAAAATTTTTTTTTTTTTTTTGGCTGAGTCAGCATCCAAATATAGGAATACTTCTGAAGGACTGCAGGTTTCTCAGAGGGCTAAGCTGGAGGCAAGGAGTAGATTGATTTTTAAAAGTCTATCCAGGAACAAAGAATTATTGCAAAATGTGCTAGTTTCCTGAGTTGGGGTCTGGAAAAACCATTTCTGGGCCCTGGAATCTTGCCTCCCTATTGGAGACCCTGGGCTTTGTCTTTATTTCATTTTGCTATGCCATTCTAATCATCATGTTCCCAGGATGATAGTTATTAAGGATGGGTGGGAGTCATGTTTTCCTTGAGTTAGGTTATAGTTCATGGGAACCCAAACTCACTCACGTATTAAGGGGTGTCTTAGAAAGACACTGAGGCTAACAGGACCAGAGGGAGAGAAACTGCTGAATTCAGACACTGGCTACTGTCAACACCCACTTGTAGGCTCTCTCTCCCACCAACTCTCTTTACTCCATCCCCGCCCACTGAAAACAGATCCCCACAGATGATGGGTGATGGCCACCAAAGGCTTCTAATTTATGTCCTCCAATATCTGTGACCTAAAAGGTAAGACACTTCGTCTCTCTGCTGGAGAACAAACTCCACAGGGAAAGGAGTCCACAGAGGAGATGAGAGAGGGGTGCCCTGTGAGAAGGAGAGCACCCCCAGAGGGCCAGATCCCAGAAAGCAGAGCGGGAAGGGACTCTGAGGAGAAGGCAATGGTTCCAAAGGTCAAATGCCACAGAGCGATCAAGTAGAAAGGGCAGGAGGAGTTCCTGATGAGGTTTGTGACACACAGAAGTCAATGTCACATTCGTCGGGGCACATACCCTGTGGAGGTGTAAACATTAATATCACAGTCCTTCTCCTGAATTTCAGTGCCCTGAAATTCATTACTGCAGGTGACTGCCGATACATTTATGACTCCATGTGAAGGTGGGTCACATGGCTAAAAGTTATTAATCAACATAAATACAAAATTTGATACAGGACCCAGAAACAACAGTGAAATAAATCCCAGAGAAGAACCATGATGGGCCTGGCTTGGGTCACAGCCCCACCCCCCCTTCTGTCATCACTGGGAAGAGATGATGAAGTACAACAGTTGGCCAGGCTGAGTCACGTCCTGCAGGTTCCAGTGGGCAAGGGGCTGCGTGCTACCCCCGGCAGCCCCACTGGGATTACATAATTGGATCCGGGGAGAAGTTGCTTCCCAAGCAAGAGAGGGAAGCACGGTGTGCGTAGGACCAACAAGAATGGTTCCAGGAGCACAGTGAAGCATAACCACACACCCAACCATCCAGTAATGACTATTACTTATTCATAGCCTCATTTCTGTTGCAGCAACTACGCGTCTTGCCTGTGTTTGGTCTCGGGTGTGCAAAGGGAAGTGAGACAAGGCTGTAATGCTGCAGAGGATGGACATGTGAGGACGAATCAGGTCCTACGGGCTGAGTGCTGGGGGGCAGAATTTGTAAAGTGGTGTAGAGAAGAGGGGAAAGGGATGAATTCAGCTGCGGATGGTGGATCGGGATGAGCTTTATGGGGAATCCAAGTTTAGAGGAGGGTTTTGAAGGGGGCGTAGGAGGTTCCCAGTGGGGCAAGATGGATTCCCGAAGAAGTCTCCCCAACTTAACTGACCACTAAGCCCAATTTTATTGGGGAATATTATAGGTTTGCGTGACATAGGACAAGACTTGGTACATACGGAGCTAGTTTCAAATTCGGAATTTGAAATACAGAAACTAAAACTTGGAGAAATCACTTTGACCAAAATAACCCAGCCAGAGCGTGGCAGGGCTAGGGTTAGCACCCAGGCCTCTGCCTATCTGGAAGGGGTCCTTCCATTCCACCGCATAAAATCCTGAATATCAGGGGTCAGGAAGAAGGCTGGGCCTCGACCTGGTTTTCGGTAGCCGGGTGTGGAGCGCCAGATCCAACCACAGTTGTGTGCCCGGACATTACCGGCTCCGCAGCCTTGACCATGTCTAAGCAGCAAGGGCTCCCCGGGCCTTGAAAATTCATGAGCAAGTTGTTCGAACAAACCCGTTTCAGAAAAGCTCAACCGGCCCCCGCAGACCTGTGAGTGCCCCTCCATGCTCCAACCAGTAACGTTTTACCCCAGGATATTTCCTTGTCCGAGCGGTGGCCCACCGTAAAGGCCGGGCCCGCGCTCTCCATAGTTCTAGAACACGACACGCCGGGCCCAGCGGCCCTGTGCTACTCACATGAACCGGTGGGGCCCGCGGGCACAGCTGAGAGCCGAGCGCTGGCGAGAGGCCTGCCTGGAAGCGGCTGCGGCGTGTTCCCGTGGAAGGCTGCGCGGGAGAGCCGGGGGCCCCAGCAGGGCTCAGGGGCCGGGCCTGCCCGACGGGCGACGGGCGAGCGGTGCGGTCTGAGGGCAGCAGCTGGAAGGGCAGCGGCGGCAGCACGAGCCACGCCGGCAGAGCAGATGCCGGCAGCGCGCCGTCCCCTCTCTGGCGCCTGCGCGCTGCAGGCCCCGGGCCCCACGGGCTTCCCGCCCCACCAGACGCGGCAAGAGGGCAGCAGGTGCGCCCCATCAGTGAGGAACGGCCTCCGCTGTGGGAACGTGGCCCGAGCGAGAGCGCGGGAGTTTCACAGGCAGCCTCGTTCAAGACTAGAGGCTATCAGGGTAGCGAGAGACGGACAGAGACACAGCACCCCGCGTTCGCGGGCGGCCGGCGAGAGGGAGCGGATGCCTCGGCAAAGTCTCAGTGTGCTGTCCTGTCATTCCAGGGGAAAGATCGCTACTGACAGTGGTCAAGAGCCGGGGGAAAACTGTCAAAAGCACAGTAAACCAGCCGCGTAAGCTGTGAAATGAAGCACCACTCTCCGCAGTGGGGTAAAAATTCCAAATTGTCATCACAATAGAAAATAAAAAACAAAGCCTAGGAGTGCCACCTCACGAGAGACCTTTCCTGCTCGAGCCCAGGTCTCCGCCAGCCTTGCCTGCTCCCTGCGTCTGACAACACATTCGCTTTTCATGCTGCAGTTGTGTCCTCGGCCTGCAACAGGTCAGAGAACAGAGTCCCTGAGAGGGACCGGGCCCTCTAGTAAGACTTGCTGGGTTATTTTGTGTGGTTTTAGAGGAAGACTCTCCACGACAGGAATCCTGGCTCTGCCGTTAACTGGGTTGTGTGACCTTGGGCAGGTTATTTAACCTCTGTGAAACACAACTCGAGAATCTCAGAAAATGATTGCATGGGACACTAGGATGTGCTGACTGCAGCCCTGGAGCACAGCAGGTGCTCACAATGGTCGCTGTTAATGTTGTTTTTATTATTAAAACACAATCCTTGCCTTTGAACAGCTCACAGCCTAATGGGAAAAGCAGACCTAGGTGTGACTCATGCAGGGTATAACAGAACAGTTGTGTAAGTGTAGGTTGTGGTTATTTCTAGGTTTAGGATCGCTTTTGTATAATCTGTTCCCTCTGGTGGTTTCTGTCCAGCTCGACAGTGACAGCATTTGCAAAAATTCCAGGGAAAAAGCACAGATTCTCATCAGGCTGGGAAAGTGTTCTGGATTTCAGAACCCATCAATATCTTTGTCTAATATGGAAGGGCAGGAGAGACCTAGTGATGCCAGCAGCTTTAGGCAGCTTGGATCTCAAGTTTGTACCAGGGGAGCTTTTAAAATTCTAGCGCCCATTCAACCAAGATGCCAAGACAGTTCAAAGGATAAAGGATAGTCTCTTCAATAAATAGTGCTGGAACAATTAGATATCCATATGCAAAACCCCACACCAGACACAAAAAATGAACTCAAATGGATCATAGACCTAAATTTAAGAGATAAAACTGTAATATTTCTAGGAGAAAACATAGGAGAAAGGCTTCATGACCTGAGATGGCCAAAAAATTTTTTAGATATAAAAAAATATAATGCATAAGATGAAAAATTGGTATTTTGTCCTTCATCAAAATTAAAATACGGATGAAAAGACTGGGAGGTGATATTTCCAGATTATATATCTGAATAAAGGCCTGTTTCTAGAATACATATAGAACTCTTACAAATCAACAGAAGACAATCAATCCGATGAAAAAAGGGCAAAAAATTTGCTTAGATATTTCATCAAAGAAGATCTATAAATGGCTAATAAGCACTTGAAAAGATATTCAATATTATTAGTCATCAGGGAAACACAAGATAACAAAAACACCGACAGCACTAACTGATGGTAAAGATGTAGAGAAGATGGAACTCTCAATCCTTGGTATTGGGAATGTAAAATGGTACACATTGGAATGTAGTTTGGTAGCTTCTTAAAAAATTAAACATAAACCTCTCATATGATCCAAGAATTCTGCTATGTGTATTTGTAGAAATATACCTAAGAGACATGTAAACATGTTTCCACACAAAGGCATGTAAGCAAATGTTCATAGCAGCATTATTCCTAATAGCCCCAAACTGGAAACAACACAAATGCCTGTCAACTGCAGAAGAAATAAACTGTGGTATATCCATACGGTAGAATACTGTTCATCAATAAAAAAAGAACACACTGTAACATGAATGAGCCTCAACACTATTAAGAAATGTAAAAGAACCCAGACGCAGAAGACTACATATGGTCTGATTCTGTTTAGACAGGTGTCCACAAAAGATAAATTGATAGAGACAGAAAGTAGAATAGTGGCTATTTGGGTCCAGAGGTAGGAGCAGAGACTGACTGAAAACTGGTAGGAGGGAACTTTTGGGAATGATGGAAATGTTCTAAAACTGGATTGTGGTGATGGCTGCACAATTCAGTCAGTATATTTTTTAAGTAATTGAATTTATAAACAATTAGAATGGGTAAATTTCATGCTATGTAATTTAGACCTCAATAAAGCTGGTTTAAAAATCACAGTGTTTAAACTTCCCTCCAGATCCATTACCTCAGAATCCTTTGGGGCTGGGACCCAGGCACCGGTATTTTTTAAAAGCTCGCCAGGGTATTCCAATGGGCAGCGAGTGAGAACCGCTGAGGTAGAGGAAAAAGCATGGATTTGTTTTGCTTCTCCATAACTCACCAGCTGTGTGACTTAGCACATATTATTTAATCTCTTCAAACATTATCTTCCTTGTTTGCGAAATGGAGAAATAACATCTACCTTGTCAAGTTTCTTTTGAGGCCAAGATGAGATGATGAATGTAAAAGATTGCAGAATAATGTCAAGAGGGACAATTGTTACATCTTGTGTATTCTCTGGTATTAGCTCTCTAGAGATGACAGACATATGATGTGAGCTGAAGACCTGGAAGTCAGCCACAGGTTTGGCAAGAGACTCTGAGTACCATACATCCTTGTATCAGGATGCCCTCTGAGGCTAAGCTCCAGGGTATAGATGGCTACTCTGACTATGCTAATTTGTGATAATTTAAGAGTCTCCCAAAGAGCACATCAATGAGACCAGGCTTCCAACACTAACAGACCAAACAATCCAAAAGTTTTTTTAGATTAAAAATACGTAGATGTCATTAATAATTCAGGAGAGTTTTGTAACTGGAAATAGGGTCAGAGAGTTGAGTTCCTGATGCATCAAAATCTTTAGCCTATGAAGATATTCAGGTTATATCAATTAGGGTGTGTTCAGCTGCAAGTAACAGAGTATTTGATTTGTAATGCCTTAAATCATGATTATTTTTTCATTTAGCAGATAGTCTGGAAGTAAGTAATCCAAGTTTGCTTTGGAAATTCAGTGGTGTCCTTAAGGACCAAGGCACTTCACATTCTTGAACTCTGTCATTCATCCCCACCCATTGTGTTGGCAACTACTCTCCTCAGGGTCAGAAAATGGCGGCCAGATCTCCCAACCACTCATTCTCACATCTCACATGACAGCATCCCAAGGAGAAAACTGGGCGGGGGGGGGGGGGGGTGGCAGTGACACAAAGGCTTTTCTCTTCACATACTTCTTTCTGATTAGGAAGGCATGAACACTCTTTCCCAGAAGTCTGAAGAGAACTACACTATATGTTACCTTAGCTGAAACTGGGTCAAATGTCCACCCTGTTTGCAAGGAAGGAGGAATGGTTGTTGGAGAGACAACCAGGAACATCTGCTATGTCACTTATCTTCATATGGTGTTTTACAGCTATGCATATGTAGTAGACAATGTTCCTAATTACAGGCAACAGAAAATGTTCCTGGCTAATTTAACCAGAAAATGACTTTATTCATAGGATTTTGAGTAATTCAGAGTTGTCGGGATGTCTGAAGAATGAAGCTTGAGGTTAAGCTGCCAGAAACAATGTCCAAATACATCCGAGCTATTCTGATGAAGAAGCCTCTGCTGTTCTCAGTCACCACACACAAAATCTACAGCTTGCACCGTTGCTGTTTCTCTGACAAGAACCGGATCTTGCTTTCACTGTTATGGCCACGGCCATCACAGAGAGAGAGTGCGCCTGCCCCTGGGTCTGGGCTGTTGCGTCCCTAGCTCCCAAGTCAAAGTATACTGTGGGGGCATCTGATTGGTG
Source organism: Ursus arctos (assembly GCF_023065955.2). Lineage (NCBI taxonomy): Eukaryota > Metazoa > Chordata > Mammalia > Carnivora > Ursidae > Ursus > Ursus arctos. The sequence continues at coordinate 6,570,589 of NW_026623019.1, read as the reverse complement.
GAGCCTAGGTCATATGACTTTGCCTGGCTGCAAAGGGGTCTGGGAAGGTATCTGGCATTTTGGGTACTTCTAATGGAAGGAAGTCTTTGTCCTCCACCAAGACTCATAAAGTAGAGAGTTTATAATGTAGAGCTTTAAGACAGTAGGCACCTAGAGCGAATTATACATGGCTGCCTCAGTGTTAATAATCTCATCAAATACACAACTTTCTGCGGTTACCCTCAGGTGACAGAAAAAGCAACTGAGGTCACTTGCCACATCCAAAAGTCTAAGCTCTACAGAAACACGCAAGTAAGTGAAGATTAACACCCAAGGATAGTCACTGTGCGTTGTTACAACACATTCGTTGAAGACCAACTAGATGTTCATCATCAGGTATTTGTTAATAAATTGTGGTATATTTCCAAAATGGAATACTATGTAGTCTTTTTTTAAAACGAGATAGATATGAGCTGATCGAAAAAGATGTTCAGGATGTTCCAAAACGAAACATAGAGCATAATTCTGCTACTGTTCCAAGAAACTCAAATCATACACACGCAGCCCTCCCTGTATGCCGAGCTGTTAACAGTGCTTGTCCCATGGGCTGTGAATAATGGCAACCTGCACTTTTTCTGTTACATATTTTTGCAATTTTGGTAGTTTTTACTTTATGTATGTATTATTTGGTAAACCACAAAACATTTGATAAATGCATTAATTGAGCCAACTGGCTCGTCACTCAGTGCCCCACACTGCTCAGTGTCTCAGCTATTTCGAGGATGGCAGGTGCGGGCTTGTCCGAGCTTGAGGGCAGGTGTGCCTCTAAGACTGAGATACGGAGGTGAAAATTAATGAGTCCCTCAAAAAGCATGGTCAGTGGGAGAGGAAAATGGGCAGGGAGCTCGGTTTTCCATGAGCGGCTGGGTCAGCAGCACTGAGGAAGGAGGGGTGGGTCACTGGCTAGAGCTGAGGGAGGTCATGGATCCTGAGCAGGTGTCAGGCAGCCTGGGAGTGGGGGACAAATCCTCGGGCACAGATCAGAACCGGATCCCACAGGCCCAGGCACGGTCAGGCGGAGGGATCAAGGCCAGCACAGTGTGTGCACGAGGCTGGCCACAGGTGGGGGGTTGGGGTGAGAGGAGTCTGGGAGACAGAGACTGAGGCCAGGCTCAGGACAGCACCAGGCTTTACTCTCAGGCACAGACAGGCAGCTGCTGGTGCCATTGTGAAATGCTGGCTTTCTACTTAATGGTAAATATTACTAACAACTTAATATTGATGAAAACTGTTTCTAGCTATAGGAATCCCATATTCCAATACCATAAAGGGTACAACGAAATGTACAAACCCTGAAAGAGAGGCAGTACAGCTTCGTGGACTTAGCGATTTCTCAGCCAGTATAGACAGAGTTGACCTCGGATGACTCCAGAGGAGAATCCCTAGTTGAATGGCTTGGTTTTTGTCAAGTCCTTTTGAGAGAAATGACTTCAGTATTGATGGGGACGTCCCAACCCAGGCTTCCCCCTGATTTGCCTTTGTCCTGGGCTTCAGCTGTGGGAATCATGGCGGGAATCCGTCACGCTCCAACTCTGAAGTTCTTAGAAGATGCTTAGGCTTTTGCTGTCAGAGAGCGAGGGAAGAACGCGTACAACGAACCAACAGCACAACAGTGGGTGCTGTAAATCCTGCTGCCGTGTCAAAGTGAGCAACAGCGCTCGTTAACAGTCAGAAAGCCTGCCTCACACTGGACTCAGAAGGACAGCTGAGGAAGGAGACCCTACCCGAAGGGTCCACCATGTTGTCCTCTTTCCTTTTGTTGGAGGCTTGGTGTTGGTAGCTTACTCTCCACACACATGTGGTGTCTGTCTATGCAGGTGTCACAAATCACTGGTGAGAGGTGTGCATACGGAGGCGGCAGTCTAGAAAGATCATTTGAGCCAACTAGGGAGTGTTTCCCCTGGAATGATCCTTCAACATCCGTGCAGACTTCTAAGTCTCCTTGGCCAGTTCCCACACTGAACACATGACTCTCGGGCAGTTTGCAGAACCACCTGGCATGTACCACATTGTTGGGTTTTTGTCCTTCCCCATTTTGTTTTGTTCTGTTTTCCAACATCAAGGCACCCTGAGCCACTAGACATAGCTTCTAGCCAATGACTTCCTATGAACACTCTCCAGATGTGCTATTTGTAGTCCGTCCAAAATATAAAAGAAAAGTTATCAATCCTCGGAGGCACTACAGCATAACCCTCAAGAGTGCCAGGTCAGGAGCCGGACTGCCTGGGATTGAATCCTGACTCTCCCCCGTGGGCAGGCTTCTTAACTTCTTTGTGCCTCAGTTTTCCCATCTGCAAATGGTGATAATTGTGGTACCACCTCATAGGACTGTTGTGAGGATTAATTTATTTTATTTATTTTTTTTACAAAAGGGTATGTGGGATAGCGCCTATCATATAGTAAGTGCTGGATGAATGGTAAGCCTTATCATTATTCAAAAATCTTGTTGGCATCTTCTGTAGGACCTCACAGCATGGGACAAAGTGGATGGATGGCCTCGAGCATCACGGTGGGATGCTCAACTTCATGGATGGACAAGTGTGCAATCGCAGGTAAGGGGGCCAAGGGGATTTCCTCACACAGACTAAACTCACAAACTCACAAAAGGGTTTCTTGCCCCCATACGCATGTGTTCATTTATAGCAAGATTTAGAACAGGCAAGGGCGGCCCCCAGACATTCATGTCGGCAGGTCGGTGTATCCTCCCCTGATGTGAAAATCTACATGGGAAACTGAGCGTTAATTTGAAGGTTAGTTGGTGAGCATGGAGTGGACGTGGTAACCTCAAGTTGTGCAGATTTAATGCTGTCAGCCCCACTTGGGAAGAGAATATTGGGGATTTGCCCGCAGAAGGGAGGGCATCTTCTAGTCCTCTGGTCAGGAAACTCTCGCTTGTGAACAGGGCTGACAAATTCAGACGTGTTTTCTATTTGTCTGATTGCACACAGAATATGTGATAATATGCTCTCTTCGGACTGTGCAGGATGTAAAGGGGGCAGGGTCCAAAGCTTCAGCTATGCTAATACAGCACTTCTAGGACTACCCTTGAGCCAGACCCGGGGTATATCTGAAGCTGTTTTGACACTAAGACTCCAGTTAAGTCTCTTTAAAACTGAATGGGTGCAGAGTGGCGTCTCCAGCCACTGAGTGAGGAGGTGATGATCTCAGTGTATAACAGCATGGAGACATATGTACTTCCCTGAGTTCTTCTAAAGGCCTTTTTGAAGTCAAAGAGTGTTCTGTAAGCCACTTGGTGTCGGTGCGTAGGGGGTGGATATGCTCAGGCGGCAACAGATGTCAGTAAGCTGCATTCTAAGGAGTGTGACTCTATTCCCCAGAGCCCTTTGGGTTTACAAAGTTGGAAGCAGAGTTTAGAAGGCAGCACTGCCCCGGGGGGGTCGGGAGGAGAAGGAGGAGCACTTACGGACAGGTAGTCAGGAAAACATGGAGGTGGGTGCAGACAATGGTGGGGAATGGGGATGTAAAGTGAGATCCTTCTGTTTTGATGAAGCATTCTTCAGTGAAGCCTGACCTACAGAGAATGAAGTGTGTATGTGGCTGTGGAAGGGACAAAGGGCGTGAGGTCGGCCAGGACTCAACCAAGCCTCTAAGACAGTCTTTGGGATAAGACGGTGCCCCAGGGCTGGCTTTCCCACGGGGCAACTGTGGGGTTGAAAGTGCTCTGTTCCTTGAAGCTTAAGCAGAACTCTCTCTCTTTTGGATTGGTTCTTTCATTCTGCTTTTCCTCTGCTCTCTCCATCTCTTGCCTTCCTCTCCTTTATTTCCCATCCTTTCCTCTCTCTTCCTGCCCGCCCTCAGTCCCCCCCAACCCCCCGCCAGCAGCATCTTACCTGACTCTCCCTGCAGTACCCATCGCCCCACCCCTCTGGGATTCTTCCTGTTTCACCAGCCGCCTTCTCCAGCCTCCCCAATAGTTGGGTGAGCTAGGCTAACGGCCTTCCCGTGATTTCCTTGTTTAATCAACTCATTTATAGTGAAGCTAATTAGAATTGATTTCTGTTGTTTGCAGCCAAGAATTTGGAATGATAAATTCTCATTTTCAAATACCCTCCCCCTCTCCTTGGTAATTTACACAAACACAACAGCAACAAGGAGTAAGTGAGAAAATCCTGGCAAAGAGAAAATTATGGTGAGTGTAGGACAAAGCCAGAGAGACTTTAATACACAAAATTCATGTGATATATTTCCACGCCTTTGGTTACAGGTGAGTAGCAAATTTGGATTCAAGCTTCCTAGTAGCCAAAGCAATGACAGGAACACAATTTGTTGCACAATTCTGTGCTCATAAGAAGCCAGAAACCAAAAAACCAGTAGCTCCAGGAAGGCAAAATGATACTAACACTTGGGAACAATTTCTTCCACGGGTCCTCCTAAAGAGAGCACAGTCCGAAAAAGTGACCAAAATCCTGTATGCTATCCATGCAGTAAACAGAACACAGTTTCATAAAACCACAGAGAAGAAAAACAGAAGCCCTTTTACCACAGCATAATTCGGAGAAATCACTTTGACGGATGCTTACACAATACAGTTATTGGGATGGGGTCTGGCTTAATGTAAGAATAGATTTTGTAACAGTAAACTTCCAAGCAGCTCTCCTCTAACAAGGTGTGTTTCTCAACTGATCTTTTGTAGGGTACTGAGCTGCATTAAATTTCAGATTATACTTTGACAAGGACCTGGGCTGCAGCTGTTCAGTGTTTTTTGGATAATTGTAAATGCATATGTTTCCACAGTGGGCTGAACTGGGATTACAGCCAACTACTTCTCCTTCTTCTCCTTCTTCTCCTCCTTTTCCCCCTTCTCCCCCTTCTCCTTTTCCTTCTTCTTTTTGGGTGAGATGTTGAGAATCCGATGTGATTATGTTTGGAGGGAAAACCAATCCAGCTGTTGTTAGAGGTGATCAAAGAAGTACCTATGAACGCGGTCAAATCTTTTCCTTAAAGAATAAATTAGGTACACGCCCAGGTTCGTGGCAGCACTATTCACAACAGCCAAAAGGTGGACGCAGCCACGTGTCCATCCACAGATGACTGGATAAACGAAATGTGGTCTGTCCATACAACGGAATGTTATTTGGCCTTGAAAAGGAAGGAAATTCTGACTCTTGCCACGACATGGATGAGCTGTGAAGACATTATGCTGAGTGAAATAAACCAGTCCCCGAAAGACAAATATTCTGTTTCCTCTCCCGTGAGGTTCCCAGAGTAGTCAAAGTCATGGCGTCAGAAGGTAGGAGGGTGGTTGGCAGGGGCCTGAGGAGGGATGGATGGGAGTTAGAGTCGAATGGGAACAGTTTCAGTTTGGAAAGAGCTCTGGAGATGCACGGTGGTGACAGCTGCATGACAACACGAATGCGCTTAATGCCACAAAACTGCACACTTTAATATGATTTGAGGGATAAATTTTATGTTATGTATGTTTTACTACAATTAAAAGAAAAAAAAAGAATGGGGGGAAAAGAAACCCTAATTTGGAATACTCCACAAAATAAGTGAATGGCCTCAAAGTTTGACACCATAGAGCCTAGTCACAATAATTTCAACTTGAAAATCTTTAAAAGTAGGCATTGCCCAATGCCTACCTTGGCCATTAAAAACAAACAAACAAACAAACAAAAACACAAAAAACCCACAAAAACCTAAATCTCCCAGGTTTGGAATGTCTTTTTTTTAAGATTATTTATTTATTTATTTGAGAGAAGAGAGAGCATGAGTGGGGGAAGGGGCCCAGGAAGAAGGAGAAGCAGATTCCCCACTGAGCAGAGAGCCCAACATGGGGCTTGATCCCAGGATCCCAGGATCATGACCTGAACTAAAGGCAGATGCTTAACTGACTGAGCCACCCAGGCGCCCCTGGAACGACTAACTTTCAGCAATAAAGTGCCCTGGTGAGGCTTCCAAGATAAGCTGATGGCAAAACGTACACTGAGGTAAATGAATTTATTCGCTTGCTGTCTTAGGTTGGTCACTATAGCCATCTGAGCACGTGATCCTATCAATTCCTACAAGCCTGTATAAGTTAGGTCCACTTTGCAGATGAGAAAACCGAGACTCGGAAAGATCAAATGGCTGTCTTCAGGTCGCATGGATAGGAAGCAGTGGATCTTGGATTTGAACCAACCCTCTCCAATACACATCTTGTCCACAGAGACTATAGGAGGTCCTTGATCACCTGTCTTGTATTAACACCTAATGAATCCTCAAGCAGTGAAAGTATCACCCCCATTTCCCTTTGCTGGGTGTTCCGGGCTGCGCGGGGCTAGTACAGGACAACCAGCAAGGCCCCGTTCGCGACTGAAGGTGCCCTGCTCTACCTCTGCCGACACCCTCACAAATCACACAGGGGATTAGGACGGACACGAAATGCGTGAATGTCCCTCACGAGTTCATTTCACTTTATTTTCTCCCAACTAAACATTATTGAAAATCTGTGTATCACACTGGCCCAGAAACGGGGGCTGGCGTTAAAACAATGCACAGAGAAGGGACTTGGCGGATTTGAGTACGAAAATCTCTGATTGTTCCACTCTCTGTCCTCCTGCTTTTGAGCACAGAGCCCACCGTGGTGACCCCAGCTCAGAAAAGGCCCTCCCCCCGCCGCCTCCCACCATTCCCCGGGGAAGTGATTACCCCACGAAGCCGGTTCCGCATCTACCCCGCGCCCCTCCAGCCCTTGCTAATTGCTCCTAATTATACACCTCACGGATCCCTCTCCCCCTGGGGTGTGTGTCCAGAAAACACATTGTGTTCTGTCTTCTCGTGGGCTAATTAGGATTTGCCGAAGGAAGCCGCCGCGGAGCTTGGAACCCTCTGATCTTCCAGAGAGGCCTGCCCTCGTTTGTCTTCCTTGCTGATTTTCCCTGACTCTGTTTGTCTTTCTCTGCTTGGCCACCTCGGCTTCATTAGGAGCCAGGTGCAGCCGTCCCGCCGTTGGATGAAAGGGCTCTCTTCGCTCTTTGTTCAGGCACCTCGTCAGCCCCGAAAGCGTGCTTGCTGAGTGTGCCGAGAGCTCACTTGATGCCGCTTTCCCCTCTCCGCATTCCCTCAGCGCAAGCTGCGAGGGAGGAAGGTTCCGTGGCATGTTTCGAAGTGGAGGGTCAGTGGTCTCCGTGGATTCTCCGTCAGTGGAACCTGAGCACCTCTAAATCGTTTACAGCACGTCTCCTGCCAAGTGACTGCGTGCAGTGTGTATGAACTCCCGGCAAGTGCACGTTTCAACCACTCTGTGATAGATGTCCTCGGGGGCCACCAGAGGCACAGCCCCTCGGGGCCTGGCCGTGTCTCCTGGCGTGTCCGGCTTCTTCGGCCCTGCTGCTGTTTCTGCCACGAGACTGTGCGTCTCGGTGACGTGGAGCTGGGGTGCTGGGTGGGATGTGGGGGCTCTGCCCCGAGTGCGTTCTTATGACCTTCAGAGAAACAGTACAGGGTATTGGAGAGAGGAAGCGGCAGAACGTTAGGAACCCAAGGCTCAGGCTAGGGTCCCACCATCAATATCCCTGGGCAGGTTACTCCCCTGCTCCGCAGCTCCACTGTGCCGCCTCGACAATGTTTTACTTCGGATGATGTACTGTATGCTGCCTAATTGAACATGATAATAAAAAATGAATATTTTACTAGGTGACCTGTAGGTGACAGTCTTCATTTCATCAACCATTTGCTCACTTTGAGTTACGGAGATTTGATGAGTGTTGTGGGCATACAGACTGTGGAGAGCCCGAGCTGGTCTTTAGTTAGCCTTATGCTAACCCCCAGCAAGGGGTTGCCCGGAATCACCTCCTTCAGCACAGCCGACTTTTAAAAAATTGACCACGAATGAAAAGTGCTCTCTGCTGCACCTGGATTTGTGACTTCCCTTCTCCACCCTCCGCCTCCACGACTCTCCTGGCTCCCACCTCACAGCCGTTTCTCTTGAAGACGTGTTTTCTCCTGTGGGCGTTCATCGTAGTCCTTCTTCAATGTTAATTTTACTGTCCTCGAGAGCAAAACACTCACCCATGTTGCTCTGACAGATCTTTAAAATCCAGAGTGGTATACGAAGGTAAAACTTAGATTCTTGTAAGCATTTGCTATTCATCACGGGGATCCAGAAATAGACTCCCTTTTCAGAGAAGAGAGGTACCAGCTAAAATGGCTCCACTTGCCTTGGCTTGGAGGTTGCCATTTTGGACAGCAATGTGAGTTTCCTTTCTTCTTTTTTCTTGCCTCTGTGAATAAGGAAATGCCAGAGACCTGCCCACCCCCTCAGCCAACCCAGTACTCCCTGTGCAGGTGCTTCTGCCAACTAATTAACACCTCCTTCACAAGCTGTAAATTGGACGGCAGATGCACATGAATGCAGAGCCCAGTGGGGAGTCTCATGCTCTCTCTCTACATAGATTTCATGAAAGGCAGGAAGTGAAGTCAAGCAGGCTGATGGGAAATTCATTTTGCCAACATGGCCACCCCCAGAATCTTAAATAAATTTATGGGCTCCTAACACAAAATAAATCTCACATATCTTTGGAGGAGAGGCCCATGTTGGTTGTTTTTCAAACGTAATCCAGGGGGTCCTTGAAGTCCCGCAAAACTTACTGAACGCCTTCGGGCAGCCCTTGGATGGTACCAGAGGCGCACGCACGTTGGCACACCTACCCACTGAACGTTATCCCAAACCTCCAAGGACCAGGGGTCTTGATCATTAAATTCCTGCCTCTGGTCTCAATCTGCTCCAATCTGTCCTTTATTTCGCTGCCAGGGTTCTGTCTATGAGCCAAATAGGATCATGTCACCGGCTTAAAATAGTTTTTTGCTTCTCCCGTTCCCAAAGGATATATTTGAAGCTATGGAGTGGGGGCCCACAGCCCCAAGGACGTGTCTCCTGCTTGCCTCCCCGTCTCTCCTGATGTGCCTCCATACCTTACACACACCAGCCAGACTGAACTGTCTGTGGCCCCGGCCTCGGTGGTCTTTCCCCACAGCTCTGCCTTCTAGATCTCTGTCCCTGTCCCGTTCTCGCTCCAGAAGCCATGATTGCTACTTTCTCCAAAGCACCTGGAAATAATTGTTTCATTGACCTTCAATTCAGTCCACTTCAATTCAGTTCTATTCAATCCAACAAAGTCTACTGAGTAACTAACTTTTCTGTCAAATGCTCTGCTGTGCTCAGGAAATATAAAGATAAATAAGTCATAAGCTCTCTCTCCAAGGAGCTTACAAGATAGTGGAGTAGAGGAGACATTTGTAAGTAACTATAATAAACTCCAGTGGGTCCTCCTGGAGGGCATGCCTCCAGGCCTGTGGTGACACAGGCTAATTAATTCTTCAGAAATGGCAGCGGGTGTTGAAGAGGACACATATGTTGGGGGAAAACTTCAGAGCAGAGCCTGACATTGGAGTGGGGCTACCCTAGCTTTCTTCTCCCTTTGCTTTGGTTCCATGTTTCCTGGTGCATAGAGGACAGCGATTTGGGGAAAACAACACAGAGACAGAGACACCAAATCACATGGAATGGGCCCAGAGGGCTGAGAATATTAAATATAATGGATATTGGGAGACGTGACGAAATAAGCTTCGCAGTAGGTCAGAAACTGACTAACTTCCCTTCACGTAGAGCTTGTCTTCCTTTCAGAGGGGGAAATCATTTTGTACAAATACACAAGACTAGAGCTATAGTGAACGGCTAAACATTGTTGTGTGTGCAAGCGAAAATATGGAGGTTTCCAACGTATTGCTGGAACTTTTCACCAAAACTTCAGAAAATTCTGGACTTGTAGGTAATGTGGGACGTAATGGAATAGGCAGGTGGCCCAAAATATAATGGGGGAATATTCAAGTCTTGGCTTTCTCCTTCCTGAGAAGCAAGTGATGACCTTGACCAGGATGTGCAAGGGAATGACGTGTGTGTGAGTGTGGCCAGTCTTCACGCCTACGCAGCTTGGTCTGTGGGGCAATGTGTACTTCTCAATTGAGGTGCCGGTCTTTGTCTCTGCATTTGGTTCTCCAAGTGTGGTTCCCTCCTCATCAGCGGCAACAGCATCACCTGGGAGCCGGTTAGAAATGCAGAGACTCGAGCCTGGCCCAGACCCACTGACCCAGAATGTGTGTTTTCTCAGGATCCTCAAATAATGCAAATGCACACTGAAGTCTGCCAATCCCTGTGTTACCTCGTGCAAACGTCACAGCAGCTCCACGGGGCTCCCGATGCTCGGCCTCGGGCTTCTAGCACACAGGAGGTGCCAGAGTGCATGCCCGCGGGAGTGCGTGCACAGCGTGTGCAAGCGTCGGAGTGGAGAGAGGGACCCAGACTGCACTTACCTCCTTCCTCCCCCCATCACATATGGGCACCCCACACACTTTGAGAATTAAATCAATAAAAAAAATGTTTTCCCCATGAAAACTTCTCCCCTGACTCCCTCCACACACACGCACACACGCAAACGCCCGCGCTTGCTTGCTTGTTCCCAACTTCTAAACAGCAATGGTAAAGCCAGTGGGCAGGGAGGGGGACATTTGTCCAAGGGGCCCCTGACTTGTCTGGAAGGAATAGAGAAAAACTACGCAGGGGGCAGCGAGAAGGGAAGTCTAGTTGTCCCTCTCCCCTCTATTGTTTGTTGTTGTTTTTCTTTTAACTATTCCCCTCTCAGTGGAACAGAGTTGCCAAACCACCTCGCGTCCCACCAAACAGGACGTAATCAGGCAGCACGAGCACCTACCACTTCTTCCTTAGTCCATGGACTCCTGCGCCCCAGACTGGGCTTAGACAGAAAACACTAGACAAGGTAGACAGCCCAGCCGACCAGTAGGGAATTTCATGCCCTCTTTCTCAAAATCTGACTCTCTACCCTTTCTTCTGAAAGTAGTTTTATTTATTTCCGAAGGGGAGAACTGAGGGTTGGAGAACACTCCGTAATCAGTAAGGTCAGGGCTCTGAGAAGCGTCTGTGGGCTAAGCGCCAATATCCGCTCCTTCCTGGTATAGGTAAGCCTGCGACTAGCTTCCTCGATGTCACAGTCATGATTCTGGCTGTCAGAGCAGCCCCACTGGCGAGGCTTCTGTGGACCCTTAGAGCATCTGCCAGGATCACAGCGCTTCCCCCCTCCCCCCCGTTTTCTATTGCTCCTCGCTCATCCGGGGAGCCTGTTTCAGGACTACACCAAGTGTAGGAGTCGGCGATCTGACCAGGGGTGGGTACCTGGGCCAAGATGGGGACCTCAGAAGCCCCCCTTTGTGGATTTCAAGTCCAGATTGATAGGATGTATACCCATATGTCTGCGTCTACACATACGTACGCATCTATATTTGCCTACTTGTCTATATGTAGAGAGAGACTGGCTGATGTACTCTCTTTTCTTTATGCTGGTGAAGCATAAGCCTTGGAATGTGGGATGGGCATCATATGCTAGCTATGTGGATCGGAGAGCAGAGGAGGCTGCTTACACAGAACAGAACAGCCCGGCCCAAACGAGCAGAGATGAAAGGAGAGAGAGAGGGAGAGAATGAACGCCGAGCTGGTTAGCGTCTCAGCTCCACTCACGTATCTCCTTACACGTGTACCCTGTGTTTTTTCAATAGCTTTCCCTTCACCACTTAAGCAAACTCAGGTTGGTTTTGTTACTTTACAGACAAAAGAGTGGCTGCCTTCCGTTTGGCCGAGGGGAGTTGCCCTTCGCCCCTCTGAAGCAGGTCTTTCCCCGTCCCCCACCCCAGACTCTGCTCTCGGCACTGGTCCTGAGGGTGCAGCCCAGAGAAAGGGAGGCCCAGAGAGGGCGTCTTGGTAACGTTCGCTTGGGGCAGCGGCAGCCCTGTCATGCCTGCACCATCCCTGTGGCTCCCACGCTTCAGGATGGCAGGTCCCTCTCTAGAACGCGCCTGGAACTCCCCTCAGGCAGCACAGGAGGCAATCCTGTCACAGGTCACTTGCTGGATCGGTCTTCTTGGCCAAGGGGACGGACTCTGGATGCAAAGTCCTTCATGGCCTGGGAAGGAGAGGGACAGCAGTTTCATAGCACGCTTTCCAACGGACACAGCTGGGCTGAGGAGGGAAGCGACCCAAGAGGGATATCCGTCCTGGATCCTGGAGGAAATGCTAAGAAAGGAAGCCAAGTGAGCACAAAAGCCCGTCGGAGCCGTATGGGGCATCTGCTTCGACTCCTAGAATTCTCCGGGTTGGGGAGGAAACCAGCATTCATGAAGGGCCTGCCCCGTGAAAAGTGCTTGAGTCGCCCAAACCCTGTCAGTTGGGTAGGATCCTGATTGAATAGATGAAGAGATGGAGATCAGAGTGGTCACGTAATTTGCTGAAGAGGTGAAGACGGAGCGGATTCCCAGGCCATCTTACTCCCAAACTAGAGCTGTTGTCGGAAGGACCCGGCCACAGTCACCCAGCTAGAGCCTGGCCTTGGCCTACCCGCCCAATGCCCTTTACATCCACCACGGTCCAGGCAGAGTGCCTGCAGCAGCGCTGACACCGGGCAGTCAGAGCCCAGGCGGACAGGCGGACAGCTACCTGAAGCGAATGGACCAAGAGCCCAGGGTCACCGGCTGCAGCTGGGCTCTGCCAGGGGTTGTGTGCAAGTCTGCCCAATGACAGCTCAACACAGATCAGCCAAGTCTTGATGAGGGATGAAGTTCTAGAAAGGGTCGGGGCCGAGGAAAAGTGACCTCAGAGCCAACAGAGTCCAGGCTTCCTGTTCTTGGGCTGGGACAGGCCACCAATGCTGTATCCTGGTGGCGCCCAGACGGGACAGCATTCATGGACCGAGCTCTGGATTGCGTGGGCAGCCCCGGGGGGCCCGGAGCACAAAGGGGCTTTTCCCCTCATGGACCCTTGACCTCAGACATGAACTCTTTCTGGGGACAGGAGTGTGGCCTTTTGAAAGTCTAAGCAGAAGCGAGTCCAGGGCACATGGCAGGGAGGAGAGAGAAGACAATCTGGAGTTGATGAGAGAAGACCCAGCTGTGCAGCCCCACAGCGCCCCCGAGAGACCGTGAGCTCCATGTGCCATGCAGATATGCAGGGGGTGGGTGTGGGGGGTTGGCGGGATGGGTCACGCGACGTCCGCAGGCTGCACAGAGGACCCAGCTGTACACACGCTCCGGTGCCATCCATGGAGACATGGTCTGCACATGCTCAGGAGCGCAGCCAAGTCAGGAGGCTCTTGGAGTAGAAATCACAATGCATCCTTCTGTTCTGAAAAGTCTTGCAAGGCATCTGGGTGGCTCAGTCGGTTAAGCGTCTGCCTTCAGCTCAAGTCACAATCCCAGGGTCCTGAGATCGAGGCTGCTGCTCCCTCTCCCTCTGCCTGCTGCTCCCCCTGCTTGTACTTTCTCCCCCTCTCTCTCTCTGTCAAATAAATAAATAAAATATTTAAAAAAAAAAAAAGGCTCAGACTGCAACAAATGTTTGCACTGTATGCCATTCACTGTCTGGCGACTGTCAGGGTATTTCTTGGGCCCTGATGGACACTCCGTGGGGAGTTTTCATGGGCGGAGACGCTCCACTGCGCACCTTCTCTCCAGGCGCTTTGTGGGTCTGTGGCGTCCGAGCTCTGAGAATCTTCCCAGGCCTGCCCCTGACATTTACGGGGCCCACGACGAGACTGCAGATGGAGGCCCACAAACTAAGATCTAAATATTTAAAAGTCCCTAGGCAAGCTAGGAAAATGATTAAATTTAGTATATTCTCTCCTCTTACCAAGTATGCTTCCATCATGAGCTGGAGAGCCAGGTGTGCTTTAGAAGGATCAGGGACTCCCTGGATTTCTTGGCCAGAGCTTGGGTGGTGGCAGGAGAACCTGTCCCCAGCCTCCTGCCTGTGACCCATTCCCCTCCTCCTCCTCAAACCCTTCGTGCCATCTTCAGCCACAGGGCAGCTCCGTGCTGACGTATGGCCGGCCCAGTCCCGGGTCCAGTTCATCCCCAATCCCATGAACAGCCACCTCCTGGCCACCCCCTCAGGTGGGGGGACGTGTGCACCAGAGACCTGGGCCCCTCTTGGGAGGGTGGATTTGAGAAGAAGCTGGGAGCAGCAGCGGATGCCCCAGATGGGGAATTCTAGATTGCAGAATCCTGGAGTGGGTCTAGAAGGGGAGGGAGAGTGGGTTTTGGGTGGATGAGTGAGCTCCTTGCTCTCGGGGGCAGGCGTGGAGGGAGGGCAGCCAGCGGGGCCTCTGAAGCATGGCGCTGGCCCAGCAGATCCTCTTGTTCACTTTTAAAGATAACGCTTATTTTTTCTAATGGCCCCAGGAAGGTGACAAGGAGGCATCTGTGTGTACTACGGGTTGCTCTGAGAGTAGGATAAAGACAGACCTGGGCAGGCAGTGGCACCCCGAGGACTGTAGGACTTGCTTTTACTCCAGGCTGGCTCCTTTCCCTCGTGCGGGCCTGTGCTGATCTCAGAGCTATGCTCGGTGCTGTGGACCATCACACGTGACCATGATCAGTGCACGATCCGTGATTTTTAGGGATGGCAACACTCTTCAGCAAGACTTCACACGTGCCTGGGCCTGTGCCAGACCAGCTACATGCTTGTCTCACTGTGCGCGAGATGAGCAGGACTATTCCTGTTGGAGAAGAACCGGGACCACAGCAGTGTCCTACAGGACCTTACCTGCGACACCGTGAAGGGTGTAAGTGGCAGTGAACAAGGTATTCTGGCACCAGGGGCTGTGACCTTCCTCGGTGCCCTCGCAGGATGAGAAAAAAGCAATAGTCGTCCACCTTCCCCCACCAAATTTCTCACCACTGTTCCCCAGGCAGGAGTAGGTTAGCCTCGAGAAAACATACTTGAGATGCTAAAATCCGTGTAACTGTGTGTGTGTGTGTGTGTGCACGCGTGCATGTGAGCAAGCTAGCAGGGGAAGGACGGAGTCAGAAGTCTATTTTCCAAAGTGCATGTGAGGGTATGTGTCCAATACCCTCTTTATGGCAACGTGGGAAACCTAATGACGGGGGACCCGTGTTTCCCCCAATGCCCTGTGTGGCAGGCACAGGGTGTGTGCTGGGCTGACACCTTTTACTTCTTCAGAGTCTGCGTTAGCTGCATGGCTCTCTGGAGGGATCTCAGCCAATGAACGACCGAGACAGTGACAGCCAAGACACAGCCTTGTCTGGGGGGCTTCCGCAAAGAAGTGGCATGATGGCCTCGCTGGTTCCTCCCAACACGGAACCCCTCTGCTGGGTAAGAGCCATCTTTGTTCCAGAGCACCCACCAAGCCTCCATCTGGTTGGCATCTCAGTTTGATGGCGCCCCCGCCTGACCCTGCTTCTGGCCCTTTCCTTCTGCAGGTGGCACTCTTCAGTGAACATGTTGCACTCCCAGCTCTGTCCCGGCATCTGCGTCCTGGAGGGCCCAACCCTTGATACGCATAGCCTCATACTTCACAGATGACCAAACTGCAACAGCAGCCTGCTGGCATGTAAGGCCACAAGGACAGGGACGACCGTGTGTTCTCTCTTCTGCATTATCCCCAGCGCCTCGAATTGTAACTGGCATCCAGCGCTGGGTATGGGGCTCGGTAAACACATGTTACATGAACGAATGCCATCCAGATCTCCGCCTCTGCTCACACTGGCATCGGCTGGGTCTGCGCTAATACTGCTTGTTAACGATCCTCTAGTTCACTAGCTCCCTCCTCCTCCAGCTACGCCAACATCCGGGCCCCTCCCTTCCTCCCTCCTTGCTCTCTCTGACTCCGTCACTGAAAATGTAGGTCAGACCCAGTGCTCCGTGCTCCAAACCACCTTCCCCTCTTCCCTTCAGCTTCTCTTCCTTCTCTGAGTTTCCAGCAGGCCAGGTGCCACGGCCACTTGTCAGGGGCTCCGCTCTGACCTGTCCCACAGCCATGCTGACCCAACAAGGTGCTTACTTTTTAAATCGTTTTTAGGTGTCAGGTACCCTCTTAGGGTGCTCCGTTTTTATTATTATCTCTTTTTTTTATTGTGCTAAAATAGACGTAACATAAAATTTACCATCTTAACCATTTTTAAGGTTACGGTTTGGTGACACTGAGTACATTCGCTCTCACACCATATATAGAATAAATTCAAAATGGATTAAAGACCTAAATGTGAGACCTGAAACCATACAACTCCTAGAAGAAAACACAGGCAGGAACCTCTTTGACATCGACCACAGAAACTTTTTCTAGATACGTCTCCTCACACAAAGAAGACAAAATCAAAAATAAACTACTGGGACTACACCAAAAAAGAAAGCTCTTGCACAGTGAAGGAAACCATCAACAAAACGAAAAGACGACTTACTGGATGGGAGAAGATATTCACAAATGAAATATGAAATAAGGAGTTAACATCCAAAATATATAAAGAACTTACACAGCTCAACACCAAAAGAGTAATCTGAATAAAAAATGGTCAGAGGACCTAAATAGACATTTTTTTCTGAAGAAGATACACAGATGGCCAACAGACACATGAAAGGACGCTCAGCATCACTCAGCATCAGGGAAATGCAAATCAAAACCACAATGAGCTATCACTTCACACCAGTCAGAACGGCGAATATCAAAAAGATAAGGAATAACAAGTGTTGGTGAGGATGCTGGAGCAAGGGGAACCCTCACGCACTGTTGGTGGGATTGCAAACTGGTGCAGCCACTGTGGAAAACAGTATGGCGGTTCCTCAAAACAATTAAAAATAGAAATAACGTATGATCCAGTAATTACACTACTGGGTATTTAAACAAAGAAAACAAAACACTAATTCTAAAAGATATAACATCCCTATGTTTACTGCAGCATTGTTTACAATAGCCAAGATGTGGAAGCAACCCAAGGGTCCTTCGATAGATAAATGGATAAAGATGCTGTGTGTGCGTATACAATGTGTATACAATGAAATATCACTCAGGCACAAAAAAGAATGAGATCTTGCCATTTGTGACAACACGAATGGACCCAGAGGGTATTATGCTAAGTGAAATAAGTCAGACAGAGAAAGACAAATACTATTTGATTTCACTTATATGTGGAATCTAAAAAACAAAACAAAGAAACAAACAAACAAAACACAGAAACAGACTCATAAATACAGAGAACAGACTGGTGGTTGCCGGGCAGGGGAGGGTAGTGGGGGAGGGGCAAAATGGAGGACGGGGAGTAGGAGACGCAGGCTTCCAGGGATGGAATGACTAAGTCACGGTGATGCAAGGCACAGCACAGGGAACATGGTCAGTGGTACTGTAGGAGTGTTGTATGGTGACAGATGGCAGCCACATGTCGCATAACCTATCCAGTTGTCAAGTCCCTACCTTGTCCACCTGAAACTAATGTAACACCGCGGGTCAACCGTACTTCAACGAAAAAGTACAGTCACAGTGGTGTGCAACCATCATCACTACAGGATTTTTTCATCATCTCAAACAGAAACTCTGTTCCCATTAAACAGTAAGTCCCCGTTCCCCCTTTCCCCAGCCTTTGGTCACCTCTACTTCCTGTCTCTATGAATTGGCCTGTTCTAGGAATCTCCTACACGTGGAACTGTACAAGATCTATCCTTGTGAGTCTGGCTTGTTTTATATAATGTTTTCAAGGTCCATCCACGCTGTGGTACATGTCAGAATTTCCCTCCTAAGGCTGAAGAATATTCCATTGTACGTACAGACCACATTTTGTTTATCCATTCACTAGTTGATGATTATTTGTGTTGTTTCTACATTTTGGCTACTATGAATAATGCTGCTAGGAACATTGGTGTATAAATATCCTTTTTTGGTCTGTTTTGAATTCTTTTAAGTATATGAGTGGAATTTCTGGATCATATGGTAGTTGTATTTTTAAGTTTTTGAGGGCCCACCAAACTGTTTTCTGCAACGCTAGCAGATACTTTTCAGAAGAAGGGTTCCATGATCAATAGACTTTATCCTCAAACTCTTTCTTGGAGTTAGAATGCATTTAGCAGAGGAAAGGCTCTGACAGGTCCTGACGTAAAGAATCTAAGTAACTTAGATCCACCATCCTCCTAACTAATTTGGCAGTGGAACCTTTTCTTTGCAGAGTAACTGGTAAACACACCCTCCTCTGCTGGTTGGGGAAACAGTTCTCTGAGCTCAGCAGGCTGACGCAAGGAGAGCTGGGGCTCAGGACCAGTGCGGAATCACTCAGAGCCCAGAGACAGGGCCCCCCACCTCTCCAGCTACCCATGGGGCCCCCTTGACAAGTTACCCTCCTTCTCCTGAGGCTCTGTACTTGCTCTGTGCTCTGCCTGCTCGACCTGTTCTCTGCTTCTTGAAGGTTCACTTGGCCTTTAGGACCAGCTCAGGCACCTACCCCTTCTCTCAGGGAATTCTGGCCCTGCTCTGCTATCTCCCCAAGTGGGATTAGAAGCCTCCGTCTTGCTTGGCTCTTATGAAACCGTGTTGCCCTGTTAGACGGCTGCCAGTGCATCAAGGGGCCAGCGCCACGGTTAGTTTGCATAAGCCACCGTGGGAGAGCTTATTAAAAATGCAGATGACTCCCTCTTACCCTACAAATTCCAACTCAGTAGCTCTGGGGTGTGCGTTTTTAACAAGCACCCCAGGCAATGTTCTTGGGCAGATGATTCCTGGAATGCCCCTGTTGTGAGCTCCGTGAGGATAAGCACCACCTTCCGCCTCTGTGTCTGGTACACGATAAATATTGAATGAGCAGACAAATGAACGAGGAAGGGGGGCATGCACACATGAATGAGTGAAACCACTTCTGTTTCCTCTTCTGTAAAAGATAAGGTTGGAATAGACATTCTCTAAGTTTTCTCTTCGTTAAGCTTCTCTTTATAAAGTTTAGGTTATTTTACCCAAGAAACTTGATCAGAACTGTACACAATACATAAGCCCAAGCACCTGGAACCACCGTGGAGAACTGCTGAAGAGGATTCCATCCACGCTGATATTTAGCAGATGACCCGGGACTCACAAGTAACCGTATTTCTGACGCTGTTGATTTTATCGTAAGTTAGAGATGCAAAGAGCGGCAGATCCTTGTACCCCTGTGAATTCAGTCGCATTCTCTCTAAGAGTGAGTAGCTGAGAGGCAGCACCGTCAGAGCCAAGAACCCCTAAGGTTGAGGATTAGGGAGGGAGGCAGAGGGGGAACCAGAGGCCAAGCAGGTGCAGCAGCCCTCCTTGCTGCTGGGAGGGGGAAGAGTAGAGTGCTCCCACATTTCCTGGCGCGGTCTTGGAACGTAAAACCCCGACTCTCCTCTCCCCCAGGACGGTGCAGGGGTTTTGAGAAGCAGCACCAGCTTCTCACAAGAGCTCTGTCTGAGAAAAGTGAAGTCTCCCGTTGCTTATAACCTCTCAGCATTTCAGAGGAAAAGGTTGGCTAGGACTGCCAAGAGCCAGCAAATATTTGGTTAGCCTGGAAAGAATGGGTGCTCATTTTCCAATTCCCACAGACTTCTGTATGCCCAGTTCCTTTTATTAAAAACTTCAAATCCAGAGATAAAGTTCGAAAGGCACTCCAGGCTCTGAGCATTCGTCTGTGTCCCAGGGCCCAGGGCCCAGAATCCAAACAAAGAAAAGCTTAATCAATAGAAGTCATGCATTTCCTCTAGGAACAGGACCCGGCCCAGTGGAAGATCGGCACAGGGTCTGAATTGAGGTTTTCTTCGCGTGGGTGTTATGGAAGGTGCTGGAGGACGCGCCTCCTGTCTGCGAGGATCAGCAAACTACGGCCCACGGGACAAATCCTGCCTGCTGCCTTCTCTCCTGTGAATTAAGAATGTTTTTGATTTTGACGGTTTTAAATAGCTGAAATAAATCAAAAGAAGACAAATATTTCATGACATATGAAAGTTGTGTGAAATTCAAATTTGTGCCCACAAACACGGTTTTATGAGAACACCGCCACACCCATTCGTTTGCGTGTCGTCTGTGGCTGCTTTCGAGCGACAGGACTGAGTCGTCGAGACTGAGACCATATGGCCCTCAAAGCCTAAAACAGGTCTTATCTGGCCGTTTGCAGAAAAAGTGTGTGGACCCCTCGAGTAGGGGATTGAAGGCCTGGCTTTCATTGGCATTTGAACTAAAAGCTAGGAAAAAAAAAATATATATATATATATATATATTTATACGCACACACACACACACAGTTAATTATAAAGCAGACACCTGTTTAACGTAACAAGGGGGCCAAGAAATAAAACAGTGCTGGTCAGCACCCCAGAAGTCCTCCGTGTGTCCTTTCTTCCTGACCGCAGTTAATCAGTACCTGGACCTTTGTGATAAGGTCTTCTTTGTTGTTCTTTATACTTCTACCACCTAAGCTCTGTAAATGAATTATGCTTGCTCTCGAACCGTATATAAATAGAGGAACACCGTACATTTGCTATTGTGTCTTGCTTCTTTCTCTCAACATAGTTTGTGAGACTCAGCTCTGAGTGTGTAACTGCCTTTGCTGCCTGGCCTTTGGCTCTATGACTTTAGCAAAGTTCATTTCTTCATTTTATTGTTTTTGATGGACAGGTGGGGCATTTCCAGTTTGGGGCCATTGTGAATAGCAATGCTGAGAACATCTTGCAGCTGAACCCTTGCTGACTTATGCAAGAGTCTCTCTCTCTCTCTCTCTGTCTCTCTGTCTCTCTGAGGAGTGGAATCCTGGATCGTGGGCTATGTGTATCTTCAACTCTACCAGTTAATGCCAAACTGTTCCCCAAAGACGCTGGACCAGATCACACTCCCACCAGCTGCCTCCTAATTATTTAAGGAGCAGAGACGCTCTCTGAATCTTGTCAGTCAGCACTATTTCCATCTTCAAAACCTGAACCACAGGGGTCTGCTGCCTGCCTCCACCCCTGGTTCCCTAAAGAGCCAGACAAGGTGCATGCGACCCATCATGAGACAAAGATACTGCTTTGTATCTTAAGTCTTAAAAATGTAGCAAAATGACAGTCAATATTCCAAGAATGATCCTTGAGCGAATGTGATCTCTTTTAGGTTCATGCGCTTGGCTCGGGGTCAGCGAGGCGTGAGAATGCCCTGACTACCGTCTCCCTACCTAACCGCTCCGGCTCCCATGACGGGAGCTGAGGAAGGAAGCTCATCACAGTCAGTGGGTCAGGTGGCCTTCCAAAGCCTGCGGAGTGCACAGAACGGGCAACCGCCCCTTTCTCCTTTGGGCAATCAGAGGACTTCAAAGGTCGGGGTATCAGCTCACGGGAAGCGGAAGCTTGTGTCTTTCTCTGTAGCATTTTAGGAAAACAGGGCCGAAAAGGCCTCATCCCAGATGGCCAGCATGCCGTAACCCCCTCACCTGAAGGACCAAGCACTTAGCGGCATTTCTGAAGCATGATGTAGCACTGCATGGAAAAGGCACAAATAAGCCCCAAACCCTAGCACACACTGATCCAGTTTGTGAAGCGGATTAATAGAATAACCAATAAAACATGTATAAAAGCTTTAATTAAATCTGATGAAATAAAACTTCATGTTTTATTTATGGACACTCCCAACATGTAAAGGATTCAGGGACACATTCATTTTTACTGCCATTTTGTCCTCATATCTATAATTAAATCCAGGCTGCAGCTCTGGCCCAAAGCAGCGGGCATTTTAAAGCCGGCCTTGGACTCGCCCTCCCCCACCCCGGTCTGCTTTTCATTATCATCACCATCCCAGTAGGAAGGAGGCTTGTGGTAAAACAAAACACAATAATCAAACAAACAAACAAACAAACAAAACCCCGGGGTTGTTCCCATTGTTTCAGAAGGCCGTGCTGAAGGAGGGTTTCAGGCAGGTGGGCGGTTTTCTCCAGTTCCAGTTTTATTCTGTACCAAGGGCACAATCCCTTCATTTTACTTTTGACATAAAAAAAAAAGGACTTCATGAAACAAGACAAAATAACTTATGATTATACGAAACATAACTGTGACAAATCACAAAACTATACATATTAATAGAAAAAAAGTGTACCTAATTCTTTAAAAGATTTATGACAATAAGCACCAGATGTGCCCCTAAAGAAAAATCGGCCCCATATCCAGTATGATATATGCAGTTCATTTCTCTACGTGAGTGTATGTAACTACGTACAAGAGTCTGTGTGATTTATGGAAAACAGATTTCCCCTTCTCCCCCCCAAAGTGCTTTATGTCAGCAACATTACACAGGATGCCCTGCTGTCTGTACAAAATAAATCTCTTCTTTTTTACATTTGCCATTTCTCCAATGACTGGTTTTTGGTTTTGTTTTTTCTTTTGCTTTATCCATTGCAAAAAAAAAAAAAAAAAAAAAAGGTAACCGCAGAAATTCCGCACTCCCAACAAAAAGTGCCATTACAAAATGCTGCTAGAAAACGTCACGGTCAGTCAAATAAAATACCAAATAATTAAATTGGACATTTACAGTCACTTGAAGTATTCCCAATACGTCAAGGCAACCGGACAGTCCAGGTTCTTGGAAAGGGGAGCTGGACGTTTACCTCTGCTCTAACACAGTGATGTGCTTGACGGCGGGGCATTTAAACGCAACAGAACAGCACCCACACTCTGTTTTATTGGTGGGTCCACTGAAGGCCTTCTGTCTGCTTTAGAATCACCTATGCAATCCGGGGGAGGCAGGGGTAAAGGGAGACACCCCACAGGACCAGCACATACTTAAATAATATTTAACAGCTGATCAGCGGCTAAGTTACAACTGACATTTTGAGGCGGTCCCTTTAGGGAATTAAGACAATGCAGCAAACGAAATGTCTCTAGGCGGACCGAAATTTTTTTTTTTAAATGTAATAGGATAATTGGCTTTGGGCTGTGTGTATTTTCACAAGCACCAGGGGTTTTTTGTTGTTGTTGTTGTTGTTTTCAAAAAGAGGGAATAATGATCTCTGCTCAGATGTTCATGAAAATGGTTGGTTACATATCGAGACGAAAAGGGCCAGGAAATGGAAGGGAATGAATTTTTTTGAAGTTTCTACTTTCACTGCTACACACATAATGATGAACGCATCTATGAATCTCGCGCAATGTGAAAGCCGGCAAGGGACAAATCTGAAGGTCAGGTGAGATTCCAGAAGCTAGGGACAGCCTGTGCCATCTACAAGGAACCTGAGTGTGTCAGGCCCTGAGGGTTGAGCTCAAACTCGCAGCCACCAGGATACACCGAGGACTATGTGAGGGGACGCAAGCCAGCAGGCTTCCCACACGCTCCCTCTGTGCACACCAATACCCTTTAGCAGCTGGCCCCCAATCCTGTGAGGAAGGAGGCCCTGCTGGTGCTGCTGTCCCCCCCACACCCCAAAAACAGCAGTGGGGCACGAGAAGGGCAGGGCCGCCATGAGGCCACAGTCAGACCAGACACTAGCCCAGGAGCATCTCCTCCAGCCAAGGAGGAAGCTGACATCCACAGTGTCTGAGGTTCAGCTTCTGGCTTCTCCCCGCCCCCTTCCACTTCAAATATATAAAGCCACAGGCAGGGCTGACATCACTGCGATAACCCCCTTGCTTTCCATCTTTTTCCTCCTCTTCACACAAAGTATGAACTACGTTCTGAGTGCCTCATACAGGCTTCCGTATTTAAGAACGGACACATTGTCTAACGGTATCCGAGCTTACCTTCCTTTCCGGGGTGTGACAAAGGACACACGGGGACAGCAGAGTTAGCATGCACGTATCCTGGTTTAGGCCAAGGGACAGAAGCCACAAAGTCTGCAAGGAGGGTGGCGTTTTACTCGCGGTCTGGGAGCTCGTCTGGCTGGGAAGCCTGAGGAGCCTTCTTTCGTAAAGCAGAGCAGAGTTTTGTAAAGTGAGTAACTTTTTGCTCTTTTGAGCCCTGGACGCAGGCACGGTGGCCTTTCTCAGATCAGAGCTCATGAGTCCGAGGAAGCGGACTGACCTCGTGCCCTGGAAAAGCGGTCCCCATGCATGGCTCGTTAGACCCCTCACTCTATGGCTCGTGGGGATCAAGTCCAGCCCATGCGGCCCGACAGCGAGGACCTGCCTGTCAGGAGAAAAACTGTCCCCAGATCCCAAGTGTGACACCACACTGGTGAACTTGCGTTGGAGACTATAATGATCTCGGTGGGAAATACAGCCCTGTTTCATTTTACGAGGGGAAAGAAACTGTGAAATGTGACAGTCCTGAAATGTCAGACTTTACCCCGTGTCTTTGGGGTGTGGCTACTTTTTAGGGCCAATGCGTAGGACTTAAGATCTTTTTAATAGTTTTGTAAACGCATCCCAGCAAGTGGCTTCCTAGTCAGGGTTGCTATCAAATGATCAAGAGCTCTGTGAACATTCCAGGCCCTGAGATGAGAGTCTCAGGAAAACAGTCAACTACTTCTGCGCACCTTCCCTGGACTTTGCCTCTACCAGCCTCAGGGCAGACCTTGCGAGGAGGGATGCTCCCACGAGGGCGGGTGGGCGTGCCAGAGTGCAGATGAGAAGGAGGTGAGAATAATGAGGAGGAGGGAGAGGACAGTACAGGGGATGGACAGACAGACAGGTGAGTGGGTATCTTAAAGGAGGTGAGCAGAAGCTGTGCAAAATCACTGGACATCAGGCACCTCTAGTTTGGTTTTCTGAGAGAACCCAGGATCTCAGCTCAGGGGTCCCTGTTCTCGCATCTTCTAGCACGACTCGGCACAGCACCGAGTGGAGGCAATGGGTCAACCAGTCAAGCGATCTTCTCCATGGAATGAGGCCTTCAAGGTGGAGTCACTGAACAGTCAACCCACCAGGGTGTCTGCTAGAGCCCTGGGAAGGGGGCTGGGCCCACTCCACTTCCCTCAGGTGGCTTTTGCGAAATGCAAAACTAACATTCCAGCGGGGCTCACAGGCGCGGTCGGTGAGGTGGGGCCAGGCCGAGCTATAGCGGTGGCAAAATGGACGTAACTGGGATGATTACAACAATTCTTTCCAACCAAAGAACAGACCTCTAAATATTTTTTTTTCTTTAAAAGTAGATGTAAATAACAAGTCTTTAAAATAGAAGAGCTAAGATAAGTTGCTGGAACAGAAAACAAGTTGTAGTGCCTTTCAAGGGACTGTGCTTGACAGGACCTTCTTATTTTGCTTTTGGAGAAATACTGAAAAGCAACTGGTCAGCACAGGCCTAATAAGAGGCCAGGAGCCCGGGCTTCCCCAGGAGGTGAGCAGAGCTGTGCTTTGATGTCGGTTCCCTTTGCTGCCTGGTTGTGCAGGAGCCGGCGGGGCCGGTGAGTAGTGGCATTCACTGCACTTCCGGCAACTTGCACTGTCCTTCCCTACTTGGAGTTTTGTGTAAGGGTGATCCCCAGGCTGTATTTTCACATGCGCATCGTTTCACTGGTGTCCTTTGAGAGCTGACAGCCGGAAGTCACCGGTATCCGCCTGAGTGACTCTAAATTCCCTTTGAAAAGACAGTCCTCTGGTTACCAGCAAACCCAGAAAGAAGAAGGAGCAAAGGCAAACCCTGTGCGAGGCCTGGCTCTGACCAGTCCTGCCTTCCAGAGACACATCTGACTCTGCGGGTTCCGCTGACGAGGCGGACGTCCTTTCCATGCAGTCTAAGAGAATATGAAAATAAAAGGTGGCAAGCGACAAAGAGGTTCTGGGTGCCAGTGGGAGTGGAGGCCGGGGAGTGTTTAGCCTTCAGTATAGACGGAGGAGAGCTGGCTAGGACAGCGGTCCACGGCGCTGATCTGCAAGAACGTGGAGTCTTCAGGCCCGCTGCGAAGAGACTCCCCAAAGAGGCTCGAGGACCCTGAAGGCAAATCATACACTGGAAGAGAAAGAACAGGAAGTTAACTATCCTGCCTGGCCACACCCACTGTGTGTGCGCTCAGCAAATGCTGAGTAGGGGCTGAGGGCTAGGCCCTTCAGCAGCTCTTGGTCTTCAGGGACATCAGTGGGGAAGGAGGCGGGCTTGCAGGCAGATGGCCAAAATAAATCTTGGCACAAAATACGGGCTGAGTAGAAGTAAAAGAAAAGTGTTCTAGGCAAGGGCGAGGACGGCCTCAAAAAGAAGATGATACTAAAGCTGAGTCCTAAAGAAAAATGGGATTCTCACAGATGGAGAGGTAAGGAAAGAACATTCTAGAAGGAGGAAACAGCGCAAAGATGGAGAGGGAGGGGCTGTGGGGCCAAGTGCAGTGGCAAAGTTCGGGTACAGCACATATAGGGAGACATGTGAGGTTGGGCCTATGTGATCAGGCCTATCTCATGGGGCTTTGAATACCTCGCTGAGAGTAGCCTTTATTCTTTAGGCAGCTGGAGACTATCCAAAGTGTTCAAGGAGGAAAGGGACTTATTTTATCCTTCATTTTTGGTAAGCACTGCTTGTGGTGGTATGGAGGGCAGAACGGTAAAGATAGAGTTGACTCAGGGAACTTGCTGGAAGGCTATGGCTGTTGCCACGGTCTGGGAGAGACACTATGGCCCCCTGAGCCAGGGTGGTGGGAGTGGGGCTGGAGAGGAGCATGAAGATGAGAGACATTTCAGGGGTAGATTCAACAGGACATGATGCGGTCATGTGCCAGGTCAAGCCCCATCCAGGCCGGACACGGGAAACCCACCTGTCTCACCTGCAAGTCTGCCGCAGTTTCTAAGTCACAGACAGCAACCCACCTGCAATGCCCGAGTGAGCTGAGAAGGCTCTGTGGAACACATCAAAGCCAGCCTGCCCCATGGGTGTGGGGGCCAGGCAGTCCTCGAAGGAAGGCACCACACTGCAGGGGCTGCTGGGCAGCACGGTTCTCTGGGAGTCCGGGTACTGGGGGGGGCAGAATGTCTGCAGCTGCCCGTAAAATCCTGAAATGCAAGCATGGCAGTGAGCTCCCACAGAGTCCCAAATGTCGTTCCGACGCCGCTAGACCCTCACTCAGCCTGGCTTTGTGTGACAAAATGCCTTTCACTCTTCAGCCCACCTGTGAAATCTTCTGAGCGAGCATCTAAAATGCCCTCTTTGAGCAGAAGCTCTTCTCCCTTCAGGGGCTGTCAAAGCTTGTTGGCTTCTGACATTTTTCTCTCCTGCTCCAGCACGGGCAGCTAAAGGGCTTCTTACCTCCCCTAGATGCTCTCAAGAGCCCCGGAGACTGCAGGCCTGACCTTCAGAGAACATGCCTAGCTTGTCCCTCCCACCAGCCCTTAAGTACATCTTAACTTCTTCTATCTTATATTCTTTTTTTAAATAGTAATATTTTTATTATATTATGCTAGTCACCATACAGTACATCCCCGGTTTTTGACGTAGTGTTCCACGATTGATTACTTGTGTATAACACCCAGTGCACCATGCAATACGTGCCCTCCTTACTACCCATCTTATATTCTATTCCGCTTTTCACATTTGGTAAAACCTGAAACACCCTCTTAACAAGGCCACTTAAAAAAAAAAAAAAAGCAACATAGATCTATGCACCCATCTGTCCTTCTAACAGATAAATTCATACACATTTATCTTCTTCATTCTTTGAACAGGTACATGAAGCATCCCGTGGGATGGGATGTGCTATATTATAATTGTTGGTCTTTGCAGTAACTGGGAAGATATCATGTAATGAAGAAATATGAGGAAAAATTGCTTCATATTTGAAAATAATCATCACCATTTTGCTGATTTTATTTCATTGAGCTCTTTCAATGTTTTTTTCTTGTGTGACAGAGGTTTCTTGCCGGGTGTTTGTGGTCCTTTCCACGATCCCTCCGCACCTCCCAAGAGACCTTACGTTCTCCCTCTTCTTCCTGGCCTCATGAGACACTTAAGTCAACGGATTGTTTTCCTGGAGTCTAATAGGCTTTTACAAATCTAATAATGAAATCTTCACTTGATACTTTATTGAAGGGAGGGTTGCAGCTCACTGTGCCTGTTTGCTCAACTGTAAAACGTGACCCTCTGTTTCACTGGCTATTGTGAAGATTAAGGGATAAGAAAGACCATATATAACATTTTAAGGTGCTTCAAAACATCAGTTATTATTGATATTTCTATTCTGGTAGAAAAAAACCTGAGGGATTAGTAGAGAATGTAGCCCATGGTTCATACTAAATGATGGAGAACACAGGGCTAATTCATGGGCTTTGAGTCCCTAGTCCTGTGTGCCTTCCTCCACTAGAAATGCTTCTTCTCCCTAATAATCAATAGGTAGGGGAGGTGTTATTTGGGTTCTTTTCAGCTCTCTTGAAGTACCGCCAGGGCACACCAACACATCCAGCTTACTATGCTCATAACCCTTCTCATTTTCTGGTTAGTACTCTCAAGGTGGCCTGTGTAAACGCTCACATCACCCTTGGCCAGGAAGCCTGTTCTGTGGTTGCTGGGGATGTCACCAAAGCATGTGTGCAGAACTGCTTCTAAAGACACAGTCTGGCCCTCTAGGAGCTTATGACCCAAGACAGAGGGACCAATGCAGATTTATGCATGGGGCACACTCACAGAAAATGAAATAATATCCTTTAAAAACAGTGGAATACTTTATAAAGAATCTGGAGGAAAATGCACATAAAGTTTGAGGGGGAAGATTAAAAGCATGTATAGTAATATATACTAGAAAAATTCTCAGGGGAATACCGTGTCAAGGCAAGAGAAGAAAGAATGGGAAACCATTGGCTCTTCTCTGTTGGATCCCCAAAGGCTTCTGTATGATCTTGATAGACAGATGGGCAAAGGACCTAACCAGACCATCTGGAGACACAGATAACTGATCAACCAAGATGGACCAACTCAATCCTCTAGCCAACAAAGAAATACAACCAAGACAATGATAAAATACCACATTCTACCTATCACATTAGCAAAGATTTCTAGAAATCATTCTTGGTGCTGGTGTGAGAATAACAAAGTCATTTCTGTCCAGTGTTGCAGACACTGTGAGAGTGCAAGCTTCTTGGAAAACCACTGGACAACCCACACCTAGAGCCCTAGAAGTGTTCACATTCATACACCTGGACCTGGGAATTTTACTTCTGAGGAGGTATTCTCAAAGTCTATTCCAAAGAACAGAAGAAATTCTGCAGAGATAGTCATTACAGTGCTGGTTGTCAGAACAGAAAACCCAAGAGCCAAACAGGCAACTGTAAGGGAATGATTCAGCAGAGTGGTTCATTTACATGATGGGAATATTAAGTAGGCATTCAAACAATATTTACAAGGAGTTTTTAACAACATGGAAAGACATTATATAAGGTTCAGAAGAAAACAAAAGCAAGATACAAAACTGAATGTGGAGACTTGACACAGTCACGGACAAGTCCACGCATAGCAAAGATGGCGAGGTAACCTTTCTTCTTTTTCTTTTAGAGAAAGAGAGAACGAGAGAGAAAAAGAGAGAAAGCATGTGAACAGTGGGGAAGAGCAGAGGGAGAGAGAGAATCTTAAGCAGGCTCCCAGCATGGAGCCTCTGTGGGCCTTGATCTCATGACCTGAGCCGAAATCCAGAGTCGGACGCTTAACCAACTGAGTCACCCAGGAGCCCTGGCAAGCCAAACTTTCTGTGGTTGTCTTTAGGCTGGTTTTTTGGCTTTATATTTTTCCAAGTTTTAATAGTGGTGAAGAGCAAGTATGCTAGAGCCAGACTTTCTGGGTTCAAGTCCTAGCTTAACCACTTACCCACTGTGTAACCTTAGTAAACTACTTAGCCTCCTGGTGTCTGTTTTCTAATCTGTAAAATGAGGCTAAAAGTAGTACCTACACCTCACAGAGTTATTATGAAGATTAAATGAGTTAATATTTACCTATTATAGAATATAATTTAATAACATGATTATATAATACTTGTATATTTTATATAATACAGGTGTTTGTTAAATAAGTAAAATTAAAAAGTGACATCATTTTATAACAACCTAGTCCTCAAAAATTGAAAAAAACCTGGTTATTAAGAGAAACAAAATTTTCTTCAATCATAACCCAATGTGAGAATGGACACGGCAGCAGACATGAGGCGCACACCCACTTCCCAGACAAAATTCTCCGGAACATTCTTCTCCCTGTGGGGATTGAGCTGTATGTATCTTACCCACATTCATTCCTAGATCCTGCACTAATTGACGCATATCTTGATTTCTTCACTCACCCCCGTGCAGGCTCAAAACTGCAACAAGTGTGAGTGGTTTGAAGGAACCTGGGGTGAGCGGCTTTGTGGTTTGGGAGGTTCCTTGGACTGATCTTGACTCTGGGTACCTGGTGGCCGGACACACATACCAGGAGGAAAACATGACCATGAACCCCATGGCTGGTTTATTAGAATGTAATGTCTCCTCACTGAGGAGGAGAGACAATATTTTCTATTTCTATCACTCTGGTGGCTCTGCTCAGGTTTGTCACCCATCAATTCCCTGACAGCGTTCCTCAGTGTACTGTTACCCTTCCAAGAAGAGAAGCCATTTCTCCCTAAACTCTCATAACTCCCCGAATAGGGACGTTAATCATTCAGGTATGTCAGGTACACGGATAGAAACCTTTGTTGGCCTTTTGAGAAAACCGATTCTGTCTCCCCCCATCTCCTCTCCTGTTTCTAAGGGAGCAGGAATGTTACCTGGCTTCAACCTCCATCTGAGTGTCGTGATGCACGAGTATAGAAGGTCTGTCATGTGGAGAAACACACTGGGTTCCATCCCCCAGACGTCCCCGGCCGCCGGGATCGGCGTGAGAAGGCAGAGTGGACTGTAATCCTTGCCTGTGGGTGTCTTGGCCGACACAAGAAACAGCTGAAACCAGAATGGCCCCACAAGCATGTTGGATCACTCTCACAGCCAACTCGGGGAAAGAAAATCCTCTTTACTAAATCCCTCCCTCCGAGAAGCCAGTCACTGGAGATGCCAAGTACACTGGTGTGGATGGCTGTGGTCAAATCAAAGAGCTTTAACAGACTCTCTTCCCAGTGCTATTTCCACAAAACTAACGAAATTTTTAAAAATTCCATTAGGGTCTTGCCACACACACAAATCCTGAGAAAGCCTAACCCATTTTCTGATGAATGGCTCCTGTATTCCAGCTGTTGGATTTCACGTAGCGAGTTTGGATGGAACTCTACCTCTAGGACCGAAAGCAAAATGAAGCAAGATGTTAACACATTTCGCAGGCATAACACATAAGAGGGATGGCAAGGTCAGCTAATCTGGCAGTCCGTCCGCCAAGACGATCAGGTGCTGGCCAAGGTGCTGCTGGAGAAACCGAAGAAAAAAGGTAATACCTCGTCCTCGAGGATAGATCATGCAGTTGGAGCAAGAGCACATGGTTATCACAGCACAAGAACACGCACAGACATTCATGTCGGCAATAACTGTTAGCTGTTACCTTCACTTATAAAATCACCCCTCCCCCATTTTACATGTTATTCTGCCTCCAAAAATGGCAGGGGTCGGGGGCAGGGAAGAATCTACAGATAAACTGGATCTACCCAAACTGCAGCTCCTGAAGGTCAAGGAGAATCATTCCTCCTCTTGTCAATTTTGGGAAGTTTTTTCCCTTCAAAAAACCACCTGTTCTTCTAATTATTAGAAAAAACCAGAATGTTTGGAATTAACTGTACCAACCAGAACATGTAGAGTAGTATAAACAAAGAAGGGAAAAACTTTTTTTATTTCCACATTCAGATATGGCCAGATACATCTACACAAAACTGGAATGTTCTATATATTGCTTGGTCTTGTTTTCCCCACTAATATTCACTAAACTTCATTCTTTAAAAACCTTCCTCTTTCGTCCCATGGGGTCACTGATGCCTCTGGGATGACGGGTCCGATCAGGCGTCCACAGTCACTATTCTTGCTAATGACGATAAGGCGGCCCCCCTGAAGCTGGGTGTGGGTTTCCTTCCCCAAGTGGAAGGGGGTGGGGGACATCCGAGGAGAGAGGAGCTGCATGACCAACTGTGATAACAGAAGGGTGTTCTCTAGGGCAGCACCACCCAACAGAACTCTCTTCGATGATGGAAGCGAGCGACTTCTCCCTCTCTCTTGCTGTTGGTACACAGCTGCATACAGCTGCTGATCATTTGAGGTGGAGCTGGTGAGTGGAAGAACTAGCTCTTTCACTTTATTTCATTTTAATTAATTAAAATTTAAGTAGCCACGTGTGGCTTGTGGCTCCTGTCCTGGACAGCGCCGCTCTCGGGCAGTCCACCTTTCTCGCGTTAGCAGACCTCGTTTCAGAAATGTTTCTGGTTAAATTCCTGAAGGAAAAACACACGACCCACCACCAAGGGTTTAAATAAAAGCCAGACAATGATTCTTAGACTTGTGGCCTCCAAGACAGGAAAGATATTAGACTCTTTATTACATTTATCTTTCCTGTAAAAATCTACCTCTCCAATCTTTGTGGAGGAAACCAGAATATACATATATCCATTAGGAAACAACGGTCACCCAGCTTGTAACCCTCTGGAGGGTGGATGAGTGACCATCTGAAGAACTTCAGCTCTCCTGAAGTAGTGAGCCACGTACCGTTCTGGAAGTAGGAGAAGAGAAAGGAAACAAGTCACACTCTTTCCGTCCTGCGGACTGTGGGCCTAGCTTGCCGGGCCCGCTGGGAGTGGCAGCAAGCCCAGTCCCATCTCCAGAGGCTGTACCACACGATGGTGGAGTCAAGTCCAACACAGAGGCTCGACCCAACTGTTCGCCCCGTGGATGGGAACAAATACCATCAGCCCGCAACTCGACAAGGTGCTGTGTCGGGAGCTGTGTACTCGGTGGGTCTGTTTACATAGCAGATGGCTTTGCAAAACAGAATTCTCATTTTCCTTTAACACAAGGCTGGGAACCACCACCCAACTCTGGGCACCACGGAGAGCGCTGGATGGACGGTGTGCCGAATCGATGACTGACCCCCCACCGCCCTGCCCCCATGATGACAACTTAAGAGAGGCAGGCAGCCCGCAGGGGGAGCCCCTCACGGGCAACAGCGAGGTCCCCCAGAACTGCTTCCCCAAACAGGCATGGCCTGAGCAGGCTTGGAAGAATCCCTTGTGAGTCTTCTCGGAAACCATGCCGAAGGCCATCACTTCCCAAGCCCCCTGGATCTCTTCGGATGGGAAAACCTTTCCACTTCTGTGTGACCTGGGCATATCCTCTCAGGGATCAGGCCAAGCACTGCTGTGGTCAGCCACGGCCAGGCCCCAGGAGCCTGCTGCTTCCCTGACCTTCCAGAAGGAACACGGATCAGTGTGTGTGCTTGCCCCCATTGCTGTATTTTGTAAAGTGAGGGTTTCGCCGTTTCTACTTGATAAGGTGGGGGCGCAGGTTCAAGAGATTGAAAGAGAAGACCCGTGTGAGGGGCTGAGTGTGCGCCTGGCATGCAGCTTGCACTCTCTAAATGCTACTTTCTCCTCTTTTTCTACGAGCACAAGCATTTCCAGTTTTACACTTTTATTCACTCAATGACTATTTACTAAGCTCCCAAGTGCCAGAGACACAACGGTGGAGAAGACACACTGCGTGCCTTCTTGGTGCAGATGTTTTAGTAAGAAAGAAAGAGAAACACGTTCACGAGAAACCCAGTAATAGTTTCATACTAAAGATGACGATATAAAGGATACCTGCCGTCAGGGATATATAGGGTCTGACTCTTTTCTCCAGCACGCATACAAGGCAGAAGAGGGAATGGCAACAGGCGAGAGAGAAGTTTGGGTGCCAACAGTGGTTCCCTTTGTTTGGCCCTGGCTTGCGTCAGGTACAATTAGGGGGCCAGGCGCCCCGCAGCTCTGCTGAGGACCAGCCCTGACAGAGTCTTCTTCCGCCCATGGCTCTGATCTGTCCGTGCCCAGGAGGAGGATAAGCAGGGGCGCAGGGAGAGTGGGCCGAGCCTCAGCTCTTTGGTGGTACAGCTGTTTGCTAGCCAAGTGGAAGGAAGGATATATATTTATGAGCTTTATGACTCTAATTATTTTTTCCGCAGAGACTATAATTCTGTGGGTTACTTTAGGAAATGTAGAGGGTTTTTTTTTGGCCTCAGTCCTATAACTGCTGCATGGGCAGGGGCATGGGTGAACCTAGGTGATGAATGGGGAGGGGGCGCGAATCAGAGAGCCCAGGGACAGACAACGCAGACGCGTGACCCTGCTCCACTAATTTCTCCTACTCCAACACTCTTAGGGTTCTTTGCACATATTCCTACTCTCTGGGGACCCTGGAGCTGCCCCCTGTGAATACCTTCTGTAATCCATGGCAAAAACCAACTAGAAGAAGAGAGGAAAACACAGGTAAGTCTCTGCTAAAGCTCCGGAAGGCCACCAGCATGCGGTCTTTGGCCTCTTAACTTCTCAGCCTGATTTTATGCACTCCAACCTCACTCACAGATGAGCCCAGGGAATCACACGCTTACCACTCACATGGTGCCTTAGTATGAGAAAACTTGTAGGATTCCTTCTTGGGTGGCCATCTGAGATTCCTGACTTATAAGCGGGTGATTCAAACAAATATTCCCAACGCAGAAACAGAGAGACGGAAGCAGAGGAGCTGTTGCATTCCCTGCTTTTATAACCAGTACTTGGCTTATACGGTACCATGCAGACAAAGTGGGAAATTCATGCAACCGTTTTAATATGTCCAAACATCCAGATATATGAAATTATTTACGGATCTAGCCTTTATCTTAAAACAAATGGGCAGCACAACTAAAGCAGCCACTAGATGAGTTCCTACTAAGTTCAGAGCTTCCTCATTTGCAGTCCCCTGCTTGGGCATTTTTGTGGAACACTTTGGTTAGTGTTATGCCAACTGCTCAGGGAATTCTATCAGAAGGAAGGAAAGGAATGAATATTTATTTGCTCTAAGTCAGGCACTGTCCTACGTGTTTCATATAGAAAATCTTCATCCTTACAACAACTTCTGAGTTAAGCAGTGTTGTCCCCAGTTTCTAGACAAAGAAGCAGAGAAGTTAAAATAAATTACCCAAATCCTCAGAGCTACCGAGTTTCAGAGCTAGGACTCAAAGCCTGGTCTGTTTGGTGACATAGTTCGTACAGACTACTAGGGCTTGAGCTCATGGACCAAATAATTTTAAACAGAGTCTCGCCATTTTTGCTGAGGTCCCTTACTGCCAAGATCAGAGGCAATTTACTCACAGTGGACCAATATTTCATAATGTACAAACACTTTCATTAGGGAGAAAAGCATTGAATTAATTAATAGAAATCAATAAAATCACCTAACCGCTAAAAAATTCTAAAAACCCTCAAAAGTAGAAACAGAGACATTTTAGACATTTCCTTTGGCCAATTTTCTGATTTAGTCACTATTTTATTTCTACCCCTTGCATGAACAACTTGGATCTGGGTTTGAATCCTAGATGACCCATTAACCGTGTTAATTTATCCAATTTGGACAAATTATTTTCTAGCTTGAGCCTCATTATCTTTTAAAATAACGCCTATTTTATAGGGTTGTGGAAAGCATTATACATGAGCGAGTTTATAAAAGCATATATTGCATTCCCTGGCAGGTAGGCGGCCCTTAGTAAATACAGCAATTATTAGTGCCACGAAATGAGCTCAGAAGTATTTCTAGATTCTGTATAACATACAAGCAATTCTTTAGCAATGTTTTCCTCTCATAACCCACCGCCCTCCAGTATATAAAATGACCCTGCTCTTACAAGTGGAATCTCCACAATTTGGTTGTCATTCTTTGGCTCCAGGCCATGGCCGGCAACATCCTGCAGGTCTTCATGTAGCTAGAACTCTACTCAGTCTCCTCCCTGGAGATGCTGGAGAAACGGACTCTTCATTTTGATACAGAGTCTATAAATGGGGAAGCTGCAGGGACGGCTCACAGACTGTGAGGAAGACAGATTTTTCTCTGGGCTGAGAACTGAACCAGCTTGCACAGCGCTCGAGCTATTTACGACTGACATTTAAGCATCTACTGTACTAAGAAAGAGGAAAATAATGGAAATAATAACCCTTACAATTCCATGTGGACACATTCCTCTTGAGGGAGCCTGGGGACAGTGGTTTAGATATCGACCACCAGAGCAACTCCCCGGTCCCCTTGGCCTCAGTCAGAGGGGCTGCTGCAGCGTGAGGACATCTAGTTAGTAAAGCCCACCTGGATCCGAGGAGGGGCGCCATTTTCATCTGGAGCGTCTGCTGCCGGTCGGCGGGCCACGGTGAGAGGCACTCAGGACACTCTGAGCGCTTTCCCCTGCTTGCGCCCCTCGCAGCCCCTCAACAGTCTGCACAAGCTGCTAACAGCATTTGTTACCACAAGCTACACTCTTGCCCTTGGTGTCCTTTCCAGGGCAGGGTTGGGGCAAAGGGAGAGGGTCTGCTAGTATGTCTGCAAAGGGTCCCACAAGGGGCTGGCAGTGGGCAGAGCCTGGGGCTGCAGGGACAAAAGGGAAAGGCAACAAAGCAGAGGGAGAAGGAAGGCAGGCATAAAACACTCCTGGTTCAGAGATGTAATCCATTTCCATTTAAATATCCTCAACCCACCCAAACCCCTAACGCGTGGTGGCCTATGGCTTCCAAATTCTCAAAGTGATAAGCTGCCAAAGTAAACTAATTGCAATGTGTCTCAGTAATTGCCATGTGTGGGTATCTACAGTTATAGTAAAATGGTTCAGTAAATCCTGACAGTGATAATGAAACACTTGGAAATGACATAAAATAAAGACTCTTGAAACCAGAAGACCTGAAGAGTCTGAAATGGATCCGAAAGCCTGGCTTTGCCACATACCGGCTGTGTGGCCTTGAGGAAACCACAGTCTCTCCGAGCCTGTGAGTCGGCATTTCTAAAAGGGGGATAATAATACTCACACGGCAGCATAATCCTCACGGTGGGAAGGGAAAGCAGCAGAAGGAACGAACGGATGGGGTTCACTGCCCCGTCGCCCATGAGTTGCCACTCACACGCCAGCACCTGCCTGTGACTCAAACATCCTGGCTACGTGCGAGGCCCAGAACAGAGGGTCCGGAACTGGCCTTTCTGGGTCTGATGGCTGTGTGAAGTGACATCATCCCCAAGTGGCCACTGATTGGGGTTGGTAAGGATGAGCTGGGAACTTCTCTACGAGCAGGCTCCGCCCTGTTGCCAGTGTAGGTACCCCTACTGAGTGGGGTCACACGGAACAGTAAGTGTGGAAATACTTGGCCAACAGTAAAGCCCACTGCAGATCCCAGCCCCTAGTGTCTGACTGGAAGCCTGGTGCTGCTCGTCGTCCTCCCTTCCCTGAGTCCAGAGGTGTACCTGCCCTGGTGGAGGACAGCTCTGCCCCTAAAGCTCACAAGCAACTCTCTCAGGGATACTTGGGCCCAAAGCAGAGCAAGGAATGAAGGGCAAAGAATGAAGATTTAATTCTGGGCGCTCTTGGCCTTCCAAGCAAGCTCTGCTGTAAGAAAGGTCTGACAGAGAAGAGGAGACCACACAGAGATTAAAAGAAGGGCTATGGCCCCCTCTCCCAGGGGCTAGGAGAGCCATTCTGGTTCTTGATAGTTTTTAGGTTATGCTATATTTATAGGACTTCCCCAGGAAGTACAGGAAGAAGGAAGCTGGAAGGTATTTACTTTCTCCACCACTGGCCAATTGCTTCCTTTGGATTATCTCTGATTGGAGAAGCATGGCGAGGGAGCACTGAGTCCTACATTTGGGGTCTAGGCCAGTGGCTCTTAAAGTGGGTGCCACAGCATCAGCTCCAGCTCAGCTCTGGGCAGACTTAGTGAATCGGAAGTTCTGGGTGAATGGCCTGGAAATCTTCGTGGTGAATGAGGTATTACTTACACTAAAGACTGAGAGGTTCTAAGAACATCTTTAGAGGATTTTTAATCTTCTGAAAGTTTTCCAAATGAAAGACCAATAGGAAAACACAGAACAGTTCTGATTTTATTTGAAATGGAGGAAGAGAGCACTTCTGATGGGCCTCTCTTCTCCTCAGCTGGTCCCTTGCCCTTTCTGCTGGACTCGGAGGACTCTCGGGGATAAAGAAATGACCGTCCTCAAGTGGTTCTGGATTATACTCTCAGCAGATATGGATTAAGTTGGCCTCCTTCCCTACCCCAGGGCCTTTCCCGCACATTTAATTTCTTGGTCAAGGTGAAATCATGGGACTTCATTAGCGTGGCTCAAAAGTCTTGGTCTTACTGTGGGCCTCACAGTGATCTTGTGACCTAGACTTCTGTTGTCCGGCTGTAACCAGACTCCCAAAATATATCTGGTCCACTAACTAGGTGACTTCTCGCTCGTTTGCATCCAAGTCTGTGATTATACAATTTTCCAACACTCAAATCTAAGAGTGGGCAAGTTTCCCGGCAGTCAGACAGAAGGGGGTGACACAGATCCTGGAATCCAATGATATTCTTAAGGTTTTGTAAATGTAACGTCCACTCTGCTATCTCAAACCCACTGACATATATTTCTCGACTGTTTCTTTCAAGCCCAGATTTCATCTCAACTTCATGTTCTAGACAGTAGATGTGGGGGAGGCCTAATCGTATGCAACAGAAACTTTACTGTGAGGCAGAGGTTCAGTGGGAGATACACTCAAGCCATTGGCACAAGTGTGAGATGGGGCCCCCTCTTCGCTACCTGGGGGTCTGTGCTCTGATGGGTGCAGCTGGTCTGCAGGGTCCTTCCTTTCCTGCTTCAGCTCATCCCACTGCCCACTAAAGTCCTAAATTTTAAGTATGTATTAAGCATCCAAAAATTTGCCAAGTGCTATGGGGAATAAATAGATGATATGATTCCCTGCCTACACATGGACCATGAGGACTATTCTCTTGCTGAAAGTTTTCCAAATGAAAGGCCAATAGGAGCAACTAAGCTCAAAGATTCTGATCTATGAACCTTCCATACCATAGCCTATTGGTGTGACTTCCTGTTCAAACATGGAATTCTATTTTTTTTTTTTTAATGGAGGAAGAAACAACGATGATGAAGATATGATCAGCCTGATCCAGGTGACCTGGAGAGTTTTGCTGCTCCAAGCCACCCCTTCCTGCTGGGTGCCAGAAAGCCTACTGAACCTGAAGGGAAAAAAGAGTGGGCAGAAGAATTAGGTAACTTGACCCGCCCACAGAACACCCTATGCTCTTTTAGGAAACCATTCCAAGGTCAAGGAACTTGATCAACTACTCTGAGTTCCATCTCTAAATAGGGGCAGAAATAATTTCCTACTCTCTTCACAAAGTTAGAATGAGAATTCAGGTACTCATCCAACAAATATATTACTGAGCAGTTCTACTACAGTCACCAGGTACTGATAAAACTCTTGTACCTAACAATTGCAATAGAAATGTAGGCACTCTCATTGAGCTCACTGGTGCTGATGGTAATGCTGCACCAGCCCGGATCCAAAGGTGCAAAAGACCTTGGGTAAATAATTGGCTAATTCAGGTCTCTGGAATCATCTTGCCATAATGATGAGAAAATTTAAGAACTTGAAAAAGTTGTGGGGCGCCCGGGTGGCTCAGTCATTAAGCGTCTGCCTTCGGCTCAGGGCGTGATCCTGGCGTTATGGGATCAAGCCCCACATCAGGCTCCTCCTCTGGGAGCCTGCTTCTTCCTCTCCCACTCCCCCTGCTTGTGTTCCCTCTTTCTCTAGCTGTCTCTCTCATTGTCAAATAAATAATAAATAAATAAATCTTTAAAAAAAAAAAGTTGTGCTTTGGGATGTGTGATATGAGACTGGGTTTGTTGGAGGAATGTAGCAGGGGAAGGACTGGTTGTTACACTTAAAGGATCTAGAAAAATGCCTGAATGTTTTTACTTCATGGCTGCATCTAATAAGGTCTAGTTCTTAAAGACCTTGCAAGAGAACGAAATGGAGAGTTTAGTCAGAACAATCCAGTTGGAGAGGGAAATTGTCTGTAATCAGAAAGGGCACTCACATGAAATTCTAAGGAAACTGGGATTGTTTTGCAACATGGTCTGAGCCCAGATGATCTGAATAAGCACAGATCAAGGCAGTTCTGGTGTTTCATTGTTGTTGTTTTGTTTGGTTAACACAGTGGCCTCATTACCGGTCACCCATATGTTCCTGATGTTGTTCCGCCCCCTCTTTATTTTAAGGAAACTCCACCCACAGCTATTCACATTTTTTCTTCTAAGCCATTAACTGCTTATCACAATTACAAGGACAATTCCAACTAAAAATACAAGAATCACAAGACACAGACTGCCATTAGTATGTTCAGCCCCGAAGAGTCCAACTAAGCAGCCTGTAAAATAGAGTTATAAGAAAATATTTAACTTGATTTGAAGAGCTCCATTCATTAGAGGCTAAACTTCATGAGTTTCAGATATAAGACAGAACATTTGCTTCTGGAAAAAAAATGTCATTAATTCCCCAAAAGAATGAAAAAGCACTAAATCTGTAATAATGTTCATCAAACACTTTTCTATAAATGTTTTTAAGTTAACTGACAGAGAAGTCACAATAGTCAATGAAACGGAAATTTTCTGGATATTTTCCTTCTCTTTGATACATTTTTGGGTTCCAATTAGGAAAACAAAGTGTCACGCTGCAAGCAACACAGACTGCCTGGCAGGGTGAAAGAGTGAGCAAACTGCTTAATAACCAATATAACCACCCAAGCAGCAGTTAGGGCTACTTCATCCTTGTTATAATGAAACCACCTTTAGTGCTCAATACGAATATGAAAAGACGCTGAATCATGCTACTATCCAAAGGAAAACGCAAAACAACCTTGCTGCACACGCTGGCGGGAATTAAAATGATTGACGATGTCTAGGGTGGGGACATGGGCACTCACTGTGCTCTGCTGTGGGGTCTAAACGGGCATAGTCTTTGTTAAGGGATCTATGGCAGTATGGACCCAACTCTAAAATGTGCATATCCATCAATCCAGGAATTTTTCTTCCAGAAATAATTCCTGAAGAAATTATGCAAAGAGATACAGATGTGTGTGAGAGTATTCATGTAAACACTCACGTGCATAAACAGTTACTCTCCCATGCATGTGCTCGAGAGGCAAACATGGCACATGTGAGGGTATCACTCACACACACACACACACACACACACACCCCGTGGGGCAATCCCATTGGGGACAGTGAGAGAGAGAGTGACTCCTTCCCTAGAGTGACATATCTACTGGCTGAGAGCACAGACTGTTATCAGTTTGTCCTGGGTGTAGTTTCCAGCTCCACCATTTCGAGAGTAAGAAATCTTGGGCAAGTTACTTAACATTTCAGTGATTCAGATCCCTCATCTGTAAAATGGGAGTAAACAATGCCTTCTTTATAGTGTTGTTATGAGACTGATGGGAAAGGGCACCATAAGCATTCACCACACTGCCTGACACAGAAGACACGAGATCAAGTGATAGGTGGGAAACCACTGGCTCACAAACCATAGTCCCTGTACTGCCCGCAGAATTTTAGCCCCGGAAGGGACCTCATCGTTAATAGTTCCACACTTACACGTCACACAAACAGAATTCCCAAGCAACTAAACACTTCCATAGTAGTGTATCTACAGGCACCATCTTGAAGGAGAATGAGTGTGGGATTGGGGTCAGACTGTTCCTCAAACCAGCTCAGACGTTCCCTAGGTGTGTGACCTGGGGCAAGGTGCTTCATCTTGCAGCCTGGCCTGGGAGGCCAGGGTATGTTGGTATTTTTACTAATATTATTTTGAGGATTTAACAGCACAAGTGGATATATCCAGAGCACCCAGCATCTGGAACATGGAAGAAAAAGAACAACAAACAGCTCTAATTAACCAAGCACCTACTACAGGCTATGCATTTTCTCTCATTCTTGTGTCAACTCTGAAAGAGAGGTATCACTACCTCCCTATTAAGGGTGAGGAAACTGAGATTCAGGGCGTTACATGACTTGTCCATAGGATTCCTATTCAGATCTGCCTGACTCTAGTCTTTTTATCTACCTTTTTTCGTTTTTGGCGGGGAGGAGAGGTAGAGGGAGAGGAAGCGAGAGAATCTTAAGCAGGCTGCACATGCCTAGCTCGGAGCCCGATGTGGGGCTCAATCTCACGACCCTGAGATCATGACCTGAGTTGAAATCAAGAATTGGAGTCATCGACAGAGTTACCCAGGTGTCCTTTTTTTTTTTTTTTTTTCCCTATAGTTCATTATTTCTCTCCCTGTATCATTTGGGCAAGTCACAATTGCCTCTTCTGGTAATCTCCTCTTCTGAGATAATATGACCAACTTAGGGTTATGTAAGCTAGTGGCTATGAACGCTCTGAAAACTGAAAACAATCCTTCACAACCTTTCAGAAACAAGGGACTTTTATCTATGGGAATGCCTCAAACACCTCTTCCCCCAGCTGCCACTGTTCCGCGTTTCAATGCTGGATACTCGGTCCCAGGTGTGAAAGGCTCATGGAAAGGAATACTTACTGCATTAAATTTACCTTACTGTGTTAGTGAATCATTAGATCATCCTCTTTCCTCTAGGGAGAGGTCTCAGGCAATCGGGTAAGCACTGGATATGTAATGAGGGAGACACAAAAAAGGAGCAAGTGCCCAGAGAAAAGAGGGACCCTGGAAACTTGACTCCTAATCACGGTTTTGCCAAGGGCTGGCTCTACAGATCAGCCTAAGAAGCCGTAAGCAAAAAATCCCTTTCCTCCTCCCCGCACCCCTATCCTTTTATTCATTCATGTTTATTCAATAAACTTTTATTAAGCACTTACTATGTGCAAAACATGGCAGGAGGATACAGTTCCTGTCCCGAGGAAACTTACAATCTAGCGATGGTTAGTTGATCCGGTCATCTTAGTATCCTTAAGGCTATATGGATTTAGTCTGCGTGTGCGTGTGCGTGTGTGTGTGTGTGTGTGCGTGTGTGTGTGTGTGTGCAGATACTTAATTACATATGTAATTATTTGCACTTCAGCTGTTTCCATAACCAATCGTTTAAACAGCTCTTCTGATGAAGATGACCGTCTTACACCCCTCCCACAAAGCCCAACACGCTGTGATGCCAACTACACCCCCTGTACACACCTAAATTTAACTTGTGTTTAATAGAATTAGCACACTGTCAGAAATCATCAAGTACTAGTTATGTAAAACTGCTCTTGGGGTAATTTTGTAGTAATTAAGTGTATAAGAGTAATTAAGAATTTCTCTGGATCTAATCATCAATTCCTAGTACTATATAAGCATTAATAACATCATGGCTGATACCAAAAATTAGTCCTGATTAGGACTGCTGATGATAACACTGGGGTCACCTGCAATGTGCTTGTTGGCTCATTCTCCTTGTGAGTATGTCAGAACTTTCTCAGTGAAGACTACCACGCTCTGATTTACAATCAATCTTATTTGTCTTCCTGACATTTCCAGGGCAAATTGTGACACATGCTTCAATTCTAAGCAACACAATTTCTAGACTTAACTACTTTATTATTTCACAACTTCACCTATGCCAATGTGACTACATTTCCTGTGGGAGGGGGTTTGTTTATTGTCTCTACAATTTGCCTTAAAAAAAAATAACCTTTAAACATTTAACATAAACCCCCAGAAATGACATCAGTAGTGGCTGCAACCCATAGGACTCTTCTGGAAAGTACCATTGCACAATCACTGTAAGTAAACACAGGAACTCAGAGGAAGAAGTTAAACTTGTAAGGGCCACCTCATTCCATTTAAATATCAATGCCCTGAGATTCCTTAGGCTTGAAAGATGGTTTGGCTCTTTGGTAGGACAAGGCCTTTACAAAGTGTTTTGTTCTTGGAGGCCTGCTGGTGGCTGGAAACCTTTTGTTTCCCAGTGAGGTCAATTTGCATTGGGCTGTCAAGCTTACCATGCCTTACAGAGGTGGGAAAATGCCACCATTGTCTGCGAGCTGACTGGCCAGCCTCTACGGGACTGCGGGCAGGACAGCTGTAAATCATAAGAACCACAGGAGCCAGGACCCACAGGGAAGGCTCCCACTCCCCACTGCGGCTGTCTT
Organism: Ursus arctos; assembly: GCF_023065955.2. NCBI lineage: Eukaryota > Metazoa > Chordata > Mammalia > Carnivora > Ursidae > Ursus > Ursus arctos. Next base: position 6,526,757 of record NW_026623019.1, on the reverse strand, counting down.
GCTAGCAGAATGCCCAGGCCAGGAGGCAGCCCCACAGTGTTCTCCTAATGAAATCTAATGACTGGATCATGCAGGATGGAAATCTGTGTGTTGGCAACTGGCATCTCCAGAGAGTAAAAATAAGAGCAGGCAGTGGAAAGCACAGAAATCTAAGAAACTGGGGGAAAGGGGCGTAAAGGGGCAGAACCCTCAGAAAGCCTCCACCACTGATTTCTAAGAGGTAATCAGTGTGAAGGAATCTGAGAGATAGTACCATTTTGCAGACCAGAAAACCAGCTCAGGGAATGTTTGGCCGGCCCCGCGGTGTGCCTATCCAATAAACATTATGAACAGAACCTGTGGTTAAGCCTGGCAATGCACTGAAATATCCTTCTTCCCAGACTCCCTTGCAGGTGAGGGTAGTCATGTGACGATGTTCAGAGTATGCTTGTACTTCATTCTTCTCCCTCCCCCCGCCTGACCCTGGGACGAGATACAGAGAATGTCAGCACCTATATTGTCAACAGGAGGATGGAAGCCACCCATTACAGATGGCAAAGCAAAATGCTGGCAGGGGCTGGCCCATCGTGGGCTCCACAGGCTGCTGCCCCGCCCCCAGCACCATCTACTACCAGGTGTCTTGTCTCGGGAGAAGAGCGAGCCCATACGCTTGGAGTGCTGTTCTAGCACGAGAAACAAATCTGGAAAAGTCTGGACAATGTGGATTGCAAATAACAGGCTCTTTGGGAAAACTTGGGATCGGGACAGGCCACTCAAAATCTATGAAACCTTCTAACTGTAGCAGTAACAACATAATCAGGAGGGAGTCTGGGCAGCCAGTTCTATGTGGCTAGAGGATCCCTGGTAGTTTGGAAACGTATGCACGTGTCGGCTGGAAATGTTGGCTTGTAGGAACGGAGGCGACAGGTGCTAGAACCAGCTTGTGGGAAAGATCGCGATCTGCCCATAGCCAAGGGCCATGCAAGGTCAAGTGCGCACCTCTCTGGGGAAAGAGCCCTTAGGGTCCTGCTCATTCTCAGCTGTATTAAAGAGGGCTGAGGGGCTCCTGCCTGTGTTGCGGCTTGTGCCTGTGTAGCAGCGAGGCTGCAGGCTTTTTTCATTTCCTTCTCTTGCTACTCCAGCTCCTCTTGCCTAGAAAAGATCGCAGATGAGCACAATTCCCCGTTATTCTGACATCATTCCTCTCCTTACCAGTGGCGTCTGAGTGAACTAGACTGAGTGAACTAGTTCAGTCACTGTTGTTTGGCTGTGGGTGTGGTACAGGTGTGGTACAATATAATCCCAGCAGTTAGGATGCAACCTTTCCACCCCTCTAATTCCATTCCCTACAACAATGCCCTAGTTTACACTTTCCTAAAATACCAGGCTGGCTTCACCGCTCAGTGGGATTATACTTAACATGGTCCCAAATCCCTCTATGAGCTGGTCTCGCTGGTTCCCAGCCTCCTTTATTTATCTTCAAAACCCTATTCAAGAGTCACCTCTAGAAACACTTCTATGACACCATCTTCTGAATAAATCAGGTGCCTCTTGATATTATTATTACTATTATTATTGCATGTATCACTGTATTGATTAAATGACATTCATGTTTGCCTGGCACCTAGTGGGTGACCAAAAAACACTGCTGGATTGAACTTGGCCTCTCCTTGATGGGTCCAGAAGCAGGAAGGTTGTGAAAATGCTGTTTTAGGAATTCCCATGGCATTCTAACAGCCTGGAATGAATAGGGCATTTAAAAAGAAATTATCCATGAGTGCCATAACAAAATGTACAAATATCAACTCTCAGGCAACTAATCCAAGCGAAATTCTGAAGCTTGCCCGGGCAAGAGAATGGTCCTAAAGAGAAAGAAAAGACTGAAGAACAAGCTTACATGATTGGAAAGGGTTGTTCCTATGTTTACATCTAAAATAAAAGACTAAAATGTACTTAGAAGTTGCCTTGGAGATGCCACCCAAACAGAGACCCATAAATGCTATCGACATTCAAACATGAAAAGAAATGACACCCATCCACCTTACTAATGAGGCAACATAAATGGATGAAGTCGATGCAGAATCAACAAAACTGAGCTCTAGCCCTGGGTCACTTGCTAGGTGAGGGAACTTGAAAAAGCAGCACTACTCATCTTTTCAAAGTGTGCCTTTTACCAAACACTCATTAATATTGTAATAATGTATGGCAACAGATGGTGACTATAGTTAGCACGGGGAGCACTGAGCAAAGTAGAGAACTGTCAAATCACTATGTTGTACACCTGAAACTAACATAACATTGTCTGTCAAGCATACTTCGAGAGTAAATAAATAAACAAATACGCACAGAGCACACAAAGCCTATGTGCTGTAGGGATTAATATGGCATGAGCAGAGCTCAGTGTGGCCTTATTTTCTTCCTCATCTGGAAGACCAAAGCCCGCTGAATGCTAACTTTCATGGCTCCGTGTAAGGTAACAGCATCTACATACAAGTCTATTTCCCCATGGAAAGATGTAAATACATATTTACTTTGGTGTGCCTTTGACTCAGAAACCCGTAGATGAAGAACGTGGCTTGGAAATGCGGACCTCTTGTTAAAGACGCCTGTGTGCTTTGCCAAGAAGGCAGCGGTGCCTAGACATTTTGTATTCTTCTATGTCTCAGCTTCCATCTCTAAAAATATACCGATGACATTTTCTCTGACCTCTACCTACCGCAGGAATACAGAGGATGGGGGTGATGGCACTCATTAAAGCCACGTGCTTCTTGACAGACAGAACACTCCTTCACTGTGGCTATCGTGTTAGCAACCCCGACACCGTTCTTGGGGTTTTAAAAATCTCGTTTTATTAGGGGATGAAGTTCCCCATGACCAAGCTGCTGTATGATGTCACCCAGCAAACCAGTCCAACCAAAGCTGCCAGTAATTGTAGCTCATTTAAAAGGTCTCTGTGCCTCCCCTTGCTCCCAGCACTGTATCACCCACTTGAAAAATATTACATCAATTTGCTCTTTATCCTAAGGAGCAATTGATGAGAAATGCTCATGCCTACCAAGTTACAGGAAAACATTTTCAGACAAAATGCTTGGAGGATGAAGTAAGGCCGCATCTGGATGCCTACTCCTTCACTGTAGCAGCGGCCCAGTGCCTTAGCACGGACACTCCCTCTGCGAGCCCGTCACAGCAGCCACTTGCATGTCTTCTAGAAGAAAGCTATGATTTCCCAATTTGCATAACTATATCCTGATCTCTTCCGGAAAGGCTTGTCATAGGTATTTATTTTAGGCTGCTGCTAGCAGTTTCTCATTGGCCGTGGGAATTTTTAACAATTGAAGCAAAAGTTAAAAAAACAAAAACAACTCGGTTGTTTGAAACAACAGTTCCAAGTTGACAATATATTCATTATTCAACTAAAAAAGAGAAATATGGGAGAAGAGTCTTCTGCCAGGAGGCAGGGCGAAATGATAAGGTAGATCTCATTTTCTGTGTTGTCTTGCTTCATTTTGCATTTGCTGAATGACAGAGTGTGAATCATTTATTCAGTAAATACTTACTAAATGCCTACTTTGCACCAAGAATTACGTGTGGCCTAAGGCTAGAAGCATTATCCCTATTCTCAAAGAGTCCAGTAAAGAAAAGGGAGGGAGAAGAAGCAGCAGCATTAAATTAATTACGCTCCTACTCTGTGCCACATGCTTTTCTTCTGGACTCTGTAACCACTGACAAGAGAAGGTAGCTGAGACCCCCAGCAAGTGTTCAGAGTCACACAGTTGAGCGGATTGGTATTTGTAAAAAATTCGTCTAATTCCAGAATCTCTTTTAAAGTATCTTCAGAAAGCAGAAAAAGAAGAAAAGAAATTATCCATTATCTCTACTGTCATGATTTAAAAACAAAACAAAACTCTTAATGCTTGGGAAAATTTCTTTTCCTTTTTTTTTTTCTCTATGTGTAGGTTAATTTTTGAATTTTTAAAATACGTTTCACAGTTGTCATCGAAGTGTCATACGGCCTTTCATTGGAACTATGACATGATCGCCTGAAATACTCCATTATTTTTTATAGCACTGGAGAAAAAAATCATTGTCAGTCATACGATGAGACTGACTGACGCATGTTCAGATCTCTGCGATATTAAAATGCAAAGGGTAAAAATGGTGTATTGTAGGATCAGTGACCTACTCTGTATTCCGGAAAGCTCCACCTCCTGCCTGCCAGTAAGGGTGGCTGCCCGGCACAAGGGACCTGGATCTTCCCCACATTAGACAAGCCCCTCTCCTGAGTCGGGAGGTCTCCCCCTACAGGGAGAGTGCTCTCTTTGTCTTCCTCACACACGCTTTGCTTTGCGTACAGTAGGTGCTCAAGAAATATTTCTGGGTTGAATAAATACATAACTAAAGCTTAAGACGAAGGTTACCAACAGAAGACCGTAACAATCACCACAGGCCCAAACAGTGGTGGGAGCCCATGTTTCGTCGGGAATGAGGGTTTGTGTGACTGCGCTCAGGAAGAGAGGGGGAGTGAGGGATGGAACTTGCAGTCGGAGCCAGTGGCCTGGACTTCTCCAGGTCTTTCCCTTCCCACAGCCCACTACTCTGTCCACGTGGTCTCCTCTTTGGCTGTCCAGCCCCCACTCTGCTGTCCTCCCCCACACCTAGGTCCACAGCACTGCCTGATTCTGCCAGCACACCTAGTCACACTCACCTGGTATACTACTGATTACTATTTATTTGGGGACACCACCCATTAACATAAAGTAATAACTCACGTGGAGCAAATTCAGGAATCGGCAAGAGGCAGATGGGGGACAGCCCTATATTTTAGATGGAGCTGAAAATCTCCTTTAAATGGACAGGATCCCTTTTGCCCCCAGGAAGTAAAAGGCTATGTATAGTCTGAGTCCATGCAATTCAACAACTCAACTCAACTTTCTATGGATGTTCACAAAGATATCTGCCTGAGTCAGCAGAATTGGTGTAAAGAAAGGAAATTCAGCCAAACTTAGTTCCCCGTGTATGTTCTAAGTTCAACACCAGATCTTCACATTTTGAACATCGTCATGATTTCTCTTACCTTCCTTTCCTCATTTTCTTTCTCTCCATACCTACCAAGTACCTATGTGTCTTTATAACACGTAGAGAACTGTGCTAAGTTCTCCAAGAAAAAGAACAACGGGTCAGAAAATTCTGACCCCAGAAAGAAACTTACATATTAATAGAAAGGCAAGTGCTCCTCGCAAGGAGTAACTTAACAAGGTAGAGAGCGAGCAAGAGTGATATCTGAGAGACGCAGGTGATATGCAGTCAGAGTCTAGAGACAGAAGAGATGCAACCCAGCTAGGACACCAGGGAAGGCTTCAGAGAGGAGGTGTCATTTCACCTGGGCCTTGAAGAACGGAGAGGTTCTGCGGATATGGGACGTGTGTGGGCAAAAAGCCCTCCTGTTGTTCCTTTTTTTTTTTTTTATAATAATTTTTTTATTATGTTACGTTAGTCCCCATACAATACATCATTAGTTTTTGATGTAGTGTTCCATGATTCATTAGTTGCGTATAACACCCAGTGCTCCATGCAATACGTGCCGTCCTTACTACCCATCACCAGCCTATCCCATTATCCCACCTCTCTCCTCTCTGAAGCCCTCAGTTTTTTTCCCATAGTCCATAGTCTCTCATGGTTCATTGCCCCTTCTGATTAACCCCCCTTCATTCTTCCCTTCCTTCTACCGATCTTCCCTTTTAAGAGACTGTCTATTGTTTAGGACACAAGGTGCTGTTAGGCTCCACATGAGGTGTGAAATCACTGATCAGTAAACGGATCATCATCTTGGGCTGACCGCTCTGGGGTGTCATGAGTTCTATCAGTTTAGGGCCAACACCAGGAAAATGCAATGAGATTTCATGGGACATTTTAGGCGTATGACCGAACCGAAGGAACCCATTGCTGGTAACGAAGGCACCTATCTGGTAGTGACGGCGCAACATCACTTTCTGAGACTCAAGGGGCGGTCGGCTCCCCACTTACCATGGACGTGGATTCCATTTGGTTGAAAGGAAGAGTTTGTTTCTGGCTGGTAAGACTTCAGGTGTGGCCCACCCGCTGGCTGCTGGGTGTGGGGAGGCTGTGTTCTCTGCATTACTGAAGAAGGAGCTGGAACTCTCCGGGGACTGATGTGGTGAGGAGATGGGGCAGAAGGTGCAAACCTGGGGAGATGATTAGGAAAGGAAGCGTGAGGGACATGAAAAAGTGGGCGCAGAGACAAACTCTTCAAAGCCAAATTCCGATTTCCACACTGGCTGGATAAGAGTGTGACAAAAAGCCCTCAGAAGAAATTGGTGAAGACTTTTTCTCCCATCTTTAACGACTGACTTCTCAACTGAGATACTGAGGGGATAAAAGAGGTCAACGAAGGGAAAATGTAGTCACAGTTTGGGTTTGTCAAGCCTCTTAAAATGCATTTCAAATACTCTGGGTTTGGTGAAATTCAAAGCACATCTTTTGCCAGGCCTCCTTTTCTGCTAATTTTTAAATTCGTCTGCATTTTAGGGGAAATTTGATCCTTATGTTTCTGATTCATTTACACTTAGCTCATAAACATTTTGTTCTGTGAGACATTTCTGAGGTCCAAGAAGTGTTACAAGTCTTTATAATAAAGCTCTCTCATCCTGTTCTCTTTAAACAATACATTTTCTTTTGCCAAGAATGAGTGAATTTAAACCTCAAAGATCAAGTGTGGTTTGAGACCCAGAACCTATCTGCATAGGTTCTGTGCTTGGCAAAGAATGCTCGCTGCTCAGGGCACAACCACAACGCCTTGTGGGACATCTCTTGCAGTCACACGTGCTAATCACAGTAAGGCTATTGCTAGGTTCTGAGGAGGGACAGGCAGATACAAGGTGACCTGGTCAACTAACCTGGGACCCAAGACTGATAACTGTCCACCAGTCTTCTGTCAGGGGACATTGGCAGGGTCTGACTCCCTAGGTTTAAAGCCACTTTCTAGCACTGAAGGGAAGGTGCACTTGGCAGAGCAGTGTTCAAGTTTACCACTGTTCACAAACCACCAAAGTGACCCTCAGTGCCACCCCCAGCTCACTAGGGGGCTGGCACGGGGAACCAGTCAGTGCCGTGAGATGAAGTGACAAAATAATTGGGGAGCAAAGTGTATCAGCAATGAATTGTTTCGTGTCCTTAGAAAGGCCCACCAAGTTGAAAACTTTCAGTTGGCTATTCCTCCCGCCGAGCGAAAAGACAGGCTTTGTCCGACGCTAACACCGAGCAGCGGCCAGAGAGTACGCGGCTCACTGCACAAGAACGAGTCCCCTTGCTTTGCTGGGCTCTTGCGTAGGGCCATAGAGGGTAGGAAGGGAAACTGAACCAGTCAAGTTTATAAAGCAATGTGCACCATTCTGAATCAGCATATTGATCAGGGCTGGGCTTCTATATTTGTGTTGAGCCAGGAAAGAACGAGGGGATGAAAAAAAAAAAAAGTATGGAATTTACATTCTAGATGATTCCTAAATGAATTCTGTCCCGCAAGGGCTATGGAGGAAGGGGATGTGGGAACCGAGGAGGGAGGATGGGGAGAAGAGAAGTCTCCAGAGGAGGCTGAAACAAACTGGCTGCGTTAGGATGCCTATTTTCACTTTGCTGCAGGAGAACAGTAACTGAATACCCTGGGCCGGGGAAATATATATTTTCCAAGTGTATCATCTTAATTGGAATTAGCCTGGAAGATGTGCTGAATGGCCTTGAGCGAACACATCGCCGATGAACCCGGTCACTGCCCTGAGAACATCTAGTAAAAACCCGTGTGCCAGGATTCCTCATATGGAGGCTATTTTCTTGGGGAACATGTCCCTAATGCGTCTGGCAACTCTCTCTGAGGTCATGGGAGGCAGCTGAGGAATTGTGGGATCACAGGCTTTAGGGCTAACAGGAGGCCACACAACCACCCCACCCCGGAGCCCTGTGGGCAGGAGACCCCCAGGGAGAATGGGGAGGACTGGAATCGGAAGACAACCTCTGCCACTGGCATGGCAAAGCAGGAAGATCATTGACTTGCTTCCTGACTGTATTTCTTCATCTGGGAATAGAAGAGGCAGCACACTCTTGATCTTCTGGTCTTTTCTCTGATACTTGTGCCGCTCTTCCTTTCCGTTGAGGACTGACGGGGCGGAGAAGTGTGGATGGGGCAAGTCACAGTATGTATAAGTCTGACCCTGATATTGTCAGCTTGATGGAGGAGAGGGATTCTGTTTCACAGTCCCCTGTCCTGGGGCCGGTGAGTCTGACTCAGAAACAAAGGTTTGATTAACAAAGATAGAAAAGATAGATGGGGAGGGGAAAGGAGGCGAAGACTGTCAGCAATAGAAAATCTTTTCTCTGTAATTTGGGGTGATCTGGCTATTGAGTGAACTATGATTATTAGCTATAAGGAAGGGAAGATTTCAACTAGCTACAAGGGCAGAATTCATTTAGGAGTCATCTAGAATGTAAATTCCATACGAGAGACTCTACATCTATATCTGGATTATATAGCTACATATAAATTATGTATCTATGTATCTATCTAGGAGTATATAATTATATGGTAATTCTAAATCATTCTTATCTATTCATTCATGCAAATTCCAAACCCTGGCCATGCCCTCTTGGCTACCACGTATTACATAACAGTAACGGTGAGCAAAGGAAAAAAAATGTGGTAGTATCACAAGGTGTTAGCAGTGCTTATTTCAGAGACCTGGGGCGGGGAGTAAAACACACCTACTGACCCTTCGACTGACTCCAGATTTTGCTTTTTGCTAATTCAGACTGGATTTTTCTCCATGTTATTCAAATAAGTAAGATTATATGGTATAAAGTTAACGCAATTTTAAAATATAGTGTGTCACTTCATATAAAGTATTAATAAAAACTTCAAAGTAAACTATCGTAGGTGAGATAAACGTACACCTAAAGAAGTCCTTGATTTGGAAAGGAAAGGACTGATACAAAAAATGTTAACTTTTACACGTATAGAGAAAAGATGAGAAGTGACAAGATGTGATTACCATTATCCACACAATTGCTAGGAACAAGGAAATAAAGAAAAATTCAGCACTAAAAAGCCCAGCATAAGAAACGAGTGTATAAATGTGATTGATTTTCAAGTACAGTACTTAGATTTAATTTTGTTACTGTTGAAACACGGTACATAGTATTTTATGGAAAAATCTCTCACACTCTCTCTACTAATTTAAATTTAACTTTTATAAACCTGCTTCCATGTTAACCCATTCACAGTAGAGTAAAATAAGCAAATTAAAATCTGAGGCGAGGGGGTAGGAGAGGCGTGCAGAAGTGGGGGAGCCCCTCTGTTAGTGGGAACGCCCTGGGAGCGTCCAGAGCAATCACTGACAACTTGTAACAAGACCAATGTCAGAAAGTGTTTTAGAAAAAGCCAAAGGACTCGAGAAACTTGAGTGGTCTGAGGCCATGCACTCCAGAAGCAAGCAAAGAGCCAAGAACATACGCATTTACACAGAAGCTCATTAAGCCAAATGTCAAATGTTCTTATTGTTATTGAGGGTAGGGTGTAGGGCCTCAGAACCCCATTTTCTTAGTGCCCTCCGATCTTCCAACCTTGTTTTTTTAATATGCACACATACCCAAATGAATATGGTCTGAACATTCTGTCCAAAACAGAGGTTTTTTTTTAAATCAAAGATGGTGAATTAAAAATTTTTGATGCTAAAATAAACAGTTTTGATGCTGAGTCTAAGTTGCAGTGATTTGCAATTTTCCTCCCATGGAAGAGCTCGTCCCCCATTACGTCAGGACAAGATGACGTCACTCTAATTCACTCTGAGTTACAGCAGGGTCCAAGAGCCAGAAGAGAGAACATCTGAAATCTTTTTAGGTCCAACTCTGTCCCCCAGCTGCTGGTCTGCAGCTCAAATTTCACAGATTTCATTCAACGTAGCTTACCAGTCTCTTCTTTGAAACAATAGAAGATTGTTAACATAAATATGCACACAACGGACTAGAAATTAAAAAAAAAAAAACACTGCTTACCAGAATCACTTCGCACAAAAGCAAACCAGAGAACTGAGTCAACCATTTGTACTCCTTTAGCAGAGGAGTTTATATAACCTCAGTGTGAGCCATCCCATGGTTCAATGGTTTGCACCCTTCCCCCACCTCCTGCCAAAAAACCCCAAAAACCCAAAAACAAAACAAAAACAAAATGGGGGAGGGGTAGGTTTTAAAGGGCTCATAAAAAAAATCTTCTGGGGAAAAAAAACAACTTAAAAAGGCTTCTGTAAATATATATCTATACACACCTTAGAAAATGTCTTATTATTTGGGGGGATTTAGTCAGTTATGCTCCTTCCCTTTTTGTGGCCCCACTTCCACCCTCGCCTCACACTGAGCTTTCCAACCTCGCAGTGAGGTTGGCCAGAAGCAAAGAGTCTTCTTTTCTGTAGCTGCAGTACTCAGAAACAGTCTTAGATGCTTCACAGAATGGTGGATCCAAATTGAGACACACAGAACTGATGAGGTTCATATGCAGAAAAATTGCAAATGGCAGAAGGAGATGGATATCGCTGAAGACCCACTGGGCTTGGATTCTGGCGCTGTCCTTACTAGCTGGGTAACCCTGAATAAATTCCCTGACTTCTCCCAGCCTCAGTTTCAAGGATAAAATAAAGATAATCTCAGCGCCTACTGGGGATCATAAAATCTGAGATAACACATTCATTTATTCATTCAAGAGATATTTATTGAGCACTGACCCAGTGTGTGGCCCTGTTCTAATCACTAGGGACAGAGCAACACAGGACATACATCCCTGCTTTTGTGCAACTTCTATTTCAGGGAGGGGAAGCAGGCAATGAACAAAGTTAAGTAAGCAAACTATATATTGTACTGAGGAAAAGAATACTGTAGAGAAAAATCAAGAATGGAAAGTGAGGGCTAGGGGCGGATTATGGATAATTTAAAACTGGGAAGTCAGAGATCTCAAAGTACTTTAGACAATGTCTGACACCTTCCAGATGATCAACACACGTTTATGGAATGACTGCTCCAAGTGGAATGTACACTTAAGGTATCCCTGACATTAACACATACCCAGTGCTTAAGAGCTCTAGGAGACTGTGGTTCCAGCGCTGCATTTTAATTTCTACGGAGTTCTTAGAGTAAAAAAAATCTTAGGACTCTTTTCTCTCTTGACTATTCAGATATGGAAACTAAGGCTCGGAGAAAGCAAGGCATTTACTCATCTGGCTAATTTTCTAGTTCTAAGGGCAGATAGTCATGGTCTTGTTTAAGAGTCTCATTTCTTGGCATTGGGTTTCCCCACAGAGTATCGTGAGTTCACAAATCCACACAATCATATCATGTTCTAGCTGAAAGGCAATGGAATAGCCTTATTTGGATGAGATAAAGTAGGCCCAGAGACATGAAATGATTTGCCCAATCACACAGCTGGTTCTCCAGATACCACTCTATCCAAATAAGGTCAGATGCTCCCTAGTGGAGAGGCAAGGCAAGGTGGAGGGGTGGGTGGGGTGAGGGAGGGCAGTGGAGGACTCCAGCGAGCATCTGAGATTTGGAATCTTCTCACCAGCTGGTGGGGACAGGCGTATCAACAATCCACTGCCTTGAAAAAACCTGGCAACCTGTTTCCCAGTTTGCTTTGGTGAACTTGTTCAGTTCTGCACTAGAGTTCTTCATGCCCAAGCTGGGCTTACACCTTTGGTCTTTCCAGCTGGATAACTCCTTTCAAATAATGCTGTCTCCTGTCTATAAGTCCAAGGGATTTCTATGTCAACTAACAACTGTATTTCTTCAAACAATATTTGCTAATAGACCATGTTGCAGGTTAAGCACGTGTCATAAATACGTCTTATTTTTCTTCATTTGTGCTGTATATTCAAGCAGTTCTAGCAAGCAGCGTGGGACTGTGTGGTTTAGCATTGTGTTGGGGGTTAATACTTTGAAAAGAAGGGTTTTCATCATCAAGTAGATTAAATGTTGGTTGATCTGTGCTTTGGACAGTTCTTTTCTCCCCTCTCTCTTCCACGGGGGTAATGGAGCTCCCAAAGAAGGAAGAATGCATCAGAACAGCTCGTTTTATTGTATTCACGTGAAAAATATTATTGATTTGCTGCTAGGGAGTAGAAATAATGGATACAAACTGGTCTATGGTGGATTTGGGGAGGCATTTTTTTTTATCCCCCAAAGAACTGTGGTGGTTTTTAAATTCATCTGTGAAAACTAATCAATAAAAAGTGGCTTTAGCCGTTGGCCAACTACGGAGGGGGAAAAAAGGAATCCTTTTCAAAACCTAAAAAGAAAAGCACAGTTTTAAGGATTTCACATCTGATTTAACATCTAAAAAAAACCCCCCAATGATAATACCCCACTTTGTATAGCCAGACAGCACTCCATTTTAGTAGACTTTAGTGGTCTTTATAACGATTTATGAATCACTTCATGAATTCCTGGCTGACTCATCTGGGTGACTATAGTATCTACTTATACTTCCCTTCTGTCTCACAAAAGAGACACTTGGACTCAGTTCAATCCAGATTTGTCCCCGAATGAATCACAGCACGTTACTGGGGGAACTGCAAATTGAATTCTGCTTCTGAGACAATCAAGACCAGCTTTCAGTAATGAAGAAACAGCCGCTGGGAAGTGTGGGTAATTGCAACACTGTCCATCTGGGCAGGACCGAAGCCCGCCAAGAGCTGTATGTCTGTCCGAGGAGTCTGTTCCCAACTAGTCAAAGAGCTGAATCCATCTTCTGCGAGGGCTTAGTGCTTCATTCTCCTCATGAGAGGCTGGGTCCGTATTAACTGCAAATAATTTCTCACATTGGGCAAGACCAAGGCTCAAATGTGATTGCCTGAGCCTCCACAGACCATGACAAAATGAGGGCTGTGAACTGGCTGTAGGTGAAAAGATCACCAAGGTTTTTCACAGAAGACTCACACATATATTATGATGAGTGAGTGAGTGTGGAAAACAGGATGGCATGTTCCGGAGGACACTTTCTGCACTTGGGTATAGGGGGTCGGTTCTAAGGCAAGAAAACAAAGTCATCAACGCCCCAAGGCAGAGGAGTGTATTTTTTTCTGGGATAGACTGAAACAGGGCAGAGAGTATTACAATCTCTCTTTCCCTGTGGGAATGAAGAGGGAGGGGAGAGGACACCCAGGATATGTCAGAGAAATGAATTATGCAGGACACATTTAACCAAGAGCTGGGATTTTTTGGAATATCTTGACTGCAGAATTGGCTGTGACTCTGTTGTTTGTCTATTTTAGAATCTGATGTGATGGGGAGAAAGGGAAGAAAAGTTGGATTCTGCCAAATCCTCTTTACAAAAAAACCACCAACCAGAAGAGAATTTATCCAGAGTGGTCTTAGACATTTGATGTCAAAAATTCTGCTATAAAAAAGAAAACCTTCTGCAATGAGATCATCCTTTGGGCAGCTCTGAGCAGGTCAGAGCAAGGGGATTAACTCATGGTCCTGTGGCAAAGAGAAGACTCTCTTGTTCAGCACCGCGTGAGGCATAGAGTTCAGTCTGCTTTGCAACAGAGTGGATCAGATGAAAGAAAAACATTGAGAAGTGAGTGTAACGAGAAAGCCAGACGGCACATGAGGGGGAAGAGGGTTGTTTTGTCCAAACATGAGAAAGGGAGGCACAGGTATATAAAAAAATGGCCCCTTCCATGTCTTCCTCCTGGTCTCAAACTGTGAACATGAGCCTCTTGATGACATCGGAAGAACTTTCAGAATTAACTTTAGATGCAGTACTCCTGCCAAGTATGGCCAGGTGCCTTTGAAATCCACTGCCAAATGAGACCTTAAAAGTCAATATAATCCATAAATTTGAAAGAAACTAGCTGGGTGGCAGTTTGATCAGTAATAACATGTGCTGTTTATTTGTGATTTTTTTTTTCCTTTTCAGGATGTCAGGTTACTACTGTAGTAACCACAAAGGAATTTTCTGTACCTTCCCTTGACTACAAAGCTCAACATTTGGTTAGAGAAATGAATTGGAAGAAACCACATCTATTAAAAATTCACAATCAGAGAAGGGCTCTTGGTTCTTCTTGATGAAAAGAACATCAAATCCTTGGATGTCTGCTACCATTTTGTATCTCTAGCTCCTTATCCAGCCCTACGCAAAGGTAAGTATTTAATAAATGTTGGTCTTTGCTGTTGAGAAATTACTCTGTTGGAGAGACCACAGGTTCCACAGACTTAGCTCCCAACTTGGTGATGGCTTTGTGTCCAGGTGGATGATTCCTTTGCCCAGTTGGAGCTAATTAATGTCCACTTGGATACTATATTTGCCCGGAGACCACAGTTTCTGTTTCTGAGGAGAGAACATCTTATTTAAGAGAATGATTCCAATCATTGACTCTGGGGAAGATGATTAAAACCTAGAAAACTGTTTCTCCTTGCAATTAAACAGAAAAGCAACAAAAGACTATTTTTCAGAAAAAGGAGCAAAAAAAACCTTTGTCTCGTGGTTTCTGCTCACTTCAGTGGTCTCCTCACCACCAGCAGGCAGACAGTCCTTCTTTTGCAAAAAGATATACAGTTCCTTCAGAGCCAATTCCCCCAACTGCTTCCCACCCAAAAGGGAAAAAGATAAAGTTGATTTCCAGGTCACAGTAGAAAGGCTTATGGGCTTTCACTCTGGGAATTCTGTCTCCATATGACCTGTTGTTTAGAGAAAGCAAAGGAATACACTGATATATCCAAATCACATAATGGCTTAGTTTGAACTCCATGTTGCTTCATGCTAACGCACTAAAGTAGAGGTTGCAAGAAAAGGAATTCTATTTTACCTCAAGCCTTGTTATTGTCATGACTCACTTTCCTGACTGAAAATCCAAGGGGACTAAAAAAACATCATCTTGGGCTTTGCATGAGGTAGATTTGTTTGGAATGTGGGAACAAAATAAAGATGGCTGATTTGGCATTCAGAGGTGAAATGAATGAGACCTCTTTAAAATGAAGAACCACTGCACTTCAAAACTAAAAATACGTGGAAAACAATCTGATGTGAAGGGATATTTGGACCATGAGTCAAGCTGTTTGTCTGGTGGAGTGACACGCGTACGCTCACATCAGCGTCTCTTGCTTTGCCCTGAGGTGATGCAGGGGAGTGTGCAGATGGAAGAGCAGCAGTCACCTGCTCAGGGTTACTGTTACCTTTCCCAGAAATCACAAAGAAATCATAGTTCTGGTCCTCCCTTCTGTTCACATCCGTTCATCCCACACAATGCCCTAGCGCTGGGAGGGTAAGAGCTGTAAGCATGATAGTCCCTGCTCTCAGGGAGCTCCAGTTCTAGGGGGTTGTAAGCAAGTCAGTAAGGAGACAGCATAATCTCGGGGACTGTTAAATCTACGAAGAGAAACAAAGCAGGGTTACGAAAGAGAGTGAGGTTGGCGGGGGTGGAGGGTTTAGGGGAAGTGGTCAAGAGAGGTCTTTCTGAAGAGGTAACATTTGACCAACACTAGAAATGAAGGCACAAATCATATAAAGTTCTGGTGAAGGTGCCTTTCAGGTTTCAGGAATAGCATGTACAAAGGCCCCGAGGCAAGATTAGTTGGTGTTTTCCAGGAATAGTAAGAAAACCAGTGTGGCCAGAGCAGAATAAGCCGGAGGAGCAGTGGTAAGACTGTGACTAAGGGCAGACCATAGAGGGCCTTTTTGCCTACAAAAAGGAGTTTGTACTTGACTCCAAGCATGGTCTGGGAGGGATGTGAGCAGGAAATCCTCAGAGACTCCATTTACATTTTGAAGGGTCCCCCTTGTGGTGCGGAGCCCCGGCCTGTGTGTGCTAACAGGATGAGGGTCCACAGCCTGATGTGGGGGACAGTTAGGGGCCTCCTGTAGTTGAGATGGGGGGGCAGTGGTGAACTCCACTTGCAGAAATGAAGCTGATTGTGTTTGAAGGTACAGCTAACAGGACTTACAGATTAATGAGATGAAAGAATGCTTGAGAAGAGGAGGGATCAAAGTTGACTAGGTTTTTTAAGTTCTTAGTTGTAAGTTAAGATAGCCATATAGGCTTAGCTCATTATTCTCCTCCATTATCAAGAAACACACTGGACTCTGAAAATTGTGCTCATAAAAGTTTTGCAGACAACACAGATATTTAAATTAGAGAAAGATCAGAGACAAATCAGAGAAGACTAGAAAAACCAGTTCAGCAATGTCTTCTTGTTGTTGTTTATTTTTTTTCCCCAATTGGTAAGTAAGAAGAAAGGAGCAAATATCACCAATTTCCCTGTATGTATGCTAAGAGGAGTAGATCGGGGAAAATATTTTTTTAAAAAGATTTTATTTATTTATTTGAGAGAGAGAGAGCACAAGCAGAGGGCCGGTAGAGGGAGAAGCAGACTCCGCACTGAACAGGGAGCCCCATGTGGGGCTTGATCCCAGGACCCCAAGCTCATGACGTGAGCTGAAGGCAGCTGCTTAACCGACTGAACCACCCAGATGTCCCTCAGGGGACATATTTAAGAAGCTGTTAATACAGTGAATATCTCTACGAGAAGTTTCATTCCACAGGCCAATAACCCAACTGACACCTGCCATAGAGGATAAAGCATGGCTGTGGTCACTGACCAGCATCAAAAAAGCTTAAAGTCTTGTGGGCTATTTTGCCCTGGAATAAACTTGGAGAAGTACCAGAAATTTCCACAGATATAAAGAAAAAAAAAAATAGAGTAAGGACCCCAAGATTTTCTAATCTAAGACCCAATGCTCTCATCTCCATTTTCAAGGCTGGGACGTTGGGATTTTCTGCCTCTTCTCTACTCAGAGCATGGACATTGGGAACAACGTTCATCACATTCAGGGATTCTCATGTAAAACGTGTGTGCGCATGTGCGTATCGCACGTGGATTTTAAGCACCACGTCTCTCAACCCTGAATATCTGCGGAAGTTATTTTCCTACAGAGAAACGGACCCTTCATGGGATGCTGAGTGAGGGTAACTGTTTTCCAGAAAGTGCTGCAAGGAGGTGCTCGCGATCATGCAGCACTGGGTGAGCGTGACATCCACGGCCTGTCAGAGGACGCGATGCAGATGTCAACACGCAGGCTGAGGAAATGGCTATGTGAAGCCTATGTTTGTTTTTCAACTCTGGCTTTTCTCAAATATTTCGATGATCAAGATTGACAAGCTTTATTTTGGGGCCAGTGCTATTAGTTGCCCCGTAAGTCAGGTATCTTTCTGTCCCTGTGGGAGAGTGTGACGCACCTCAGGGAAGCGCTTAGAGCAGCGCTCAGTGGATGAGTCGTGATTACATTACGTGGATCCCTCTTAATGACACCCAGGTCTTCTCCGAGAGAAGACGAGTGCGGCCAACTTCCGGGTGACATCAGAGCTCTCGCTTCCACGTTTTCGTCACTGTGTCTCTCACATGCAGGTGTTTTTTTTTTTTGTTTTTTTTTTGTTATTTTTTTTTTGATACTCAGTGACTCTTCAAAATCCTCTAATATCAAGGTCATGACTACATAAATTACAAGCTTGGAATGGTAAGGGGCAAAACTGGTGTTTCCAATTACATTAAAAAAGAAAGTAATATAAAACCCGTGCTTCCTCTCTGGTGTAGGATATACAAAGGACAGCGTTTGTCTCTCGAGGACCACACAGGCCATTTGTCTATTCTCTGTCATTTCTTCTTCTGTTGGGTGTAGAATATGTTCTGAACTCTTGCTGGGTGGATAACACGATGTATGCCAGAGTCCCCAGGGTGCACTTCCGGGCAAATACACAAATCCCTGTCCTCCAGGGAAAGCCCAGTTTCCTGAAGGCAGCTTATGAGGCCCCTTCCCCACCCCACGCAAAGCCCCACCCCTGCTGGCATTCCCTTCTCTCAGCTCCTGTGCATACCCACAGGGCCTGGCCGGGGCTGACAGACTTTCAGATTTCAGGGATATGTTTCTTCTTCTATTTCTCCCACGCTCCCCCAATTTGGGGGCATTTTTGTGTGCCTTTCAGTGTGCCCCCACATCTTCCTCTGGCAGCCCTGCATAATAGCCTAAGTTATGACTGCCTGTTGGCCATGTCTCTCCTTACACTGCACACTTTGAGAGGACAGAGTTCTGTCAGTCTTGTTGACGCTGTATCCTCAGGGTCCAGCGTATCACCTGGTACCCAAACACCAGCTGACTAAGTAACTCAATAAATGAATGTCCCCGGTGCTGGGATATATTTTGATAAACTTTAATATTTTATGTGATGCTTATGATTTTAGCCATTATTGCACATCTACTAGGAGCCTAAGAAGGGAGAGGAGAGAAAGATTATTTTGTGTGTGTGTGTGTGTGTGTGTGTAAGGCTGAAAAAAGCTGAGTGGGTGAAGATATCAATGTCCCTGTTTGCTCAGAAAGTCCCAGGGAAGGAAGGACAGCAAAGCAGCAGGCCTGGTTTTGAGCTTTTCAGGGAAGGATGGGGAGTATCAGGGTTCTAGTACTGAAGATCACAGAAAAGCAATGTAGGGAGCCCGCACAGTGGATGAGATCTGGGGGAGTCCTAGCAATCTCTGTGTGTGTGTGTGTGTGTGTGTGTGTGTGTGTGCATGTGTGCACGCATGTGTGTGTGTGTGTGTGTGTGTGCACGTTAGCGTGTGCGTATGTATTAGGGCAATTATGTGTTACAGCAAAGTATGCAGGTTACATAAGATGACTCGAACTTTGAGAACTGGGTTCACCGCCGTCCAGACCAATGAATCAGGGGGGACCACTCTTTTCTAGGAACCTCCCACCTGGAGAGTGGGAGCTGGCAATGGCCTCCTGTTTCCTAGGCATTCCTGCACTGGTCCTTCTCCCTTGTCAAACCCTCTGCAGCACGTAGCACTGTGAAGCACCACACAGGCATTCTGGAAGTTATAAGGTTATTAGGTTCCTGCCCCCAGAGAACTAATAATTCAGTTAGCAAGATAACATCTGGGAAATGATAAATAAATAAAACAGATGATAAGAACCAAGAGACTAAACAGGGGAACTTGCCTCCGTGAGCTGCAAGATGCAAGGGGGCTTTCTGGGTTGCAAACTAACCCAAACTCCAGGCTGGGCAATGTTTAGTCAAGAATAGAACAATAATGGAAGGTCCTTATTGTCTTTCTAGGTAGAAAGAGATACTGAAATAAGATGCAGAAACAAACAAAGTCAGTGAGCAGGCTGGTTTGACAAGAGTTGGAGAATAGTGCAGAATTGCAAAGAAGTTAAATAGAAAACAGTTGCTATCCTTAACCCCTTAGCATCCAGAAAAGCTACAACATGTTTCCAGGGCTGAATTAGAAAATTGTATCAGTGAAGACCAGCCTGGTACCCAAAGGCACAGAAAGACTGTGTGTGTGTGTGTGTGTGTATCTATATCTAGAATCCTAGCAATGTCACATTTGATACGGATAAAAAACAGTGCAGCTTCCCAATACTTGATACAGACTCAAGAAACTGACATTCCTTTTTTGGTGAAGGTATTTTGTTTGACTACTTTCTCAAAAACAATCGTCCCTAACATTCTCTGCTGTTGATTTCTGTCCTGGTTGCGTACGCCTTGAGGAGGCCGCATCCGTTCCCTGTTTTCAGACTTTTCTGGCTCAGAGATGGGGCTCGCTGAAGCCCTTCACCAGGCACCCCAGGTGGTCAATCCACAAGTCTCCTTAAGCTCTGTCGCTTGTACTACAGAGCACCCTGTGTCTGTGGACATCTGTGGAATGGAGAGAGGCAGCTGACATGCTCTTGGACAAGGAATGCAACACAGATGCAGCGGACTTTTCTTGGGACTGTAAGATTTCTCCATCTCAAAAAGGGAGTCACATCAATATGTTTGTTTTCTCTGCTCTAACAGACATACTATGAAACCCAAACCCAACGAACTGACATTTCCAAAGACGCTGGGTCCCTCTTATGGGAAGTCACTGTCAGAAAGTAGCCCTGGCTCGTTCAACATGACATCGTGAAACACCACTTCCCATAATAAGTTTAAATCAACATTAGGTGATGTGGGGTGGTGCTGAGTAAATCACCAAAATGATGTGTCATTCCGATAATATTTCAAAATAAAAATGGAGCCTCATCAAATTGAGAGAACTTGCATTTACTTTATTTTATGACGGCAAGGATCAAACAACCTGATGCTAACTGGATAGATGTGGTGGACCTTTCCTGACTTCTGACAGTGACTCAGCCCATTTTATTAACAAGCTAAAGCTAAGTAAATGATGAATCAGTGCCCGCAAAGCAGGAAAAAATGCGTTTCCCACTAAAAATTGCAAAGTGTGATAAACCCATTTCCGTTAAGAAAACTGCTGGAGTTTTTACTGGGGGATTTCCCAGGCAAACAGAGGCAAAGATCTATAAACCAAAAGCGGAAGGTAAGCACATTTCCTCCCAGTGTTTTTATTCTGCACACTAATGCAAACACAGTGCATAATTCAGGGCTGTTTCATGTCACGCTCCTCCCCAGACCTGATCGGAAGAGATAACCTTCCATCGACTTGTCCAGGCCAGTTGGGCTGGCAAAGGAATGGGCTGCGTATTCGGTGGGAAGAGCACAGCACAAGGCAAAGCCACAGGTGTGAGGAGGTCCACTTCATTGCCCAGCCATAGAAAGTACTGTTACCTTCCTCCCGCTCCTCCCCTTTTTACCGTCCAGGATGATCTACTTTATCAACCACTGTCATTATGTAACAACACCCTCTGGCTTCTAAACCTCAATCTCTCAGCCACGCCAAGGTTGCCTGTCTTCACGCTATGCTACATGCTAGGTGCTTCCCCTGCTGTGGTTCATTGAATCTTATCCCCATGGCGTGCAAGCAGAGGCTCATTCTCTACGTGGGGCTCCTGATGAGAAGGAATGTGTCTGTCCAAGAGGAAAGAGAAGGCAAGTCCCAACTCTGGAACATTCTGCAAAATAAATGTCCTGAGTCTTTAGAAATTGTCAATGTCATGAAACATGACAACGATGATGATGATGATGATGGTAACTTTTTAAAAACTGGGGAACTTCATTAGATTCAAGAAGAGTAACAAGAAATGAGAACTGTGATCTTATTAAATCCTTGATCAAAAGAAAGTAAAGAAAAAAAAGAAACTAGCTACAAAGAACATTACTTATATAATCAAGGAAATTTCAGTATTGACTGCATGTTAGATAATGCTTTATTGATGTTAACTTTCTGGAGTGTGATAATTACACTGTGATTATGCAGGAAAATGTCCTTCTTAGGAGATCTTTTCCGAAGTAATTAGGGTTAAAGCTCAATGATATTCACAACAATCTGTCGGAGGGTTCGGAAACAACAAGCAAGCAAACAAACAAAGGATCTCTCAAGTCGGACAGAGAAAGAAAGAGACCGAGAGAGAAAGAGAAGGCAAAATATCAACAGTGGGTGAATGAGGATGCAGGGTGTATGGGTGTTCACGGTACTATTCTTGTAGTTTTTTATATGTTACAAGCTTTCAAAAGAGGGAATTGAAAAGAAATTAAAATTGTAAACTGAGATAAAATGTTAAAAACAAACAAACAAACCCAAGCAGCAGGAGCACCTAGGGGACACATTCAAGCAACCAGCAACCGTTGGAGCTGGGCTTCGCACGTTGGGTGTTTGGGTGGTTGTTAACGCCAGTCATGGCTAAAATCTTTTTCTACCTCTATGCTTTTAAAGGCTGTGTGCAAAAAGAAGGCACAAGGTTGCTTTTCTCTTGTATTCTTGTAAACAGAGTATTAATGAGTATTAACAAGAAGATGGGATGAAGAAGAGGTCTCAAATGATGGTCTCTTAGCTTCATGACCTTGCAGAGTATGATTCTCAGCCAGGCAGAAGGAAATGAGAGGATGAGGAGCCCATGGCTAATGTCACTTAAAACCCAACTGGAAACTTAATAAAATGCCAAAATGAATACGCTCATCTCAACCTTTAGAAATACATCAGATAACTGGCAGGACTGTCCACCCCCAGTGTCCGTGAACTTAATAGATGGTTACTACCCGCACTGCTCTGCTGATGGGAGCCTGGGGGAGGAGGCTAGGAGCTGTTTGCACTTGACCACATAGGCAGAACGGTTAAGAGCAGTCTAACATCTTCTGATCCATATTTATGATTGACTATTAGACACATTCACACGGATGTTTTACAGCCGCCTAAAACCCCAACCCTAAAGTCCATTTATTATCATTCTTTCTCTCCCACTCTTCTTCCTATTAAACACTCCCTTTGCTTCTGTTAATGACATACTTTTCCCATCTGTGTCTGGAGGTGTAACTGGCAAATGAATTTGGCCCTTCCTCTTTACTCCATAAATACATTAATAACTAGCAATTCTCCTAGATAACAGTCCTTGGATAAAGTCTCCATCCTTCCCACTTCACCGTAGTTCAGGTCCTCATACTACTCACAAGGACTCCTACAATAACCTCTTTCTTGTTTTCCCTACCTCCTGTCCCTGCTCCCAGCTTCAATGACTCTGCCATCTTGTCGCCTGAGTTCCTGCTCTATAATGACACTCTGATGTGTCTCCCTCCCCTTAAATGGGCTATAATGGCTCTTTGCTTTCAGTAAGAGGTAAATCCCTTGGCATAAAATACATGGCTCCACCAAGCCAACCCACTCTTACCTGACTTCATCAGTCCTGTCCACTCTGGATGATGGCACCTGACCTTACTGGAACCTCCTTCCATGCGTGTCCTTGTCCCTCTCCCGTCTCCTATGTGCTCCTCTGGCTGCCTTGGATGCTGCTCTCCTTATCCATCTGGAAAGTCTTAATCTTCCTTGCATGCCGAGATCACCCTTTCTTCCCCTCCCTCCCTGAGGCAGAATTACGGACGTCCTCTCCAGGCTCCTGTGGCATCTTGATTACATCATTTACCCAAACAACATTACTATACTTTGTTTATACGTCTGTCCTCACTCACTAAATCCTAAGGGCGGCACCGTGTTTTAATGATTTTGGCATCTCTAGCACCCGGAACAGTGTCCAACACATAGTACTCAACAGATTTATTAAATGAACAGATGTATTAGTAAATGAAGAGCAGGCATAAGAAAAAAACGTATAGCATTTATCAAACTTAAAAACACATATTTAAAAACTCATACATCAGGCCAACACTAATGAAACCACAGACTGCTGGTTGAAATTCAAGACTGAAAACCTTCGCTCCTGCTGCCCATTCAACCCATTCATATATCCTAGGACTCTAGGATTGCACAGGGATACCCACAAGAACTTTTTTTTCCTGTGGGTGCTCTGGGAGTACCCCTTGCATAGGTCACTTCAAGCCTGCTGACACGTGGGGAGGAGAACAAAAGGGGGCACAGGCTGTCCACATTACTGGAAGTTTGGGCAGTCCAAAGACAGACCGAAATGTCAAGATTTAAAATTTTTCTCCCCAAAACTCTTTGTGAGGGAGTATTCAGTGAACAGCCCCTTGCTTGTCACCCACAAAAAATCCTGTGCCCTTTTATGCTATACTCTCAAGCTAATCCTGATCTCTGTGCCGAAGGCGCCATCTTGCATCTGGAAAGCTTTCCCGCCTGTGGGGACAGTGTCTTAGAGCTGAGTCACTGAAACAAACTGAGGGCAGGTGGGGAAGATGGGAATTCGGATGCATTTTCCCAGCATCACACACACCAGCTGGAGACTGCCAGCATCTTCCCAGCTTTTCCCATGGAAAGTAAGACAGATAATGAGATATTTGATCCACACGCTTTGTAGATGCACTTTCAATATGTCACCTTTGGATAACTCGACCCAACCAATGGATTATTAATAAAATTCAGCAACTGTCAAAGTACTTTTCTGCGCTGGGAAGTTGAGCGGCGACACCTATTAGAAGAGAGACAGATGGCCTTACCTCTCGGCTCCCGCGTCCACAGCTGTGAGTGGAGGTAACTGGGAGGTGGGGTTGTGGGGGCTCCCCTGCACATTCTGTCCCGGAGAAGGGTGACCGACAGCATGTGGGGGTGGCACGGCCCCAGCAGCTGTTCCGCTTCGGCTTGAGTGATTGCTGGAGAAGATGGAGGCTGGAATCAAGGGAGAACAAGTGTCAGACCGCACGTGCTGTACATACCAGAGGCTGACAGCAAGTGTGTTTTAGGGGCTCGTCTGTGGTTCTCTCGGTGGCTTTGGCGGAACAGTGCTCTGCTCACTGGATATACAGAGCATTTGTTTTCAGGGTGGAACAGACTCCCCAGCTCCCGCTGACGCTCACAGTTTGGCTCGTTCCTTGCCTGGACCCCGTACAATTAGTCGATCAGGTCATGTCCGCATCTGGGTGAAGGTCTCTGTGTTAGCACTGCTCAGTCACAGGGGGACGAGAGGTAACAGAGTATTTGGTCTGCTGACCCCGAAGGGCATACACACAGGCCGTTTGCCTCTTCTCCTGGCTGCAAGGGCCTCCGCGGGCCAGGCTGGCTCTCTCTCTCTGTCACTGCTAAATTGGGGTAATGAGAATATCGTCTCCTGGTCCTGGCACCACTGTGGGATCCGACACCCTCTTAACCTCAGATTTAACCGGGCCCGGGCATTTCCCTGATGGTGTGAGAGATGGATACACTCAGTCTCCATCAATGATGAGTCCAGGCCCAGCACCACAAAACATGAAAAGGGGCCTCAAACACAGCTCCAGACACCCCCTCAACACACACTGTTGTCTATCACAACATGGAGAGTGAGGTACAGCCTCATTCGAAGGGGCAGCCTCGCCTCTGAGAACTGTACGTGACCTCAGACTTCAATATGTGCCCATTTAGATCAGCTAATTGGTACCATGTCACAAAAGAGACGGGCCTGTCACTTTCCGAGGCTCTCACTGTCAGAGAGGCTCTCGGTGTCTGGGACCTACTCCACGCACATCTCATTATGCTGCGATCACACCAGCATCATATCGCTGACTCTCTTCAACTTCCTTCTCTGTACAAAGCGATGCTGAGCTTTATCCCCATCTCTGCTCTTTTTGAACTTACTCTACTGATGTCAAAGAATAAATGGATCTAAAAAAAAAATAAAAGGAATCAGGTTCAGGATTAAGAAGAAGAAGCCACATAATCAAAGAGATCTGAGGGTTTGAAAGTTCAGGGAGTGCTACTTTTAGACCAGTACCACTTTCTCCAACCTCTCCCGGAGAGCACGAATACCCCACATGACCCAGCCCCCGAAAGCTTACTCCGACGGAACAAGAGTTCAAGCACTTAAAGGAACATGCGAGGAAGCAGAATTACCATCTTCCCGCTCAAAAGCTGCTGACAAGGGTGTGATCTAATGTGAAGGGTTTATTTCTGGTAAGTCAGCCCTGTGTCAGGTTAACTCTTGTCCTCAGAAGGCTGCATTCTCCACAGCCCCCCAAGACCTGAGGAGGTGGTGGGACTAGAAAGTGCTTACACGCTCAGAAAGGCACTGAGGGCCTTCGGTTGTGTGTCAGCCTCCAGAGAAGTTGCACGTTTGCAAACTCGCTAGAGTCACCTTATGAATCACTACCCTCATTTATGCTCAGCTCACTCAGGCAACCACAATTCTGCTTGTATTCCAAATAATAATTTTACCCAGGGGAGAAGGCTGTTTGGATTGACTGCGGCAATAGTTTCAATGCTGGTGTTTGTCAGCGTGGAGCCTGGTGTTTTATACACTATTCCAAAAACTAATGGAATAATAAGAGGTCACAGAGACACTGTGGAAACACGGCTCAATTTTTTTCTGCCTTAGTGTAGAAACGTGAGCTCTCCTATTTATTCTGTTGTAGTTGCCGAATGCGCCCCTCACTAGCTATCCCCTGGAGGTATTTTTGCATGTCTGTGTATGTGTTCATCACAAGGGAACCGCTGCCCCTGCTTTTTCCAACCCCGTGGGCAATAGGGACTCTTGGTGTGCACTCTGTGCTCTACTCTATGGTTCAACAGAGAATGTGGTGCTTCCCAGAGGTCTCCATGAGCTGCATCAGCCACATTTTTGCGTTAGCTGCAATGAAATACCAGGTTGGGAAATTTGGTATTGTTTGTAGCCTGCCACACACTGAAAAGCTGAACGGCCTGGTTAAGGGCCTCTCCTTCATCCCATTTAATAGCCAGGACCAACCGTCTGCCATCCCTCCATCCATCCGTCCGTCCATCTGTCCTCCAACCATTATTTTTTTAACCCCATATTTATTAAGTGCCTACTACATGCTAGCCTCTCTACTGCATGTGGGTCCCTGCCATTGGGGAGGTTGCAACTGAGTGAGGGGAACAGGTCTCTAGACATCAGTTCTAGCAAAATCCTGAGACCTGCCAGGAAACATCGTCAAGTGGTGTTCTAGTGCTTTATAACACACTGTCTTCTCCGTGGCCCCACACTGTGCCCTCAGCCCTGGTTCAGTCAGACAACTGGTCACACCTCAACCACATGACAGCAACTGACGCTACTGTGCTTTGACTGTAATGTCCTCTCCCTTCCTCTACTCACTTTAATACTTTTGCTCTGTATGCAGTCACCTGTGTTCCTCTGCCTCCTCTCTCAGCAGCCAACTATTCCACAAATATTTATAGAGTACGTACGGTGTGGCAGATACGGAGCGAGGTCCTGGGATAGACCAGGGAACAAGACGCAATGGCGCCTACCCTCCCCAACAGCATCATTCACGTTTATTGGAGTAAACAAGGACGGGCACAATCTAAACATCAATGGAGTCTATCTGGGGCTCAATGAGTATGACGGGAAAAGAAACCTTTATCTACCAAATCCTGTTCCTTATTGGTCAAAGGTTGCCCTACCTAGGGTGTTACTTCTCCCACACAAGTAGGCACGTGTAGCAGAGTGGCTAGAGTTCTCACAGATGCCCACCACCAGGGCAGCAGAGAAGCCTGAGGGCAGAAAGCCAGGGATTCGTGGTA
Organism: Ursus arctos; assembly: GCF_023065955.2. Classification (NCBI taxonomy): domain Eukaryota; kingdom Metazoa; phylum Chordata; class Mammalia; order Carnivora; family Ursidae; genus Ursus; species Ursus arctos. Next base: position 6,499,874 of record NW_026623019.1, on the reverse strand, counting down.
CAGGTGAGGGGAAGTGCTTTCAAATTATATTTGGTGCAAATGGTTGCCATAGCAATGGCTGCTGGTAGGACTAGGTGGTGGAGAGGGTATGAGGTGGGCTTAAGAGGTGTATGACACAGTGCAGAAGTCTCTGGAACCTGCCCTCCAGCTTTGCTGAGTTCAAGTGGTGACTGACCAACAGCCCTTTCTTCCACTGCTAAAGCTGGTGAATGGCATTGAAACATATAGTGACCCTTTGACTGGGGACCCCATGAGAATAAGAAAGGGAGGTCTTTAGGGTTCAATTTAAAGTCTGAATTTGTAACGTATCCAGAATAGTTTCTTATGTCGGTTGTAAGAAATCACCTGTGTGCAAAACGAAACCCATGACTTGCCTCTATTTCCTAAGAGATGGGATGAGAGGTAAAGGACAAAATCTCTCCTGGTGAGGTCACCTAGTAGAAGCTCATAGTTCAGCGTCTACACAGAGCACTTTTCGTGCAGTCCTGGGCAAGAATTCTGCTTGCGGATGTTGCCTGTAGCCACTACAAGGACCAGAGATCTCGAGGAAATAAAAGCAGAGAATGGCATCCCAACATTAGTCCAACCCCATGTCACATACCCTTCTGCTATAATGGACAAACTCTGGGATGAGAGAACTGGGACTTTGTAGGATTGCCCTTGGCCTCTACCTGGGATCCACATTTCCCAGTGATTGTCCCTGTGGCACAGGAAATGCCTCTCCTACCTACACTGACTTCTAGGAATTTCCAGCTGTAGCAGTCATGCATCCAGGATTACATCTTCGTGTAGTCTAAGAATATCCTTTCATTCATTCATTCTTTCATTCATTCAAACACAATTTTCCAGCCCGTACTCCATATGAGGCAGGTGCTGGATGTTTGAAGTTGAGTATCTGCTGACTTCTCACAGAACGCCTAACACAACACATGCTTCCAGACAAACGTCGAGCTTTGCCAAGTGATTTTTTAACCTCTGGAAGAAAATCTCCACATTAGAGTGCAATGGTAAGGTCATTTACTAAAGGAAACATTTCCTTCCATACACACTCAACCAAAGGGGCGTACCCAAGGCCTGTCAATCACAGCGTAGGGAAAAGAACTGATCCCTCTAGAGTCAGAGCAATATTAACAAAATTGTTGAGATCAAATCAACTGGTGCACACAGGCTGCCCATGGGGGTGGCCTTCATTGTCTTGTGTCACCTCAGGGGTTAGTGCCACTGTCAAGGCTGGAAGAGAGCTTTTAGGTGAACCTCCAGACGGCGCTGATGACTGGCAGCGAGAGCAGCTGATTAGGAATGGTCGAGGAACATATTGGAAATTCTTATTGCTTTTGTGATTAAGAGATGGTGGACTCCCCAAGGAAATAAAAGCCTGGTCTTGGGATGGATTCGTGAGCCCTGCCTTCAGCGGAGGACCGGGAGCGGCCTACCTGACACTTTGGGTTCTCTCTGGAGCATAGCTGCCTGCAGCCCCCCACCTGTCTCCTGAAGACGGAGGTGCAAGTAACTCAGTTGGGCTTTACAGTTTTAACAAAGCAGTATGTGTTGCTCTGTGTGGTCCCCAGAGGTCATCTCACCAGCTACGGGGACCAGGACATTCGAGGCTTGAGCCTTTACCTAGCTCAGGTTAATCTGGGTTAATAAACTGCTCTCTCTCTATCCAAATGAAAACAATCAATCTATATTTCTAGGTGCATAGACAGGGCACTCCTGGGGATACCTTTACTGTCATGTACTCACTGTGTGAATGGAGGCAGGCAAGGCTTATTCCTGGGGGCCTACTTGTTTCAGGCCCTTTCCCAAGACCAGAGAAGGCTACCCTGGGCACTGCTTAGTGACTATGTTCTCATCATTTTAGAGGACAGGAAGGAGGACCTCCCTCGTCAGGTGAGGTACATGACAATAGCCAGTTGGAGGGCATATTCCTGTTCAAAGCAGTATGGACATTTAGAGTCCTGCTTTTCAAGTTTTCCCTTACAAACCAATCACCGGGAACAAATACTGACTCTGATTCCCTAGGTCTTGGAGGCAGGCAGTGCTGAGGTTCTGAACTGGTATCAAACTTCCCAAAGTCCCCTGGGATGCTGAGGCTGCTGATCCGGGGATCGCACTGGGGGCAGCAGGTGCTAGACCGTATCTCAGCTGCGTTTCATCTTCTGGCTGCCCTATGCCTCAGGACCGAGTGAACACTTACTGAATAGTCTGCAAACCTTTCCTCAGTTTACTTATGAGGACTTGAGGCCTCACTGGGTTCCTGATTTGGGTACCTGGCCTGGGTCATGTGGCTGATAACAGGAAGACGGACTTCAGATCCCATGCCCCTAACCACCACGCTCTATGGCCTCTCAGACACAGAGCAGATTCAAGAGAAGGCCTAAGAGCGCTGATACTGCACACTCCATTTGCAAAGACTGGAGTCACTAGGCATTCTTCCCTCACTCACACAATGCACACAGCTACCTTCAGCCACCAAAAGGCAAGGCTGGTCAGAATGCCAAAAGTATATTCCCATTTCTGTTTCTGTCCATCCTAAAAGCCCCGAAGTGACCTCAGCACGGCTGAGAGAAATTTTCCAGCCCTGAAAATTAACTTAGGCAACAAGTTAACTAAATTATTTGGTTTGGAAAACAAACAGCTGGGAGAAAATGTGCTTTTTCCCCAATAAAGATTTCAGATGCTTGTCAGGGGCATATTGATCTACTGGTGGGAAAGAAGGCAGGCAGGGAGGGGTTATTTGTGAGCAATCAGACATGCACCTGTTACCACAAGTGACCATGATGTGGTGGGCTGAAAGGCCACCACCTCCGTCAATCATGCACAAAGCAGAGATTCACTGTGCAGACTGGTTGTGTCTGAGCTTGTATGGTAAATGTGCATTTGGAGTCATTTATGATTGCTGAAAAAGCCATGACCGCTACAGCGGGCCTGCTCTCCTAGGAGAGGGGGAATGAGTCTTACCAAGGGACTGTAAATTCACTTACGGCAAGTGCTAGCGTAATGCTGGGACCCTGAGAAATGCTAGGTGATGCTTGGTAACTGGTGCACAGGGGGAGGCAGGGGCTTGCCGCTCATCTCTGGGCACAGAGGGCGTGGCTAAGCAGTGAAGCCAGGCTACGGTGGCTTCCACAGAGATATGAAAGAGAATTAGATTTCTAAATGAATGGAAATGGTGAGGTCGACCTTGTGTCTGCCTGCCCTCTCCATGCCCCCACATGTCCCCCAGAAGAAATCTGAATCTGGGGAGGAGTTAAGAAACAGCTGAACTGCAGTGGGAATGTTAACTCCTTTGGCCTCACTAGGAGTTGGGCACTTGAGAGAGACAGTGTCATCAGGGTGGTTATTCAGAGAATGAAGCATGGACAATGGGAGTTAGATGGACTTCGGTTTGAATCTGAGCTTTACCAATTCCCAGCAATGTGTCCTGGACAAGTCACCTAACCTAAGCTCAGTTTCTTCATCTTAAATAAGGAGAATACCTTGCAGTATGATGAGAAGGATCATATGATACATAAAAACATTTAGCACAGTGCCTGGACCATGTTTTGGTGCTTGATAAACCACAGTCACTATTCTTTGCTTATTTGTGTTATTATACTCATTCTTATCAACAGCATATAAAATGAAGGCATATGTTGCTCCCAAATGGTCAATCTCCCACTGAGTGTGACCTCTTACCTAGAGACGCATATAAACATAAACCATGGACTGGAGTCCTTTTAAAACGCAAAAGAGTAAATGCGTCATGCTCTCTGATAATAAGCATCGTTTGTTCAATTTTTCTAATGCAAGTTGCTGCAAAGTGTTGAGGGTCTGGGAGAGAATCCTCACAGGGTTAAAATGCTGTCCTTTGTCTTACATGGTAACGTACACCTCTGAGTTACAACCCATACCGCATTTCAGTTTAAAAAACAACAAAGTCATTTTCATGCACGACTGCATTCTGTTAAGGAGTGAAAACGGGCTGTTACTAGAATGTCAACACAATTGTCCCTCTTGAAGCTTAGTTTATCTTGAAGTATTTTTACATTTTCAGCACTTCGTTTTATTTGTTTCTTCAAGAGCATAAAGATGCGGCCGTGGTTAATTTTCAGAATTCAAAAAACACTTCCCTTCTGTCATTCTGAAGGACATGGCCAACATTGGGGGACGACGGGAGGTTTGCTCCCCAACGGTGAAAATCTGGGCCCCAATACTTTCTGTGGTTCTTGGCGTTTCACCATGGAGAACAGTTTAAATGCACCGTTGTTCAGTGGAAAGTGCTTTCATGACCCAAATTCACGAACCAGGGAGAAGTTCCCGGCAGGGAAAAGGCCCCATTCACTGGAGAAGGGCAGAGACGCCACAGTTACTCCTGGCCTGGTCACTGTCTGAGTAAGGGCTTGGTTCCCTTTTGCTCCCCTCCCAGGCTCCGTGTGCATCTCCCCTCCCCACCCCCCACTGGCGAGGGGCAGCATTCCACATTCCAGCCAGCATTAGGAAAGGGGGGCTTCTGAAGGGTTCCCAGAGTCATCTCTCTAATCTTTCTCTCCTCCCGGAGGCATGAATAATTTTAATATTGCCAATCCTTAAAATTCTATTCTTTCTGCCTGTCTTTTTCCCCCCTCCCTCTTTGCAGTGTGGATTATCCAGCAGTACTGATAAGAGGATAATGAAACAATCCCTTCTCAACCGGCTCGGGCGGCTGTCAGAATAAAATGACACCATCCGTACATCCTTGACATGCTACCCCAAGCTAATTGATGGCAAACAGTGGTAACTGTCACCTGTGCACTAAGACAAAGAAAACATACTCATGTCACCTGATGGGAGAGCCACCTGGCAACCGATGAACAAATGTGTTAGAAAGACGTTCTATTAAGGTAAGAGAGGGTACATCTCTGAAGAACATGCCTATTAACTCTGAGCTTAAGAGCACTGCTGTTCACTGGGGAACAGAAATAAATAAGGTAAAATGAGAATTTATTGATGTCTGGATAGTTACATGAATATTCAGGTTCTTTTACAAATAGATATTCCCACATGAGCTCCCAACTTCTGTGTAGGCTGCCCAATTACATTTCCACATCATGCAGCTGGATTTACAGCCAGGGAAGAAGCTATTCGTATTTGGAAGAGGACACATGCTTACATGCCTTTCTGGAATACACTGTGATATGACTAGCAGATAATGGCTGATGTCATCCACGTAGATGCCAAAGGTTACCATCAGACATTCTGAAATACCAGGTGTAATTAACGGCATGTAGCAAAAGCTCCTGAAACATCTGCATTTCAGAACAAAGACATTTTGTTACGAGTAGAATGGCATCATCTGGCAGCTCGCTCAACTTCTCTGGGACCAACATTTCATGCAGCCCCTCTCGGGTCTTTCCAGACAATGCATGACTTATCTAACCTCAAATCTCATACCTTCTCTTTCTTCCCTTCACCTCCCAACCCACTTAACGCACTCACAGAGAGTGAGTTACAAAGCAAGTGAGGAAGGTAATATGAACAAAGAGTACCCTGTCAGAAACCCAGTATTGCCACCGTGTGTTATGTTATCCCCCATGTTGAACAGGGCAGGAGAGCGGAAAGAAAGATGAAAGATGGTGCAGGTATGGACAGTCATTCCTGGAAGCTCTTGCAGGAATGTTCCTCATCTCCACTTTTGGAATAAAGTCTGATTTGGCCACAAAAAACAGTTTTAGTAAAAAATACTGGCTTCTCTAGGTCCCCATTATTCATCCCTTAGCTACCTCCTACCTGTACCTTCTTGACCACAAAAGACTTTTTCTCACTTTCAGATGCTACCAAGATAATCCCGCCTACTTGACTTCCCTGCAATTTCTTCTTCTTCTTCTTCTTCTTCTTCTTCTTCTTCTTCTTCTTCTCCTTCTCCTTCTCCTTCTCCTTCTTTTCTTCTTCTTCATCTTCTCCTTCTTCTTCTTCTTCTTTTTTTTTTTATAAGTAGGCTCTCTGCCCAACATGGGGCTTGAACTCACCACAGTGGGATGGAGAATTGCATGCTCTACCCACTGAGCCAACCAGGCACCCTTTCATGCAATTTCTGAAATCATTTCACAGAGGAGACTTCTTGGAAACAGACACGGAACACATATGGCCAATCCAATTTTTAATACAATATTCTTCTAGCCAACTCAACGGCTAATTTATCAACTCTTGAGCTCTCCTAAGAGACCTCTCCCTTTTCCCGCTCGGTAAAATGGGAGTCACAACAGCCCTTTTGGGAAACTGTGTTATTAGCAGGGAACCAAAATCTGCAGTGACCACCAGCTCTGGGCAAAACCACACAGATGATGAGGGTGGCCTTGTTGTGACTTCCAGAGAAGCCCCTTTCCTCTTTTTTATCTACTTTGTCCACAAAGTGGAGGATTTTCTTATTTTCCCTTCAGGTGCCCAGTGTTACCTCCTAGTTTACTCTGAGGATGGATAGATAGACTCTGACAAGTCATTTGCGTGCTACCATGAATTATGCCCATTTACAACCTTTCTTAAGGAGTTTAAAAGCTTTTCTCTGCCTGCGGGCTGGAAGGGTCAGTCTTCAGTTACAGGAATTACAAGTATCCTTATTGTTGGGTAGAAAGTATATTTTAGCATCCTCCCTATGCTCAGTCTTTTACAGTTTTGCTTTTCTCGTGGCCATTAATGTGTATGTCTACAAGAGTCCTGAATCTCAGAAAACATAATCCTTGATATTCAAGGGTTTAAGCCTCTTCTCTTTTTAGGAAAAACAGACCTTAGTAGAATTAAACCATGGCTGCTCTCTGTGCTATCTCTGTCAGCCCTGGGCTCACCATAACCAGAACTGAGTCCTGCCTGACTTCTGGTAGCTTCTTCCTAAGGGGCAGCCACATCAGTGAGGGCTCACCTCCCAGCATGGCGTGAGGCTGCCTCTGCAGACATCTGCTTACAGTGTGAAGACTTAAACAGTAATAATTCCATTTGGGAGTCACTACATTTGGGCTTCCATAAACTATGTGAGGGAGGACAGGAGTGCTGGGCGGTATAAGGGGTTTGGATCCCTTCAATGGAAATAGCTCTGCTGTGACCTGTTGTAAATATTGGGCCTTATAAAAATCTCTGTAAACCCACGGGCTAGAAGACTACTAAAGTATCTGCTAAACCTAAAATACTACGGTGATCAAAGAACCTATATGTATTGGCAGACTTTTATTTTATTTTTTAAAGACTGATTTATTTATTTTGGGGGGGAGGAGCAAAGGGAGGGGGAAGAGAGAGAATCTCAAGCAGAATCCCTGCCTAGCATGGAGCCTGACATGGGGCTCAATCCCAAGACCCCAAGATCATGACCTGAACCAAAATCAAGAATCGGATGCTTAATTGACTGAGCCACTCAGGTGCCCCTATATTGGCAGACTTTTAAAACAAAATGTGATCAAATACATGGAAGCCACGAGCTTCCCTGATTTCACTCAGTCATTGATTAATGCCCCAGCTATTAGTGGAAAGCAGCATTTGGCAATCCTGTTATGTAAAAGGCCAGATACTATATATTTTAGGCACTGCTCAAAAGAGGCAATGTTCTCAATTCTTTGAACAACTGTTCTCACCTAAAAGCTAATAGTCTTTTTTACATTTTACATTTACAAACCTTAAAAACATCCTTCACTCTCAGGCCATGAAAAACAGGAGACAGGCAGGCCATATGCAGCCCACGGCATAATAAATTATCTGTTGCAAGTCAACTACTAAGAATGATCTATGGAAATATGGAGCCATCTATGGACTATGGAAATATTTTTGAATTATGGAAACTAAATTTGAAGTAAGCAAATAAGTCAAGAATAGTTTTCTAGACACCTTAGAGTATATTTTAAGATAAGTGTATCTGACGGTCTGGAAAGTCTATTTACAGAACGATGTCTGGAAGGACCAAGGCTATGCCTCAGCAGGGCCGACACAGTGATGGTGTAAAACTGTGTTGGGTGAGACCATCAGTCTTACTTCTTCCTTCCTTCACCTACCTCATCCTCACCAATTCCCTGCTGATTAAACTCTCTTTTCACCCAAGCCCCTTGGCACGCTGTCTGAGCAGCCCGTGTGTACTTCCACTCTTCATAGCAATGACAACGCAACATCTGATTCATGGATCTGAGAATAGGGGAGTTCTGAGTTCGCATCTTGATGTGAATTCTTCTCAAAAGGAACATTTGATCAGAAGACAGCAATTTCTGAACCCCAAGTGGTAGGACCCAGAACTAAAAGGAATGCAGGGAAGGGGTTCCAGTCTCTGTCACAGACATGGACTGAGTCTGGGGGTGATTCTCTGTGTAAGTGAAGAGGAAGGAGCCCCTGCCAGCTGCACGGAGTGTACCCAACTCTTTCGTGTGGTCTCCCTTAATTCCCATATTAGTCCTCAGAAGCTGCTTCTTTCTTACCACCTACTCATGGAAGGGGAGAAATAACCTCCCCAAAGCAGAGGCCAAGACTGGAGCTCAGATCTAGCTCCACGTCCTTCCTGCCATTGCACACTATCTCTAAAACAAAAACAAAAACAAAAACGAACAGAAAACATGCTATTTTTGAATTAAAAAAAAGTAATACTTATCAAGACACAGTTTGACATTGTGATTTTAGGGACACTGCCACCCAGGTGATGGGCTTCTGATTCCAATTTGTTTTTCTTTAGAGACCTACAGGACATTTCCTTGACTTAAAAGTGTTATGTGAACAACTGAATACACCGATCAAGTCCCCCACTTGTGCAGGCTTCTGTACTGTCCCCATTTCCTACATGGACGTGAGGGGTGATGTTGGGCACCTGTTCCCTCCCTGCTTCACAAAACTCTAACAGACAGTTTCCTAGTATTTGGATAAAAGCAACAACAACTAGCAGATGCCGAACACTTGCGGCGTGCTAAGGACTACTGCGAGCACTCCGTATGTCATTTAACCCAGCAACCGACCTCAGGGAGAGAGAAACGACTTTGAGCTGGAGAAGAAGGAACATTCCCACCTATAAATGTTCCACCTGAGCACACACTGCTACACAGATGGTCAGAGGTCTTGTATAAAACACGGCCAATGATAGGACCTAAGAAAAGAGAATACTAAATACTGTCCTTCCTCATGTTCGTACAGATATAACCCCAAACTGCCTCAGAACTTCAGAACGATGGACCTTACATCCTTACCAATCACACAACGTCTCCAGGGGCAGCTGACGCATTACGGTTTTCATTTCTCAGAGAAGGTGACAAGCACCACTGTGGGCCCATCTGGGGAGCGAGTTCCTACTCATGCCGAAGAGAGTTGTCCCCCTTTTCCTCTGAATAGTGAATACACAGTTCGCTTTCTGCAGACCCTCCTAGAAGGGGGGACTAGGACTCTCATGGAACCCCCGGGGGAAGGCTGCGGCGAAGATGATAAATCCACAACCCCTTGGGGACATGGTTAAGTGTTCACAGAGCTGCTGGACCCAGCAGAAGCCGGCCATGAGCAGCTACATTCACGGAGAGAGACCAGGGTTGGAGGTGAAGAGGTGAGGCCAAGGCAGCAACCAGAAAGGGTGTCACGAAAGCCAGCACCGCCTCTGCACTTCCTAAGAAAACTGATATGATGCTAAGGAGGAAGCCGTAACTTCTGAGGTGTGCTGCCAGCTGGGAAGGCGGCCTTGATGCTGTGAGCCGTGGCCAGGCAACTGAGTGGGGCAGGCCACTGTCTGACAGTACGGAAGACACGATAAAAGCAAGCCTTCGGTCACGTGGAATGAGCCAATTCCACGATGCCCTCTTTATTCAGTGCCTGAAAGATGCTTTCTTATTACTGTTAACAGTAAAATGCAGCAAATAATATCCAAGTGGATTCAGGCATGTCCTTCACTTTCGAGTTTTATGATAGTCACATTTATTTTCAGTGCTAAGACAAGCGTCAAAAAAATGAACTTTCACTATGTGAACGACAAGCACCTTGAAAATGCCCACTTTTTCTTTATTCTTCACGTGAAAGACACACACCTACCTATTTCTCCCTTTCCTTGGAAGGTCAGGACTTTGGACCCAGAAATCAATCTGGCCCAAAACTTCCTAATCGCGAAACTATTAGCTCCTCATTCCATAAATTCTATCCTGAATTCTCTGTCTTGCCATCTGTTACCCACCTGCTTGTGGGTACACTTGGAAGTACATGCAACCCTTCTTTCTCACACTCGTTTGAATACTAGCAAAATAACATAAAATCAGAACAGAAGAAATAACAGTGTAAAGATAACCAAGACTTTGCTCAATGGGAATAAAGTTACAACCAACCCAGCTTTACTTCTTCTCCACGAGGTGTGGAACAATTTTTGCTCATCCACAAAAAAATATTTTTACAGCAAAAACCTGTACATATTATAAAACTGAATAATTCAGCTTAATCTTGCATGAAAAACTAACATGAATACAAGGGAGTAAGTGGATATGGGAAATTGAAGCACCAAATTAAGCAGCTTGCAAACATATAAAGTCATTAACATTAGCTGCATACATACAAATGTGCCCTGTGCTGGCTGGGAATCACAATTTTAATTTTCTTCAGTTGGGTAGTTACAAGATCTCACTCTTAATCAAAATATGAGTAATGCCATTTTAACACCGGTGGGGGGAGAGGAGCTTAATATCCATTGATAGGTTTTCTGTAATGAGAAACAGAAACATATATTACGGGGCAATTTTTTTTTCACTATTTGATTCAGTTTTATTATCTTTGTAAGTATTTAATTATAAGTACCAGAGCAACATTATTTATTTCTCATTGTAAATATATGGCATATTGGCTATAACATTAAATTGTCTTCTGTGGACAAATTTCCATCCCGTGGTTTTCAAGTATAAATTTTGCTCCAATTTTCCAATTATTATTTTTTTAAATTTCACCTTCATTGAGGTATAACTGACATATTAAGATTGTAAGATATTTTCAAGTGTACATTGTGGTGATTTGATATACTATCTACACATTGTGAAAGGTCCCCCCCATTTCGTTAATTATGAGCAATTCTTATTGTAACTCCCACCTGTCACACCGAGATCATGTTTTGCTAGAACATTCCCACATTTTATGATCCAGAGCAGTAGTTTTCAAAGTGTGTTTCCTGGACCAGCAGCACCCAGTGTCGCCTGAGAATTTGTTAAAAATCCCTGGCAGAAATTCAAATTCTTGGGACTAACTCAGATGTACTGAATGAGAAATTCTGGGAGTGGGGCTCCCCAGCAATCTGCATTTTCCCAGGTTTTCCACGTGATCCGATGCACACGAATGGACTGGCTCAGGGCCGTGGGAGGCGAAAGCTAGAGGTCAAAGCTATCAGTGCCTGCAACAGAGCAGAGCGGAAAACTTGCTGCCCTTTCTGATTTCTGATTTTCTTTTCTTTTTTTTTTTTTTTTAAGATTTTGTTTATTTTTTAGAGGGAGAGAGAGAGAGAGCACAAGAAGGAAAAGGGGTAGAGGGAGAGGGACAAGCAGACTCCTCGCTGAGCAGGGAGACCGACAACATGGTGCTCGATCCCACGACCCTGAGATCATGACCTGAGAGGAAACCGAGAGTCGGATGCTTAACCGACTGAGCCACCCAGTGCCCCCCACCCCCACTGATTTCTCAATCCAACTTGGTAGATGAACCACAGATATAAGGGATGTGAAGAACAGTACAAGATTCTGACAGCTCAGTTCTGAAGCAGCAGTTCAAGGCAAGGTCAGAAGGGACATGGAAAAGATACTGCCAAATGTTTCCCTTTAAATCACTTCTGTAAGCCCAGTGTCTGCCTCCTTCTGGCCACCACCAGGTCCAAGTCCTTCTGTCCCTTTCTCACCTCTGGTGAATTCTAAGCAAATCACTGCTTTTGAAGATCATGCAAGAAATATCTATTGCATTTTTTATAATGCTGTATGCTTGCTTTTATGTAGATCATGTTGTTTGATCTTCACAATTCTGTAAAGTTTAACCTACTGGGAAATTAGTATGTCACTTTAGAACCTTCTAATAAAGTCCCTAAGTTAACAACCACTGTTTGCAAGTAGACTATATGAGACACTTTTATATAAAATTATTTCTAACCCCTGCAACTCTGCAAGCTGCCCCAAGATAGCAAGTGTATTCAATTTAAGAATATAGAAAATGTATTAATACATATACCATAAATTACATTAAAATGCAACATTAACTATTTCATGAAGTATGTTAAATCTTGCATAGATTTAATATGGTGCTGTTTATTACAAAATGTGATGATATTGTGAGAGAGAAGGCTTTATTTCCCAGTAATGAGGGCGAAGGGAAGGCAATGACAATGTATGACTTCAAAAATTCCTGCCCTAAAAAAAGTCTTTTTTGTCTTTCTACAATTCTCTGTAATATTTGAGCATCGTACTTATATTTCCTCCTGAAAAATCTAACATTATGTTCAAAGTAAAAATAATTCAACAGAACTCGCAAGATCTAAAACATGATAACTATTTTATAACTCAAAACAAGGGGTACCAATACAATCCCCCCACTCTTGCATACTTCCTTGTTCTAGCCGCATGAGCTGCTCACTCAATGGGTGGTTTTCGTGGGACTTGAACATCTCAACCGCACTGGTCTCTATGAGGCATTCACGGCTAAGGCCATTTACAAAGATCATGGTTTACTGAACTGGTAGGCAGTTTTGGTTTGGAGGGAGCCATAAGTTTTGTGACCACCCACGGGACAGATCCTCTTCCATAGAGCATTCTCTGTTAATGAATAGACTCTCATGGTATTGCAGACTCACTCACTGTATGCTCATCAGCTCCATTAGGTTCACTGAGGAAGCTGACAAGACCTTCTTCATGGGCACTAAGCCTTGAGAGTGGCCACCTTGGTCTGCCGACTGTGAAATACTTCTCACTCAGATGATCAGATAAATCACCCAAATTTATAGGCTAGTCCGGAGCATTATCTAGATATCTAGGGTACAGAACTTCTGAACAAAAGGGCAGAAAATGTAAGTGAGCCATCCTTGAGAACTGCTCATCGTTGTCCTGGCCTTTCCATTAGGGCACAAAATTGCTCTCAAGTTAGCTCAGGATCGGGTCTGGGGAGCCTTGGGATTTTCAGAATAGTAGGCAAGTAAACACCTCAATTTAAAGTAGTCCTCAGCGTGGCCTCAAGTGATATTTTAGCTGCTTGAACCTCGAGCACTATTTCCTTCCACAAAAATAGAAGTCTTTTCCGGCAACCCTTTCCAACCAAATTCTGTCTCATCAACTGAAAACGGTCTCAGTAAGGGAAGCCAGCACGTTAGGAGACTTGTAAGATGTGTATGTGTCAGAAATGACACCTTCCCTGTTCTCCTTAGTGCTCTGCAAACTATCCCTCTCTTGGAATCTCACAAACTGTTATTTACTAAACCACTAAAAATTTCCATTTCAAAACCATGACTTCTTCAAACTACAAGTCTTCAATCATATGGCTTCTAAAATATCTTGGTGCCTATTGCTAACCGGCTTCTGATCCTCCATCTATACGGACTCAACAGGTTTCCATCCAAACATTTTTATGATAAATCAATTTACTAGCACTTAGAAGTATAAGTGCTTGACAATCATTAAACAAATACTTTCTCAACATTGTGTAGCAGAAGGTAAAAGGAATGGCTCCAAGCACTTTTACCATTTAGCCAAGTCTTAATCTTTGTCAAATTGCCTTAACACTTTGGAGTTTACATTTAACTAATTGATGAACAGCTTCATTTTCCTTTGGCATTTTTCACCATTTGGCTTCTTTCCATAGATCTTTGGTACAGGTCTGAAACCGGTAGAAACATGCACTCCTGGCATGTGCCTTTCTAGAACTTCAGCAGGAAGATTTAACATTTTTTCTTTTGTTGTTTTTCCCTCTGCTTTGTTCTGCTCTGGGTTTGTTGTGTATTCAGCAACACGGAAAACTTAATCAATTTTTCGAAAAGGCAAGAACAAAGAAAGTAAAATAGGACCCAAGGGAGAGAGGAAAAAGAAAGAAGTAGGCAACGTAAACTTGCAGTTCTACACTGACCCAAGAAGTAAAGTTCCAAGAACATAGTTCAACAGCATGGCCACCTGCCTGCTTCAAATGCTTCCAGAGTCACAGAAACTTCCAGTCAGTCTGAAGATGCTCTGTTGGCACTGTGACAGCTTAGGCTCCTTGCCCATTGTGGCAGCTCGCCTGCCACAGCTGGAGGTTCAACGCTAAGAGCTCATGATCGTTTTGAAGACCAAATACAGAAAAAAAGTGTCATGAACAAAAAAAGGAAATCTGTCTGGAGTGACAAAGCTGGTTTAACATAAACCTCTTATAAAACTTGAACAACACTACCAGAGGTACTAAACACACACCAGGACAAATGTGACTCCTAAGTTCTGAAAGTCAGCCATACATTCTAGGCCACACACAGCCCAGGTACTAATGTTTTCCACAGATAGAGATATCGTGGCTTCCCAAACCCATTTCCAAGGGTAAACGCAGTAAGACTAGTCCATTACCATAAACTACCTATATTAGATGTTGGGCTGCTTTTCAATCCCGTCTGGTTAGCTGTGACTCTTAACTGCTGGGCACCAGGTCTTTAGTTAGATTATGGATTTCTGGACTGCAGTAAGCAGGGAAATGCTGTATAGGCTGCTGTAAACTGATTGTTAATTAAATGTGCTAGAATAAATGTTCATATATCAAATATTTGGCAAATCAAACAGACATATGTGCAAACAAAAACGAGTCACGCTTTTTCATGTATATATCTAATACAAAATATTTATGTGAGTTGATAACATTGTGCTTTGGTATATTTCATGTGTGAATATGGAGCTGCTCCCAAAACCTCTGTAGGATTTGGTCTGCCCTTCAGATCTCCTAGGGTCTCTAAGAGAAAGTTCCCAGAGCAACTGATAAAGGGCCACCACCAGTGGGACAACATTAAGGATGTCTTGACAAACCCTCTCAAAATATTTGCTTAATGCCCTTTCCCCTGCATTGGGATCAGCTGAGAACTGTTGACTTAAAAAAGTTACACGAGCACAGCTTTTCCTATTCTAGTGTTATGCATCAGTAAGTTCTTAATTCTCTATGGCTTATTAGTACTTTTAAAAAGAAAAAAACCCAGTTTTCTGCCAAAGCCTGGCTCTGGAATCAGATGGGGGTGGCAGTGGGACTTGCGATCCATAGATAATAGAAAATCCCCATTGTCTGGAGCTGGTGGGACTTTCGCTTTCATATTCATAGCATGACAGTAAGAGCTTTCCATACGTGAGGGTGACAACCAACTATGTTTGCACAAGTACATAATCATTATAGAGTGGAAAAGGCACAAAAATCCAGGCTAACAAAGTAAACGAAAAAAATAACTTTCTAATTGCATATTAATCCTTTCCTATTTTTCATTACATAGATGAAATTTTCCAAATGTAGAATCACCTATTCTTCAAACCCAGGCAGAAGGACGCTGGTCTGGGAGTGCCTTCCCATTCCCCTCCCCCCCCCCCCCCAGTGGCTGACAAACCCTTCTTACAAGGTGGCTGACTGATGTGAGATTTTTCTTAGAGACCTGGGGCTTCCTTTTGAAATGCAAACATGACAATAACTGTTCCATTAAGAAATCCACATGCAGCCTGTTACTTGAGTAAGGGGGAAACATTTCCTTTGGGTCTAAATCAAGTTAATAAATTTAAGATACCTGGGAGAGCCGGGTGCACTGGACTTTTGGCAGTAGTCCAGAACTAAGAGAGCTAATGCATTATTTTACTGTGTTTCTTTATGAGAAAAAACAGTCTGCTGCCAACTCAGCTCAGGAATCAGATGGGAAGCAGGGAGGGGGCAACTTGCAGCTCATCGAGAAAGCAAAATACAGATGATCTATACATGAGAATGTTCTCATGTGAGCGTTCCCTCGAACCAGAGCGAAGGGCCTAGCAGAGAACAGCTGACATGGCCTCTGCTGTGGTTACCTGGATAGAGGTCAGGCCCTGGCCCGGGGGAATGTCCCACTGCCCCATCAGCAGCAGCGTCGCGCGGGGAGGTGGCCGACTGCAGGGGCTGCACGGTGAGGCAGTCTGTGAGCAGGTCAGGATGGAGCTCTGCACTGGACCGCAACTAAGAGAAGGAGAAAACAGAAGACACATGAGAAAGGAAAGCTGTCCCTCGGAATACTTCTCAGGAAAGGTGTCACACCCTAAGATTCAATGCAATTCAATTCACAAGTATTTACTAAGCAACGACGGTGGGTCAGGCACTGGGCTTAACAGAGAGTCAATAAGATGGGGACTTCTCCAATGGCAGGTGATTCCGGAAAACGCAGCTAGAGGAGGACTGGACTTCAGTCTTTGATGTTTCTACTTCTGGGAACCCAGTTTCCTATTATACTTCCTTTTATTTGCTCTGTATCTTATCAGAACTTGTAGTGATAACAAAAACAAACTCAAGTATATTTGGTCCAGATTGGAAGGTGCTTTTAAAATACAGACATAGGACCAGGAAAATATCTTGGAGATAACTGAGAAATATCCACTGAGATTTGGTGCCTATAGACTGTACCTTCGGTTAAGTTTTAAAATATGACGGAACATGATTAAAAGCAAAACTCATATCATTAGCAGCCATAAAACCCCAACAGTAAGTTACACGAAAAAAAGCCAACCTAATTTAGATCTTCATTTTATCACAATAAGAAAATAATTCTTTTTTTTAATGTTTTTTTATTATATTATGTTAGTCACCATACAGTACATCCCTGGTTTCTGATGTAAAGTTCAATGATTCATTAGTTGCGTATAACACCCACTGCACCATGCCATATGTGCCCTCCTTACTACCCATCACCAGTCTATCCCATTTCCCCACCCAACAAAATAATTCTTAATAAAGAGTTACATGTAAAAAAAATATCATGCCATAAAAAGGTAAGAATAAAGAATAGGCCAAAAGTTATCTGTTCTCCTTATGAAAAAGAATTTTGAATGTAATTAGAATGGGGAAAATCACAATGAGAGGTTTAGAGACAGAAAAATATCAATCTTCTGCTTCTGTAAAAACATAATACCTTAAAAACATAGAACAGTATTTGCTACAGATACTGCAAATAGTTAGCATCTTCAGTGTTTAAAGAGAGCATATGCATTGATTTTGCTTTTATTAAGACAAAACTAAACCTTCGGATATATGGCTGGAATACACCAACTCCCCCAGCGAGTATTTATGGAGCGTCAGATGCTCCTCCAGGCTCTAGGACAACTGCCGTATAGAATTTCTACTCCAGAGGCAGCCGGTGAACAGCGCACAATATCCCATGTCAGCAGCAGTTAATAACGTGGGGAAGAGAAGTGCAGAGCAGGGAGACTGCTGGAACAGGGGGCACTGCGACCTTAGGCGGAGGGGCTGGCGAAGCCTCTTGGAGAGGGCTCTCGCAAAGAGCCTCAAAAGGAGGGAGGGTGGGAGCCTTGCAGATACGTGGGGGAAGAACCCCCCTGTCTGGATGGTCTGAGAAGAGTAAGACTAGAGCGACACAAGCCTGGGGCTTGGAGAAGAGAAATAAGATGGAAGCAGTGATGTGAGGAGAGTCCGTTCCTTAGAACCAGGAAAGGGCCGACCAGATCACTGAAGGCTTTTAAACTTTCTCCAGCCTGGAAATTACCTTCTGTGTGAGGTGGGACTGCCTCATTGTGCAGCCCTTGGTATGAAGACAAAGATTTTACAAAGGAGAAATAGAAATGAGAATAAACGATGTTCAGCACGTTTGCAAGGAAATGCAATGTCAAAACTTTTCAAAAACTTATCAGACTAACAAAACCTTTAAAAAAGGAGTGGCGGTAAAGGTACAGTGAGAGAGGCATTCATAAGCGTTGGTGGTGGTAGGGGTATATACTGACACAAACTCTCTAGATGGTATCTGGGAATACTGTTTCAAGAGTCATAACTGAAATCATTTCATCTTAGCATCTGTCTTAAGGAAACAGCCAGAGAGGTGAAGGAAGATTTATACCTGATGTTTTAATAATACAGAGCATTATTTCTAGCAATATCCATACTTAGGGAAGGTTATTTAAATGTCCAACTAGGGCTAATAAATGATCTCACATCAATTTGATGCATTATTATGCAACCATTAAACTGAAGTCCATGAAGATAAAAGCAAAACACAAAATTATATATACAGAATGATCATTATATAAAACACTCAGACAAAATACTGTAAGGAAGCATTATAAAATCCAGTATTAAAACTGATTTTTTTCCCAGCAGCAATATTATGTTTTTTTTTTTTTTTTTTTAAATCCTTTCCTCTGCTTTCCAAATTTTTCACATTCCAGTGATGTGCTGGAGCTGGCTCGCACCAATCCAAGAGTGCCGTTCGTGTGTATGTTTCCCAAATTTTCCATGCAATGATGGCAAACTGAGAGCTTGAAATCGGTCATGATGAGAATATTTACACCACGGAAATTAGCAAATGCTACAAACTGGGCCTTTTTCATCTGGAGAGCCGCATGTTAACTACACCAGCACTCTACGGACAATGACTGTGACCCATACTCTGATCACAAAGAAAACAAGAGACACACACAAAACATCAGTGAGTTACTACTCTGTAACTTTAGCATTTCTTGGATCTCAACAAGCTCCGTAAAGAGACAAACACATGTCCAGGTCTTAGTCCAAGAATATGAAAATGGCATAGTGACCCTAAGTATTAGAGAAAGAGCATTTAACACATGTGGTGAGCTAGCCATAATTACATTTCAATTTCCTCAGCTTTGCCACATTGCAATCTCTGACCAAGACCCTCTGAATTAATGGCTAACCCTCTCAGGGCTTTTGGAAGGTATGTTTGTTATTTTGGTACTAACCTAACACATGCCGCGTAAGAAAAACTGGAAAAAAATCAAGGCTTCGAATGAGTTCTGGTGATCACTTTTAATTTATATTTCATCGTTACAATGTGATCTGGGGCCCATATGTTCTACTGAGCATAGATGCGAACGTCTCTCTGCTTTCTATTACTCTAGGGTTTTACAATGATCAGTACTGATGCCATCTTTCCAAGGAATTTCACGGCCATGGACATTCCCGGAGTCAAAGGCAGGCAACTCTTCCATAGCTTCAACAAGTATTCATGGTTTCTGAGAGTGTGATTCCATACGACTTTGTGGGGAACGTTAATTTGGTTTTCTCTGGGATTAGGCATGGTTCTAGAAAGTGCTTCTTAAATCAAACAAGCCTTGGGGAACTTAAACGTAATTTCCAAAGGAAGGCCATACGCATAGGAATGCAGTAATGATGTGCAAGTTTAGTATTATCCTCTCCCTCCCAGATTATTAGACCAGGAAAGGGCCTTCCAGATCATTTAAGGCTCTTAAACATTCTCTAGTCCAGGAATTATCTAAAGGGCGAGGCAGGAAGATATAGCAGGATCTCCTGGGAGGGATGTCCTTCCATATGATAGTTTTATAGTTGGAGTAAGAAACCCAACTATTTATATACAACAAATTACATACTGTATGTTTCAACATCTTCTCAGTTGATAAGAATGTAAAAGAAGATAGAAATTTTCCCAATGGGGGATGATCTCTAACTATGGTTCTCCAACCTGGGCATGTATCGGAATCACCCGTGGGCCCTGCTACAGAGCTGCTCATCAAGTCTGGGGTGCATTTCTAACAAGCTCCCAGGTGACGATGACGCTGTTGGTCTAGCGACAATACTTTCAGAGCCACCGGTCTCTACAAATCCTGATGAGGAGAGCTGAGATCTTTCTGGTTATGGGAACAGGAAATAGCTTGTAGAAATTCGGAATTATAAAAACCAAACTGTTTTTAAGACACGAACCTCATGCAACCATTTCTTATTATGTCTCCCTGCAGACCTCATCATGAGAAATGGTTACATGAGATCTGTGTCTTAAAAACAATTTGGATTTTTGTCTTCTGTCACAGGTTTATAAAAAGAGCTAAAAAAATTTCCAATACTGTCTAATCACCTGCCCGTAGGAGACAGCAAAGAACTTGCCCTTTAAGGAAACTTTATTGGTCTTTACAGAAGGAAGTGACATTTGAACCCACTTATCACCAGTTCATCTATTTTAAAGGGCTGGCTGCTGTGTCACACAGCACTGGGGACCTTGCCTTGTACTGCAGAACGTGAATGGCATTGCCATTGTTCAACTCTGCTGCCCTAACCAAACCCCATGAGTTCCAGAGTAGCTCTTCTGTATCCTTCTCATTCATTCACTGAAAAAAATACTTTTTGGGCCTCAACCATATGCCAGGCACTGTTCTAGTGGCTTGACATACACCATCAGTCAGAGCTGAGAAGATGCCCCCTGAGGAGCTCACATTCTAGAGGCACTGAACAGCAAACAAACTAACCAGATAAGTAAATTTCATAGAAGATGGTAACTGCTATAGAAAAAAGAGAAAAAAGAGAAGGGGTAACTAGCCCGGGAATGCTGGGGAGAACTGTGGCCTCATTGGAAAGATATATTCGAGCAAAGACTTGAAGGAGTTGGGGAAATTAGCTGAGTGCCTATCAAGAGGAAGACAGTTCTAGAACGAGAGCTCACAGAGCACTGCCTTGCTGTCGGCAAGCATCCCATTCATCGTCGGCTGCACACCCCTTTGGCCTGGGATGGCCTTTCTTCTCCCAGTGCAGCTTCTCCAAGACCCAGTTTGTGGCCTGCCTCCTGAGTGCAATCTTTTCTGACCAGGCTGGCCCACAGTGGCCTCCGTCCCACAGTGGCCTCCATGGTGCAGGGAGGGCTGCAGAATATTTGCTTTCAACAATCCTGTGATTGGACCTGTGTTTGGGGCTTTGTTTCCTGTGATGAGTTTAATCTGCACAATTGTGTTATAAAGCCCACGAGGACCTGGCTGACTGACTGCCCTTCGAACTTCCAAAACTCCCCGGGCCTCTGGCAGGGAGGGCCCGGCATGGGGATACAACATACAGCGCCGATGAGATCTGTAAGAATGAGACACGATGCTCTATCTGAAGGAAGTTACAATCTCTGGTGGTATGTGGCTGTGTCTAAAAAATATCATGTGGTCCTGTCTTAAGGACCTCCACTCATGGAGAGTTTGAAAAGATACAGATAAGCAGAAGTATGGCACAAAGGCTGCTGCTGTTCTGCCCAGATCCCCTCTGACCCCTTTGATTAGCTCTGTGCTGACCCCCTCCCCCAGCCTTGGTGTGCCTGTCCCCCAGCTTCTGTGTCCTTTACAGCCAACAGCCAGCAGACCACTCCCCACCCAAACACACAAAGGAACCAGTCACTTGTGCCCGTTTGCCTCTAAGTGGGACAAACTCTGAGACGTGCGTCATCTCCAGAACCCCATATGGGGTCCCTCCTGCCCACCTTCTTCCCCTTCCCTCATTCCTCTCCCAGATTCTCCTGGGATCGCTTCTTTCATAACTCACACGCACCTCAACCGTTGGCTCACCATCTGCTTCCAGGAGCACCCAACTTAGTAAACATCCTGAAGTTCACGTGATGTGGCTCAGGAATGCACAGAGCCCCACAGCGGCACTCACAGGATGCTCAGAGGCACACTGTTTCCTTCTCTTTGGGTCCCGCTCCTCCCAGACACCAGAGGCACAGTAAACAGATGATTATTGGAAGTGGGGTGGTCTGGGCCATTATGGACAAAGCTAAAAGCATATCTGTGGAGTCCAAGTTAAACACAAAACCCAAATTTACAAGAATACTCAGCATTCGAAGGGGCCTCAGGGGTCACTGGGACCAAACCTTCATTGTCAGCATGACTCCCCTACAGCAACCCCATTAAGGGGCTCTCAGGCTCGGCTTGACTCCTGGTAGTTGTGGGCCACTTGCTTCTTCCTCTTGGCACTAAGCCTCAACTTTAGACAGTCCTGATTGTCAGGAAGTATTACTGCATATGGAGTCCTGATCTAGCTCTTAGGATTTTTAGGGCTGCATACATCCTTCTGCTCACGAACATGCAGTCAGGTTCATGGACGAACTAGGAGGAAATGAGACATCTCCAACTCTCCAAAACCAATCCGTGAGTCTTGGAGTGTTAATGATCCTGGGCTTCAATGACCCATTCTCACGCTTAGTTTCTCAGCCTATCCAGGTGCAAGTAAACACATTGGCTCCTTAGCTTCTGTACAATCTCCCATTATAAAATATGTGTTCCAAATGATAGTTTTTCAACGTTAATAATGAAATCACCCATCAAGGCTCGACAAGGTTCCTACATTTGGAAACTTGAGCTGCTTCCCCAACAATGCAGGGATTTTTCCTAATATATAAAAACAAGTCATCGTCAATTGTGATTTGTATTTGTTTTTTGTTCAAGACTATTCTGTTAATGTTTATAAGCTCTCGAAACAAGAGACGGAAATTCTACTCCCGTCATTTTCTCATTTCAGATATGATTGAATAATCGTCCAAGATTAAGTGAGTCAAGTGGAAATAATTAGGAAAGGGAAAAAGGCCCAGATTCTTCAATTTTCAGTTCCATTACATTTTCTTCCAAGAGCAAAGGCATTCTGTTAGTCTGAAGTGAGACATACTTCCAAAGAAAACGAGGCACAATCAAAAGGCTTTTGTTTTCCCTTTCTCCAACGAGCAGAGTCTATCTGGGCTGCGTGTGTGTATGCACCACCTTATAGGGATTCCTTTGTTCTCCAGAAATCAAATGCCACCAAAATATGTTTCTGAAGAAACTCAGCCAGAAGGAAAGACAAGTAGGATTTTTTTTTTTCCAGAGTGTTAAGGTTTAGTACCAGAACATTCTCATCAAGCATTCTCCATGACACTTTGAGCAATGTGGATCTTGGGGAATTAACTCATTGCCGAAAGCCTTAAAAATAATTACAATGAATTAACCTATTCTATTAATTACAATTAATTTCCAGTTGAATCTAAAAATTCTCTCTCTAGGGGATTCCTCAGCACTGACATTTATGAAGTGGTTTTGGCATATCATAGGTAATTAATCTCCAACAATCTGCTATCAAATTCATTTCCTTCGGGAGTGACCAATTTACAAAAAGGAAAAGAAATGATAATGGAGACTTAGAAAAACAGAACTGGAAGAAACCTCTTTGGGAACATGAGGTACTGGCCAATTGCGCACCTGAATTTCTGTAACAGGGGATACCTATCCAGTTTGCAGTGACTCCAAAGGCCAGAAATTTTACCTGTGGCTGATTAATGAACACATCAAAATACTTGCATAGAAGCACAGGCTGGGGTGTATCTCAGTAAGAAACACAAAACATCCATTCCAGTATAACAGATACAACAAAACTGCTGGCTATTCAGTCAAACATGCTGATTGAGGGGAACTGTTCACAGAAACAGATGTCAAAGTAAAAAGGGACTGGGGTCCAATCTTCCCTTGGGCCCGCTCTACGGCAATGCTGTCCCACAGGACCTTCCTCCGTCACAGAAGTTCTGCTCTGAGCTAAGTAGGAGCCACCGGTCACATGTGATTAATGAGCACTTGCAACTGAAGAACCACTTTCAATGTAACTTAATTGAATTTTAATTAATTTAAATTTAAATGTGGGGTGTTACTGCATATCCTGGTGGCAGCTTAGCCTTTGTCTAAACATCTTTGACAACTCACTTCCCTCCAACGTGGTGCCCTCCATTGTTAAATACATCTGATTATTAGAAAGTTCTGCCTCAAGCTGAACTGTAATCTGCCTCCCTGCGATTTCCATGCCCAGGGTTGGGGAGGGATCTCTCCCCTCCACCCGCAGACCACACAGAGCAACTTTGCTCATGGTCTACTTTACGGCTCTTTTAATATTGGAGAAGCCGCAAACTGCTGTAGCATCACCGGATTTCAGCCCTGAGAGTGTGTCGGCCCTCAGCTAGTGTGTCGGCCCTCCCGCAGCAGTGTTTTGTCCCAGGCTGAACATCTACAGATTTTATACAGATAACAGGACAGTGAAGCAGGAGGAGTTTGGGCATTTTAGCTTAACAGACTGTGGTTCAGTGACTGCGTGAGCCTGGGCCGGTACATTCACCAGCCTGCCTGCAGTCTCCCTTCTGTAAAATCAGGATGATAGCACGGAGCCGTCTCGGTTACTCCGAGAAACGGCACAGACTTAGAATGCATTTAAGAATGCCTGGCACAAAGAAGTCACCTACCTGAACTGTCAGTCCCTGCGCTCCGGTGTACCATTTCATTCCACTCACCCCTCCAAGTCCTCTTGACACTGGACCTCACTGGGTGTGCAAATGCGGAAATGATACCCTAGTACTGACAGACTGCACTAGCATCTGACCTGGACAAACACATCCCTTGTTCTAGACTCTCTACTTCTGCCAATGCAGCCTAAAAGAATCAGTAGCTTTTTAAAATCCATGTTACGTTTTCATCCATCCATCCATCCATCCATCCATTCCATTTACTGAGCCCTCACCACGTGTCCAAAACTCTGCGAGGCCTTGGAACTAGAGCCCTGCACAAGACATCTCAGGTCCGTGTCCTGTGGGGTTGACAGAGTGGCTCAGATAAAACTCACCACTAAGTAAACTCCCAAGGTCTTTTTCCACAGGGGAAGCTCGGTATCGCCGAAGGCCCTTTACGTTCAGAAGCGAACTCTGTAAGTGCTACTGGGTGGCACAGAGTCTCTCGGCTGTGTGTCACTCAGCGGGCGACTTCATTTCCCACTTCAGTGCCATTTGCAAACTTGAGCAAAATATTCTCTGGCACCAGAGGACATGTGCAGTCTCTGGCAGAGCGTGAGTTCTCTCTATAAAACAGCGCAGTCTGACACGAAGCCGTTCACAAGCGCTTCCACGGCAGCTTATCTCTGCTACAGAGCACGAGAGATAAGAGGGCAGGCTCTGGGCCCAGAATACCTGGATTTGAGCTTTCGTGTCCTTACTTATTGAAACGTTAGACAACGATAAAACAAGTTGTTAACATCTCTTTAGCTCAGTTTTCGCTGTACGATGTGGGTAATGCCCCCTAACTTCCAAGGTTGTTGTTAGTGGTAGGGAACACAAGACAACGTGAGCTAAGTATTTCACTAACACACAGTATACCGCATTCGATCAATGCCAATTACGATTTCTATTGTTACTTTTTTTTCATTAATATTCAGTGTGGAAGCACCGTAACACTGTATAACATGTACTTAGATTTTCTTTTTCTCCTATCTATTGTTTAGGTATTTCTCTCTCTCTCTCTCCTTTTGTGTCAACCTCTTCCTTTTGCATACCATAGTCTAGCAATATGACAAAGGGAAAAGAATGGGAACTTTAGGGTCAATGGATCAAATTCAAATTCAAATTCACAAGCCCAAATTTCAGTTCTGCCGCCTACAATAGGTGGCCTTTGGCATGATGTTTAGCCTCGAAAGGCTTCAGTAGTGATCTCTGCAGACTGGGGGTGACAACACCAACTCTGTGGGGTTATTACAGTATTACACGACAGGACCTGAGGAGAGTGGCTTGTGTGGTACGTAGTTAAATTTATTTTTCTCAGTAGAAACGATTATGGTTGCTGGGAAGGATACCTGTTAGAATCCCCTGGGGTCTTGTTTTTCCTCAGAAGACAGAATCTGGGGCCAAATGGTCTCTGGATTGAGATGTTAGCATAATTTTTGCACACGAATATCACCATGAAATTATTCTATCTCAGAAGAATGTAGCTAGCTTTCATTCTCTTAAAAAAGTCCAAAATATTAGAAATCGAAGCCAACCACAAAGCCTTTTCAGAACACTTGTGGGACGTTAATACCTCATTTCCACGTCTCACTTACCCGAGTCGGTACTGCTCTCTAGCAATCCTGCACAGACTTGGGGTTGAGTTTTGAAAGGACGTTGAAATCAGAAGGGCACGCAGCTCTGGATTTTCTGTATCGCTACATTTGTAAAAACACCATTTTCTTCTTAAGTCGATAGTATTCTAAAACTGACACCAAGAATCTTACAGGTTTTGTTTTTGTTTTGTTTTGTTTTGTTTGTTTCCCTGAGTGAAAAACAATCGCAAATGGACACAGTCAAGGGTAGATTCAAACTACACCTGGAGGAACATCACAAAAGCAGAACACGAAATTGAAGGGTGGACTGTATGTTTAAGACAATTAGAGAAATATTAATAAGGTATTTCACATTGTCACAAAAAAACCCATCTTCCTTCACCCTTCGGGGCCGGGTTATGAGGCTGTGGAGACTCCGTGCACGATGAAGGGTTTACTTCTGCCTCAGATTCATAAATCCCTCCTAACCACGCTCAGCGCACCAGTGTGACCGCACACATTCTAGCCCATCCAGTCAAGTGTAGCATTTTTCTTTCTATTCAAGTATTCTCAAAGTTTAATTAAAGCAGCCAGCTATCTCACAATTACTTCCCCTGTCCATCTTACCAGATCCTTATTGTCTCCCTTTGAATTGATTTCTGACTAGAGCCCCCGCCGGTGCTATCGTGTAGCAAATGTGGGGGGAGACTAACGGCAGAACTCATTTTTTCCTTCCTTTCATTTAATTAAAATGGATTGTCTGAAAAAGATTTAAGGCTGATTTTAACATGCATGAGTGTTTGGACAATTTTTTAAAATGCCTCCTTGTAAAAGTTGAAGGCCGTCATTTCAATGGAGAGCCCTTGTTTCTGCTCTCCCATCCATCCCATGCTCTGCGCTCAGTTTAATTCCCCAGAAGCGCACCACTGACAAGGCCACTTCCCTACCCGCAAAGCCCTCTAGCGACTCTCCAGCAAGCATCACCTACAGCCCCGGCTTTACCAGGCTGGCTGTCTCCTAGCTACGTGGCCACATGTCCCGAGCCTCCGAGCCACACAGAGCCCAGGTACTCTCCTGCATGCTGCTTGTTCAAGGCTCCTGATGCTCTTCGGCCATGAGCCTCCTGCACCTGGAGCCCCCTTTCGTCCGGTCTCTGTGTATCTACTACACACTCTGCATACTCTCCAAGGCCCCGTTCAGTGTCACTCTTCCCTGAAGTTCCCCAGGCCTTCGCATTCCAAAGTCATTCCTTCCTTTTTAAATAGCAATGGCAATTAATTCTTTTCTTTTAAAAAAAAAATGTTTATTTTTGCGAGAGAGAGCGCGCGCAAGTGAGCATGAGCTGGGGGAAGGGGCAGAGGGAGAAGCAGAACACCCTCCCCACCTCCCCCGAGCAGGGAGCCTGATGCGGGACTCGATCCCAGGACCCTGGGATCATGACCTGAGCTGAAGGCAGACGCTTCACTGGCTGAGCCACCCAGGTGCCCAGCAATGGCAATTTCTATCACCTTGAGGGGACCTGCAGTTTTCTACACTGTATAGTACTTATTAAAAAAATTCTGTGTGTGTGTGAGACAGCAGACAAAAAAGCTCCTTGTAAACAGAAACCATGTCTGTTTGATCATGTAAGCTAAAATGGTGCTTCTTTTCACATGAAAGTTCCTCCAGAAATGTTTGGGGAAATGCAGGAACAATGAATGACTAAAAAATGAATCAATAGTTGCTAAGGACTCATTAATCCATGCTTATCCCTAAGAGCAGCCCCTAAAGACAGATAAAATCAGGTCTGCCCGCACTATGGGGGGAAGAGGAGGGAAGCAGAGTAAGCATGCCGACATTATCCACCAAGAATAAGATAGGAACCAGCCAAGTGAAATCTTAACAGAAGTTAAAAAAATAGACACTTGGGAAGTTTATTTCTTATAATACTCAGTTCCTGTTCATGCCAAATTTCACTAGATAATACTATTCACATTTATATATTGCCTCTTGGAATGTGCAAATGAGCAATCATTCCAATAGGAAATGCTAATTCGTTACATTTATACTTCCTATCTCTCATTCATCTGGAAGGGCTGGGAACAAATCCAATTTTCTACCTTGTTCTTAAAGATTCAACATCTAACATATATTTGGTAAGCAGAACACAGCAATTTTGAGCCCAGTGGGCCCAAAATGGCGCACACTAGCCCCCTCTGTGACAACCTACACAGCCAAGACAAGAACTTTAATCCTCTGCCACCTGGTGACCAGATGACCAGCTATACCCCTGGTTCCCCCATGACTGCTTCACATACAGCCTGATATTCCTCCAGAGCCTCTTCCCCCTGGGGTAATGCCACCAACGTAAGAGCTTGCCCATGGTGTTCTTTTGTCAACACTGAGAAGCACTTTACTGAAAGTAATCTCCCTGCTCTCATCCAAGGACTGTATGCCTTAGAATGATGTATGAATCAGATGACCTTTTGATCCTTGGGTGAAATGAAGCTCTTTTCTTTAGTCATCAGAAGGAGGCCTGGTTCAGAGAAGTTCTTTAGGGTCAAGCCCAGAACAGCAACTGGACTCCTTTGGAGGCTTTCTGTAATCTCTACAGCCTCTGCCAAAGCGATTTCCCTTTTCAGAATCTACCATTCCTCCTTTGGACACGGGCAATACTTCATCTTTCTTACCATCCATCTCCTGCAATGAACTCCAGTCTTTTCTCAAAAACTTAACCCTGTTCCAGAAATCCAGACTAGAAAGCCAGAAGTCCAAGGGAAGCATGGGAGGATGATGAGGGCTGCCAGCAGCCACTCACGGTGCCCAGGTCACATCTCAGACGCTCTCCCTAGACTACATCAGTCCTGCTGGTTCTGACCGAAAGGGGAGAAAGAACACCAGCTCAAGACGAGGACGTGGAAACACGTGTTGTCAATGTCACATGCTGTCCTCTAAGCTGAGAGTGAGATGCTATTTCTCTTCCCCAGATGTCCTGCCATCTGCAGGCCTTAGCGCATATACTTTTGTTCTCAAGGTCTACAAGGAACTTCAGACTCAGCAGTCCACCATGTCTAACTCCACTCTCACATGCTCGAGGCCTCATGTTGCTTGTCTGTCTTCATTATTAGCGCCCCCTTGGGAAGATGCTATTCTTGGAAGTAATTTCACATTCTGACACTGAAGGAAGCTAACCCAAGTTGTAGCTACTTCAGATCTCTGCAAAGAGCCCTGTGCACTGGTAACTTTTAGTCCACTAGAAATAAATTTATCAAAGTACTCATGTATATGCCAAGGGAAGGAAAAGTGCCATAAAAACCATGTCTTCCTGTTGTCCCCAAAAATCCTCCCAAGTAGAACTAGGAAGAACAGATGTACTGTAGAGTCAAACAACCAACAGTTTAAGCCCGTGTTGGGGGGCATGGTTTTGGTCTGACTTTAAAGAAAGAAAATTAGGAATTTTATTTTTAATCAGAAATTAACAAGTCAGAGGTAGTCCATATAAAAGAAAATCTTAGAAACGAAAAGTGGAGACATTGAGAAATAATACTTATCTATCCTTCTGAGAACTTGCTTTACCGTCCACGTTAACTAAAGCCTGTGCTGTTTAGCAGAAACCCGAATGTGTACTAACAATGGAAAGCACACATCCCTGTAAGACTCCCATAGTAATCAGACATCAAGGAAAGGAAGTGTGCGAGATACTGGTGACTTCATTTTTCCCTAGTATTTCCAAGATCAAGAGAATATCTCTATTCGATCAACCTGACACCCCCTCCCCCCCAAGTCCTCAACCTCCCCACTGGGGGACTAAGCAAATTCCTTGGTTTCTCATGGCATGACTATGGGCTAAAATGATGTAACAGTAACAGCAAACAGAGGTGTCCCCCTGTGCCAACCGTCTAATCAGTTTCAAAGTAAGTTTTGTTGGTTCTTATTGACGCCACTCAAAGGAACTGGTCACTCCTGGTCTCAAAAGTTTGACAACAAATTGTGTGATTAAATTCCTTAAACACGTCTGTCCATTCCTAATCCTCTTTGGCCAACATCCCTTTCAGAGAAAAATCGCAGCACTCCATGGTGCCTGAATTATATTTCATTTCGAGAACAGGAAGTAAAGGGATTAAAGTTAAGGATTAAAACACTTACTCTTTACTGCATTTTTTTCTCCTCCCGAATGGCTTCCCGGTTGCTATGGCTACTGTTCACTGGTCCTTAGCCCTGAATGTGCACGTCTTTGCATTAATAAAATATTTTAAATGAGACTTCACATAAAACAATAGGGAGAATAGTTTAAGTTCAATTGCTCTTGGAAGAAGAAGCTAACATCTTTTTTTTTTTTTTTTAATTCTTCTTTGTCTTTTTATTGGTGTCCGCAAGAGTGAAGCCTGAGCTGGAAGACAGCACAGGGACCATCTAAAGACATGCAGTGCGAAATCAGAATTACACGGCAGGGGCGCGAGAAGGTGACTCTGACATGGTGAGTCGGTCCTGACTTTACAAACCCGTATGTGTAGGAAGTCGAAGGATCCTGGGAATTTCTCGAGTGTTGCAACACCACAGAACATTTAAAAGGCAAAAATGCACGTAGATGTGGTGTTGCAATTCCACATTGCAAATACCAGCCAGGAAATGAAAAACTGGGGCTTTTAACCACCGCGAAGTTCAGTTAGGCATAGCAGCGTAAACATCACTGCTTTGTAGCCAAGTCACTGGTGCTCGTGGCGGCAGCTTCTGCAGAGGAGCGTGGCCACGGAGGGACAGCCACCAGCATGTGCTTCCAGGGCTGAAGACTTTGGCGTGGACACAGTGCATGCAGCTGAAGCTGAGCCGGGCGTCCAGGATGGAGGGTGACAGTGACAAGTGAGCAAACACAACTGCGTTTGAGATGCTCCTTTAAAAACACTCCCTGACATTCATTTTAGAATATACCGCCTACATTCCTGTAAAAAGCCAAGGAAAACTAAAGAGATGGAATAGTAAAACTCCATTTTAAGATCTATTCTCAAAGCCCGATAGCAGGATGGGCTCCAGGATAAAGTGTGGAATGACTTCAAATACACCACCCACCATAGCCATTTTTTTTTTTCTTTTTTCCTGATACTTGGTTTTTCTCTGCCCTGCCATCCAGGAGTTTCAAACTATTCCTTTATCCCCCAGAGACCCTATTGAAACTACTTCCCTGAGGTCCAACTAACTTCATCATTTCTCATTTCCTCTGATCCACGATCCACAGAGGACAGAGATGCTACTTGAAAACCTGTCATTCAAGCTGTATCGATATATTCATGGGAGTGAAGGGACTGTTGCATTGTCTTTATCATATAACAAAACAAAATTATACGGGGGTCTTCTGGAGACAGTCCCCTAACTGAATAGAACATTGCAATGGTGATGCTTCTGAGCACTGTAACACACAGGCTAGAGGAAGGGATACTTTAAATACAGGTGAGCAGCTCCCAAATCAAACTGTGAGATAAACGGTGCTGCCAGTGGACAGGACTGCAGAATCGGAAACGACCTTGGATGGAAACGGTCAGGGTCATATGCAGATCCACAAGGGATAGAATCGTGTCTTTCCCAACTCCCATGTTCCTTCTTTTCTGGCTTGTCTTTTCTTTTAGAAACCACTTGTATTTAGAGATAATCCTGAAGATGTAGGGCCATCCAGGGCAGGCTGGGGTCGCCATTCTGCTGTTCTTGCACATTTGCAATCAAGAGGGGGAATCACAACCTACTGCTGAGAGCCAATTCTCCCCGAAGGTCTCAGGTTTATCCACATCTTGGGAGCAGAGGCACTTGACTGCCTTTCTGGACTATCTTTTACAGGATGTTTCTACACTAAACAGCTTTGGAAAACTGACCGGGATTGTCTCTCCCTCCCAAGCCAAACGTCAGGCCTGCTTTCATCCATTATAAAGGATTTGGATTCCCTACGCTCAGAATTTCCCTCGTGTAACACAATACACTAAGTGTGCAAATGCTGTCTGGCCCTTTTTGTGTCACCTTAAGGAACTGGCACAAGAAAATGATAATACTCTGGCTACTGCTATTGCTATGAGTAATAAGCTCTCCTTTTGTCTTCTGCCAGCATCATTAAACTGGAGCAAGCTAACCTACTAGCTCGCACCCAGGGTCAGATCTCAGACCCCTTAAAGTTCCTGCCACCTATGGAACCATCTTTAGCCGTGCAGCGCACTGGACAAAATATTGTTGCAGGGTTTCTGTCTCTATAATCAATTCAAGTCACCCCAAGTCAGTACGTCCACATCACACTAGAGGTCCAATCTCAAGTGACTCAGCTAAAGAAACTGTGTACTGGCCATCTGCTTACCAGGGCACTCTCCCGGAATTAGGGCCTGCCTATAGGGCTCTAGAATGATCCCACAGCCATGTGTCTCAGGGCTCATTAGGGCACCTAGTCGATCCCCTGTATAGGGGAGAGGGTGGGAGGGAGCCTTGAAGGAGAGAAATGGAGGCTGGCACCCTAACGGGGACCAGTATGGGCTTGGGGCTGCCCACCTGGATGGTCCTGCTGGTCTGGCCACCAAAAGGAAGGTTTAGAGAATTTTGAGGCAGATACTGTCAAACATGGGGGCCTTCTAGGGGCAGGATCTCCGTCTGGGGCCAGGCCACCATCTTCTAACAGAAAGAAGCTGCTCTAGAGCTTCCAGAAATGCTCCTCCAGCAACAACTTGCAGAGGAGTTACAAACTTTCCCACGGTGGAAACTCAGACAGCCTGCAGTAAACACAGTAGCGTCAAAGGCACTGGAGGTAGAGTCAGAAAATCTCCTGTGGGGTCTATTTCTCCAGCCGGCAGAGTGTGCTTTGTAAAGGCATTTAGGTTCTCAGAACCTGAGGTCTTCCATCTCTCAAATGGGGTTACAATAATAATTGTGGAACCGCTGTGAAGATTCAAGAGGTGAACAGCCATAAAAATGCCCAGGAAACCGTGCTACCCACGTGTTTGACAGTTACTATTTCTTTGACCATTTCCTTTGAACTCTTACTTCATAAGGGAAGAAAATAAAAATGGGTAATTCTATCTATTATGTCATTACTGCATGGGTTTTGTTTTTGTTTTGTTTTGTTATTAGAAAGAGACAGCACATGCGTGTGAGTGGGTGCGGGGTGCAGAAAAAGAATTCTAAGCAGGCTCCAGGCTCAGCACAGAGTGCGACTGGGGGCTCAATCCCAGGACCCAGAGATCATAACTGGAGTAGAAATCAAGAGTCTGAGGCTCAACCAAATGAGCCACCCAGGCGCCCCTGCATGTTTTTTTTTTTTTTAATAATTTATTTATTTATTTATTTATTTATTTGGGAGAGACAGAGACAGAGAGCATGCATGAGCATGAGTTGGGGGAGGGGCAGAGGGTGAGAAAGAGAATCTCAAGCAGACTCCGAGCCCAGCGCAGAGCGCAATGCGGGGCTCCATCTCTCCACCCTGAGATCACGACCTGAGCTGAAACCAAGAGTCCGACGCCAACTGACTGAGCCATCCGGGTGCCCCCCCCCCTTACTGCATGTTTTAAATGCCAGCTTACTTCTTCTTACTATCACTGACAGTTGAAAAGCTAGAACTAGTACTGAGTTTGTGAGTGTTTTGCTGTGTTAAGGTCTCTGGTCAGTTTCAATCTTAACATCCTGATAGGGGAAGGGGCTCATAATGGAGGTAGACATGGGAGGTGGGGAAAATAGGAAGCATTAGGTTCCTCTGCTGATTATGCCATGACTTAGAGCACCTTAATATGTCTGAGTCTTTATGACCTGGAAATTGGGGAACTTGTACATATTTTTCCATATAAAAGAACAAGATTATTTTTTAAAAAGAAGCAATCCTTGATTGCTATTCTGAATACACAGAATGAAATCTGATTTTTGTATTTGCTTATGTACAGATGAGGAAATGTCAAGGATGCCCTTTGCACCGTCATCTCAAAGTACAATTTATTCAAAGTTGACAGTGAGTAAATATTATCCAAATTCCTATAGCCAGTGCTTGTGGGCTAGGTTAGCCCAAAGCTACTGTGATACAGAGCTTCTCATCTGACATGTTCTGCCACCTCTTGACCTGTTTCGCTACTGACCTTCCTTTTTCAGAGCCCAATGATGTCCTTGCAAATACTGAGTAAGGCAAACTCCTCATGTCAGTGGTCGTTACTATGCACCACCGAGTAAAAAAGAATAAAAACATAGGGACCCCATCATATGTTTATATATGATAGAAAACTATATGGAAAGATATGCACTGGTGTTTAGCAAGTCTTTCACAACTCTGCTACTACCTGGCTTTTATACTTCCCATAGGTGAGAATGCCAAATGGGAAATATTAGAAAACTAATTGCCGGAAGTAGGGTGGGAGGGGAGTAAAGCCAACCACAGGAGAGAAAGTAGCCAGAGAGCTCAGCTAGCTAGTCAGGGAATGCAAAGTTCTCTGCTACCAAAAACATTTGTGAATACAGTTATAAAAGTATGCTTTAAGAAGGTATCAAGACATAAGGCCCCCAAAATGGAGAAAGAGAAATCCATACCTCAAATTCCAACGCGGGGGAAAAAGAAAAGATAAAGCCTAGTAATGCACTGAGCACCAGAATCCTTAAAATTCGTGCTTGGAAAGATTCTAGAAAGAATTATAGGTTGGTGAGCAGTTCAAAAGGAAAGATGTCAATAGGAGCCAGGATAGGAATATTGAGAACAACCGGAGAGTCCTTATTTCCTTTTTTGATGCCATTATGTGAAAGCTGCATGGATAACGAGGCTAGACTTCAACAGGATATTTAACAAAGTCTCTCATGGTAGCATTCTGGACAAGAATGAGAATCCTAGAGCTGATGACAGCTCAGCTGGAGGCAGTCCTCATTGGAGGAGCCACTGTATCTAAAGAATATTGATTAGTGGAAATACGCCAGCCTAACTAATTGCCTTGTCTCCTCTCACCCTAAACCCCCAATTCATCCCCCACCTTGCCATCATAATTATCTTTCTAAATCATGGATCTGACCACGGTCTATGTTTGAACATCTCAGTGTGGCACAGAAGGCCCGTTAACATCAGTTCCCTTGTCAACTTTCTCAACCTCGATGCTTGCCTCAACAGCCAATAAATGACATGCGGGTCTCACGGGACCCTAGCTGACACTCTCCCGTGGCCTGAACAAAACGGAAAGAGTAGGAAGGAATGCGATCCATATGCTAAAAAATCTGGAAGCTGGGTAATTAGAAAAAAATGCAGGCAACTAGATAGATTAGTGCAGAATCCCTCCATAGATCAGGCAAGTCGTGAAGGAAAAGAAGCCTCCTCAGAAGACAGAATAGGGCTCACATGTGGGTGTACTGGGGAGAAGGTAAGTTTTTGAGCTACCATAATAAAATATAAAGAATGTTTGGGCCTATGAGGTTTATTAAATGACAGAAACAGAGATTGTCTTCATTGTCAGAAAGCTTAAGATTTCACGAAGAGGCTTTATGATTATCTTTTGGGACTTTCTAAATGTGATTCCCCATGCTGGAGGGATGTGATTACATTTAAAGACGCATATAATTCTGACGGACTACAGCTGTGCCCACAGCTGGCCCCGTGGAGTGGCAGTGTAGCAATCACCCAGTCCGAAAAGCCACTCAGGGAAAACATCTTTCTATTCCAGTTAAAAGAGCAGCCCTACAGAGCGCAGTCTCCTAACAGTTAACTCAAGAGTTCATCTGTACTCGACAAACAGCGGAAAGCGTGAGCATTTAAGATGTCACATGACACTTTGCTAGAGTTTATGAAGAGGGCTCTGGATTGTCGGGTGGAAGAATAATCTTTTGCCAAAACGTTCTGTGGAATGCCAAGATTGCAAACAGTATGTCAAGACTTAACAGACAGCTTTGCATTCGTCCGTATTAACGAACTCGGGTGCACATTTCTGTAGGTCTTTGGGCTTGTAGAAAAACAGCATACCACCTTTTGGCATCATACTTGGCTCCCTCGCTGCTTCTAAACTTTCTCATTTCTCAGAAACAAACTAAAGAGAGTACAAGTCGTAATAAAAAATGTACCCTGATTCTAAAGGCCAGAAGCATAAAATGGGGTAACGTATACAAAATGGCTCTGAAATGTCAAAGCATTAAAGGTGGCAAAATAAGACCCTGTCTTTATTATCACTATGACCACAATCACCATTAAACCATCTGAATTAGAGTTTGGATTCCACTTGATGAACCATTCGGAGCCTTGCAGAAGGCTCAAACGACGACCCGTCAAGTTCTCTAACCTCTCAGGCCAGAATGCAACTAAACCAGCCAGGGTAGGAAAAATCTCTGCTCCACTTAGATAATTCTTCCTATTTTCTGACTTTTGCTTCTGGACCCCAGTTTCCTCAGCAGCGGTGGAGGATGGCAGACCAGTTTCCTCTCTACCATAACACCTTTCAGTATTAACTCCCACCCCGGAGGCCACGGCTCCCTCCTCCAAGGGCTGAACTACACTTAGGACTGCCACAAGCCCTGTGCTTATGGTTTCTCACTAATAACTACAACAAACCTACAGGCTTGCTGCTACTATCTCCAATTCACAAAGGAGACCCTGAAGCTCAGAGATGTTAAGTCATTCATTCATTAAACCTAGTGACGCCGGCCTTCAAATCCAGGTCTAGGACGCAGAAGTCTGTGTGTGGACAGGAGAAATGTGCAGAGAACTCACACGAGAGGAAATAAAATAGTCAATCACTATAAGAATAAGGAAAGAATGAGAAGTCTTCTGTCAATTTAGAAAAGGCAGTCACAAAACAACCAAGGTCTAAAATGGGCATGAAAGCAAAATTCCTCAGCATGAAATCTCTAACCCTCCATTTCTCACTCATGCAACAATATCTATGGGCAGGCTGACAAACGGCAGGGATTTCCAACCCAAAGATATGAATTCTTTGGATGAAAATAGACCTCAGGACAGTCAGCTTGTCTGGTCAAGATCTTAAAACATGTACACCTGACTACAAATGTGTTTCTTGTCTGAGAAAAGAGCAAGGTGGATAATATAAACAATGTACAATTATGTCATGACCTCAGTTTCTAGGTATCATTTTTAAACAGCTAAAATCTCTTTGAGGGAAAAATAAATTAATGGAGGAGTCTGAAGTAGAGAAAACCGACTTACTAAAATTTCAACAATCACCCGTCTTCTGTCTTAGAAACTCATTTTTTTTTAAGATTTATTTATTTGGGGGAGGGGTAGTGGGGGAAATAGAGAGAGAAAGAGAAAGAGCATGTGTGGGGAGAGAAAATGCTCAAGCAGACTCCCTGCCAAGTGCTGAGCTCGATCCAGGACCCCGAGATCATGACCTGAGCCGAAATCAAGAGTCGGCCGCTTAACCAACTGAGCCACCCAGCCACCCCTCTTACAAACTCTTAATAGACAACATGATGTAATTCTTGTAGTGATATCTAACCTTCACTGGGCATGCATAATGCGGCAGGCAGCACACTAAGTGTTTTTCGGTCCTTATTTCATTTAGTATGATATAAACACACTGTAGTAACAAACATGGGATATAAAATAAGGATAATAATGACTGAGTTAAAAGTTAATGTATTATACTAAACTTACATGATCCTGTAAATTCTCTGATATACAATCCAAAATGTTTGTAAAAAGTATCTGCTTATTTACTTGAAGTATAATCCTCTTTTGCTCTCTTAGCAGTGTCTGTAAATTAGTTGGCATGAACATATTTGCTTTGAATGGTCAAAGGTATCCTGCAAAGGGGTAGGACCAGGTATATCCAATAATCAACTTCCTTCTGTTTTCCTAGTGAGCCGTCAATTTGCAACTAATATAAACCACGCTTGAAGGTGTGCCATACTCCATTTTCATGTGTCACCTTCAAATAAAGTAACCTCAGTTGAATCTTAACATAATGGTTCTAGTTTGTGGGTGTGATGGTTCTTTTGCTGTGTCCACTTGGCTAGCCTCTTGTCCCAGTTATACAAGAAGACACAGATCGAGGTGTTGCTGTGAAGGTATTTTTTAGATGTGATTAGTGTCTACAGTCCGCTGATTTTTCTTGATACTCTGAGTGGGCCTGATCCAATTCATAGGCCTTAAGAACAGGACTGAGGTTGTCCTGGGGAAGAAGACACTCCACTCGGGGACTGTTCACCTAATCCTGAAGCTAGGCACTCTGGCACCATCTTCACTCTTCCCTTCCCCTCACCCCTGGCATTCAATCCACCATCACTTCCTGTTCACTCACTTTCATCCCAATGCCCACTACCCTCACCCAGGCCTCCGTTACATCTCGTCAGAGTGCACACCTTCCTGACTGGTGCACAAGCCTCCAGTCTAGTCCTGCTCCACATTTCCGTCCGCCGTCTGTGCAATCAGCCCACCCCTTGTCAAAACCCAGCTTTGACGTCTCTGAATGCCTCGAGGGAGAGGAGTGTATCTTACCATTTTTTTTATACCCAAGCACTTAGCAGAATATCAGATAGACGGTAAGTGTCCAGTAAGTAGGAGGCAATCCTCCAGGGCATGTGAAGCATAGATTCTTCCCAGTTGGGCAGAGTCTTTTGGGTATTGTAATA
The DNA here is from genome assembly GCF_023065955.2 of Ursus arctos. NCBI lineage: Eukaryota > Metazoa > Chordata > Mammalia > Carnivora > Ursidae > Ursus > Ursus arctos. Next base: position 6,461,618 of record NW_026623019.1, on the reverse strand, counting down.
AAAGCTGGGTGAAACAGTCAGTAGGGGTCCTGCATTTCTTTTGGCTCAGATAGTCTTTCTTCTTTTCTTTCTTGAACTTTTTTTCTTTTATATTGAGTTGTACTTGATATACAAAGACCTGCATGTATTTAACATATACAATTTGATTTGGACATATGCATGCACCATGATACGATTTCCATAGTCAATGTAACAGATACGTACAGCACCTCCCGGAGTTTCCTTATGTCCTGTTGTGGGGGGTTTTTTGTTTGTTTTGTTTTTGGTTTTGGTTTTTTTGTTTGTTTGTCATGAGAGGCTCTTAATTTGGGAGAGTCAGTGAAATCTCCAGAGACTCTACCTAGAAAATACATGTTGGGGGCACTTGGGTGGCTCAGTTGGTTAAGCCGCTGCTTTCAGCTCAGGTCATGATCCCAGGGTCCTGGGATTGAGCCCCACATCGGGCTCCCTGCTCAGCAGGGAGCCTGCTTCTCCCTCTGTCCCTCTGCCTGCTGCTCCCCGTTTGCGCTGTCAAATAAATAAATAAAATCTTCAAAAAAAAAAAAAAAAGAAAGAAAATACATTTTGCATATAATTTCTGGGATTTCATGAGTTTCCTGAAACATATCCAGCCATGAAGCATCTGGGATTTCATGAGTTTCCTGAAACATATCCAGCCATGAAGCACCCCTAATGGTTGGTGCAGTCCAGATTAATAACCCCTGAATAGAACCAAATATCACAGGCTCAAGTTTGTTTTTAATTCCCTCTGGTTTGGGTCTCAGCTTCTTTTCCCTTGTGTGGATCATCCTTGCACCATCATCCAAGCATCCACATGACCCAGAAAGACTGGCTATCGTAATCACTGAACCGTGACTCCACCCGCAAGAATATTCAGTTCCCAGGGAACGAAAGTATTTGCAAGCACACTGTTGTCCCATTGTCATTTACAAATATACTGCCCTGGATTGCAGGTATGTGGTAGAAAAATGCCTTCTGCTGAAATAGGTCCCCCTTCACCTCTGAGGCCCTGCATCGCCTTTCAAGCTAGCTGTGAAGACGGGAAATGGAAAAACTAGGGGCATGTAACTTAAGCTAAGTCACAAAACAACTCATGGCACTGCTTAAAAGAAGCCATACATCCTGACATCCAATCCAAACACTGCTCTAAGACACGGCCACCTGCCCAGGATCCACCCGAAGTTTTTACATTAGGCTTATCCAGGCCCTGGCATGAAGTCACCCTGAAAATAAATCTTCACAGCTCAGAGAGCCAAGATACAAACAAAATGGGAAAATATTGCCCACGGATATCAAAGGCAAAGCTCAACTGAAGCTGAAAAGGGAAGATGAGAGAACGAGCGGAGGGAGCGGTGACTGCTCAAGGGATGCGAGGACTTTAAGAACAGAGACGAAGCGCGGAGCCTGAGAAGATCTGTGGTGAGCTGTGTCATGATATTTTAGGACATATATTTAGGCAGCAGAGAGTCTGAGCTAAATGCTTTTATTCCAAAACCATTTTCATCAAGAATTCACAAAATCTAATAAGAGAAAGGGAATGAGAAGCTTAGAAGGCTTCTGTCAATCAATCAAAAAAGCAATTACCTAGGAACTATTTCCATACGGCAGCTGTGCTAGGCACTGTACTGCCCGGGCTGCTTATTAACGCACCTGCCAGAGGGGCCTCATTCCCTACACGGCTGGCCAGAGCTGTGCCAAACACCCGCATTTTTTGCCCTAAATCAGAATTTTCAGGGAGAATAGAAATAAAACTACTTTGCCACATATGACGAAGTATTGTAAAGTCATCGAGGACAATATGAAAACCCACAGATCTCCTCTTTGCTTTCAAACGACAGAACCTAAGACTTTACTCCCTAAGAATGTCTATCATTTGCAAAGGAACTCTCAGACGCCATGTTCCAGAAGCATTCTCTGCGGGCTTTGATCACGGCATTTCTCTGATCATACTGAAAGCACATGAGTCCATGTGTGTTGTTGGAATGCAATCTTCAGAAGGGCAACTTCAGGTCTTGTTTCTAAACTCAGAGCTGCTGTGGGGCCTCAACTGTGCTGATGGCTCAGTGAATCACACATGCTGACCACTGTGAGTCATTTTCTTGGGTGGGAGATGAAAGCTATGCGTTTCAGTGTCTGGCACCCAGTCCTTCGAATGCCACTGCGATTGAGGACGTGGGGACGTGCTCCTGAACAGTGCAGTGAGAACAGCTCAGCAGATCCTGGCTTCTGCTGCCATGCCCTTACTCTACCAGGTTCTTCTGAAGTTCAAACAGGAAGGCACAGTATTTTCTTAAAGTAGTTCGCATGCCCAATATGGGGCTTAAACCCATGACCCCGAAATCAGGAGTCGCTTGCTGCTCTACCGACTGAACCAGCCAGGCGCCCCCAGGAAGGTATAGTACTTTGACTTATGCAGCGCTTTTTTAAAATTGTGCAGCTGATGCATTTTTCTCATCTCCAGAGTGGTTATGCAAATGTGCTCCTGACCTTCTCCCTTCAGTAGGTCCTTCTCGTAACCTCCGTATCAACCCCTACACTGTTTCCTTGCCTGCATTTACGCTACTTATTTTCTATTAACCTTTTTATTGTCAGGTTTCATCAAGACAATATGGCTCAATGGAGACAGAGAATATGCGTCTGTCTTGTCCCCATTTGCATGTTTGGGTCTAGCCCAGTGCCTGGCACCCAGTGGGTGCTTAATAAACTTTTGTTAGATGAAAGCAATGAAATCATTTGAGATTATTTCTCAAGGAATTTACTAGAAGAGTAGTTTGATGAGACATTCTGTGGAAAAAGATGATTTTGTTGGCTAATTCTGAGCAATGCTTCATGTTCTCTTTCCTTTAGCGTATCCTAGGTCTTCGGCTCTGAGAATTCTTGCAAGAAGAAAACCCTGACTATCATTTAGCTCTGCATTTCCCAAACATACATGACAACAACAAACTTTTTAAAAGGAATATCTCATAACATCCTGTGGGATGTGTTCCAAAGAACACACTCCGGGCAACACTGCTTTAAGACCTTCAGAAAGACCCTGGACCTCTAGGCCAACGGACAGTAGCTAAGGATGTATTTTCTGTATTTACAAGGCTGAAGACAGTTTTTCTGATCTTCTCCAGAAAGAAAGAGAAGCTTTTCCTCGCTAACTGCTTACTTCATAGATAACTGATCCACTCTCTTTCCCACACCCAACAGGGATTCTCAAGTCCTTCCTAAAGCTCCAGTACCGTGTGGTGGCCACAGCTCTCAGAAGCAGAGCTGGAGTCGCTTGCCTAAAACTGGAAGCCTGCACTCGGCTGGTCTCTGCTTCAAATCAGGGCTACGAGCCATGGGGTAAATTTAAGATGACTTCTTTTTATCACTTAAATTGAATTAATTAACATCACTATTTTGGGGCACAATTATTTGCCTTCTAAAAGCATATCCAGTGCCTTTCTCAGAATCAGTTACTCTCAACTAAAGCATTAGGACATTTGGGCAGGGCAATGTGGCCCACCATCATTTTGAGGAGAGAGAGAAGCAATCTGCCACCAACAATCATTAAAGTATAGAAGTTAGTGAATGACTCACAAAAAAAAAAAAAAAAAAAAAAAACCCATCTTAGTGTCATTTTAACATCATAGAAACATCTCTCTTCCAAAATGATTTCCAATGTGATTTATTACCTGTGAGAGGAAGGAGGCGGCTAGTTCGTCTTGAAATCCGAGTCCATGATCTATGCCTATGACCAACAATCCATTAAGAGTCGGTGGGGGGGAGAGTGGGAGGGAGAACGAAAGAGAAAAAAGGAAAGTCACAGTCTCAGAAGGCCTCTGATTGTGTGCTCCTTGTGCACATCTCTCCACGCAGATGGTACCAGAAAACAAGCTGGAGGAAAGCGAGAGCCTCCACAGCCCCTCTGATCGGTGCCTCTATGTAGGGGAACTAGATGTTTTCACATAGTTTTTGAAGATTCCAACAAGGGCACAAAGCAAGGTGAGCTCTGTGGTGCTTAATGAAATTGTTCACAGCTTTGAGTCAAGATGGGGTGGTGGTGGCTCTGAGCAGAGTCCACAGAACCCCCAGTTCTACTGGAAGAGAGGCGGTAAGTGGCTCTGTCTTAGCCAGAGAGCCATCCAGAGCTGCCCTCCAAACAGGAAAGAGAAGTACATGATGTATTCGTACAGGTTCTGAACGCTGTGCTCGGTTTATCACAGCCTGGCCAGGTTGAAGCTGCGAAAATGAAAGTTGTCAACTAGGGAGGGTCAGAGGTGATGGTTAACTAAACGTTTCACAAATCACAGCCAGAGTCTGGCACCTTCGTGGAGCTGTGAAATGGACAAAAGGTGCGTGCCGTCTCTAACTTTTGGCCCGGCATTCTTTTGCATTTGCTTTAAAAAGTCCATTTTGATAACAAGCCAGAGTTGAAGGGAACCCCCTCTCCTGCCCACCCCCCATCACCACTTATGGGCACTTCCAAGGTACAAATGAAAAATTCTGAGAAAGCTCACAGCCTTGAGGAAAATTTCAAGTGGTTTATTGCCTCCGTTTTCTCTTATTTCGCCACTCATTCTCAGGCAGAACGGAAGGACAGATTCTGCCTTTTGCTCTGCAGGCTAAATTCTCTTCTTGCCGGAGACCATAGCTGGTGACTTGAGTATCTGGCCACTCACTTATCCGTGTAGCCCTCTCTTTAATGGACCCACGATCTGTCAGGCGCATTCAGTGGAAGAAGTCTGTAACTCAGCTGATGGAATGTGTGGGTGTGCACACATTAGGCAAAGAGAAAAGTTACTTTCTGCATGCAATGAGCCAAATTATCCCAATTCCTTTGCAGAAGAGCTTACCCCCCCCCCCTTCTTTCTTTCTTTTTGTAGCTTGAATAACATTTAGCTAAGCTTTCAGGTCTTTGGTTTTTCAGTAGGATGCAACAGGTGTGGGGAAGGGCCATCTGCCCACGGCCAGGGCATCACTCATGAGGACTCTGCCTCCCCTGATAAACATCTGTCTTATGGCTGAGGGTGCCTTGTCACTGGCCCGGATTTCAGAGTGGGGCCTCATAAAGCCGGCAACGTTAAGACCAAAATAATGTCATTTAGTGTCTAGGGGGAGGTTAAAAAGAGGATTAGAGGAAAGCAGGCAGGCAGGGTATATTAAACGAGTCCATGACTAACAGGGTGTGACAGAAAAGGGTTTTATTCTTTTCAACAAAACAATTCCCTAGGGCTGGGACCATTACTCCACTGTGCCTTTATCACCTTGGAATTTTTATGGTTATTTTTGATGAATTCACATTTTTGTAAAGGCTTTTTTGAAATGATGCCAGTTTTCAATTTTTAATTAAAGTCGTAAATAATCTTAATTCTGCCTTAAAAGGTTTATTGTTTCTTCTTCTTCTTCTTTTTTTTTTATTATTGCTGCCAGGAAATATTTCAAATACCAAGCACTGATGTGAGTTAGCAATTAGAATCTCTCCAAGGTCTAGTAACAACAATGTAACATGTAAATATTACACACCAGTACACCGGCACAAGGTCTGAAAATGTGGATTGCCTGATTTTGGGTTTATTCACACAGCTTCTCTGGGGAGTGGCATTTCCTCTTTTTCTTGGATGGTGCAACTTTCATCATTTTAGTTTCCACAGCCTAATTTATCACTGACTCATAACAGATTTTTAAAATCTTCAGATTAAAAAGACGGGTTAAAATTTGGACAGTAAATATGGTAAACTTGTCCCTAAAGTCTGGGCAATAAAAGGCAGCCAAATCCAGCTCCCCCATTTGCAAGAAATAGGGTGCACCATCAAAAGCTAAATCACTGTAGACACAGTACCTCATTTTCCGGCGGACAAAATTAAGAGAATATTGCAATATTTGATATTAGGTTATAATATTGCTCCTCGAAAGTATATCCTTGTTACCTAGCCTGACTGTTGAAGACTGTCTGTAAATTGTCTTTAAATTTATATTTTGTAGTCTTGGGGTCTGATTTTTTTAAATTAGTGCTTTAAGAATCTTTCACACAATCAAAACTATTCCTCCTTTACATAGAGGCTGAGACACACTGTGTTTGAACAATGGAAGCCAATTAATTAGTAATTCCTGAAAATATCTCATTCTGTTTCCATACCTACTGTTAACCCAGGTTACCTTCTCTTTAGTGGAATATTGAATTGGTGCTTACCCGCCCGGATGTGGGACCTGTGTTCTCTCCTGTCCAAGACAGTTGTTTTTCTCAGTGAAGAACACTGTTCTCCAATCTTATGATAGATTTGCTATTACTGTAAAACCTCATACATTTCAGACAACTGATGGGGTGAATGGTCAGATTTAGGAAAAAAAAAAACCCTCAAGAGTTTTGATTCTGTTTTGTTTTGGTTTTGGCTTTTAAACAAAGACAACTTATAATGTCAAGTTCTCAAGATACACACACAGATACTGACAAAAGCCATTAGGCGGTGGTCCTGCCGACATGGTGAACAGGATGCGACGCTGGTGTTATTTTAAAAAATGAAGCATCCTCGTTACAACTTTATTTATATTATTAATTCACTTAGCAGTTCCTTTGCTCTTCTTCAATACAGGAATATATTTAGTCCGTGTTGACTGATCATCTGTTATCAGTTTACTGTATTCCAATGAAAGAGACTTAATTGTATTTATAGAGGAAAAAAGTGATTTTAACAATCGACTTACAGGAGTGGGTTTGTATGCAATTAAGATTATCTACCAATCCTTCCGACCGGGCATTTTTCTCATTCACAGGGAAGAGGTCAAATTCTTTCCATATATGAGCCCTCAACTGGCATTGTGCTAACACCTCTCGAGGAAGAAAAAGCTCAAGTTAAAAAAAAAAAAAAAGACTACACAGCATTTCCCAACATAAAAGTGTTAAATCCCTATAAACCATGAAAGAATGCACGATTCTAGTTAAGTAGAAGCGCTGATGACCTGAAAACCACGGCCATGGGGTTCAATCACATCATGGGCTTAAATCACTTGGCATAAGCGGAATCTTAAATTCCCCTTACATCTGTTACGAAGGGCCCTTACATGATGAATCAGTACCATCTCGACACAAAGGAAACGCTCAAAAAGCTAAGGTCAGCTCAGTGTGTTTTTCTGCCATGGTCAGAAGGTACTTGCTGATCCCAAAACTTACAAACACGGTTATTAGGAAATGCCTTGAAAGGTCGTAAGCTCCTCAGATCTTGAGGTGCGGAAGCACAACGTGGCCAACCACCTGCTGGAAATCTTATGAGGTCAAGAGAGAGAGCATCAGGTGGGTTGGCTGGTCGATCTTTAACATTTCTTCCACATCCAAGACACTATGCTTTCTATGTACTTTGAAAGATGCATTAATTCCTCAGTGATATCAAAGTAATTTTAGGTTCAATTCCTTTCTTGAATTTCCATACACAGTACCTATTAAGAAACGTGTTTTTTTTCCCCCTAAGCTTAAAGGGAAGGATGCTCTATACTTATCCTAGAGATACACCTACCTTCTCCATCAGAACTAAAATGGTTTTAGCCAATTGATATTTTATGAAAAAGCACTTATCTCCAGAAAGGGTTTTTGTTGTGCTGTTTATCCCAATTCAATTTTCTTTAGCCATGTGGACGTAATTTCCATAAAAGCCTTTTGTCACTCCCTAGTTTAGGTGACTTTTGTTAATTTTCTCTGATTCTTATTATACAAGCCCTCCCCAAAAAATTCATATCTGGTTATATAAGCTATGCAAACCATAGTATTGCTATTACTTCATGGAAGTTGTCTCTCTCCTCAAAGCGTCCAATGCTCATAACAACTTGAGAAGTATAAGAATTTCAATGCCCCACACAAGGTCCCAGTACTGCAAGAGTAATTTAAATGCGCCTTTCCTGGCTGGATAAATTCTCGTTTAAAATTACCTTTTTCCTTGCTTGTTGATCTTTGGAAGAATGTGCCTTCACATGCTTTCGTAGGGAACTTGGGTCTGTGTAGCGTTTGGTGCATCCTGGAATTTGACAAGCATAAGGTTTCTAAATAAGAAAGAAAAAAAGAAACCGGCTATAGTTAAATCATAAAGGTAACTGGGGAAGATTTACTCAGACTACTGACTTTAGAGCATGAACTGTTACCAACTGACAGAGGTGAAATGCTGGGTAACACTTGTGCATTTTAACTGGAAAGCTCAGTAAGTTTGCATCCAGGCCAAGAGGAGGGCACACTTTCAAGAAACAAGGAGAGGTGCACTCTTCCCACAAAACCTCCTGTGGCATTTTTGGATGTGGAAATTATTAGTAAGCATCTCTAGTCATACTTACAGTTATGTTCCCCTGAAAACAATCTTTGGTACTGTCAGAAACTAGGAAACACACATTCTTTAAGAGTTCAGGTATAAAGAAGCTGCAGAAAAGTCCAGAAAAGACTGGGAATGTTTCAGAGGAAACCTGATTCAGAAAGAGAGAAGGAGAGAATTAAAAGCGAGTATTAGTGGAAGGTGAGTGAGAGACAATAGGGGTTTTTCAAACAACAGACACATGAAAACTCAGGCAGAGGAACATTAATACTATTACAGGGATCACGGGTTTAGAGGAGTCCCAGTACTCAGCCTGGGTTATATGCGTCAGCCTTGGCTGGGTGCACTGAAAACTCTAGTTCTGGCTACTTTAGTTCCCCCAGGCTCCTGAGAGATGTGAGGTGTGGAGCCTAAGGCTGAGTCTAGAATCTTTTTAACGTATGCGTCCCTGGTGACTGGTCTATAATAATTAGGAATGAAGGAATGGGAGCACTACACATCAATTCTAACTCTAGAACCCATTCCTGCGGCGGTAACAAAATGCAGAGCAAGGGTTTCAGAGTATGGCTTTTAAGTTATGAAATGAAGCAAAACTTTCTGTTTAAGAACTACAATAAAAAATCACAAGATAAACCGTGTTTGTAAATCACAGCTTCTAGTCACTCATCTACTTCAGACCACAGTAGGTGAGATTAGAGTTGTGCCTACATGATTTGAAATGTCAGGAGAAGTGAAACCCTGTCTCTAAAATAGGATTCTTGCTCTAGGAACCTGCTATTATTCCATTAACAAAACAAACAAAAACAAAAACAGACCAAAAAACCCACCCAATCGAAACAAAATAAAAACCCAGAAAAAAAATTCAGATTTTTTTCTCTTTATATTTTGTTTCTGTTTTCATGTACACGCTTGTCATTTTGTGGGCCAACATAGATGTGGGTTACATTATTTGTCCTGCTGAAAGCCATATTTTTGATCACTTTTTTGTTTTTGCCATTTTTGATCCCAACCACAAGTTGAAGTCATGAATATATAATTTAGTTTGACATACCCAATATGAATTCGAAGTGCGATGTGTCTGTTCCCTGACTGACTGACTGACTGAATCACCCAACAGGTCTCATGATTTCGTGGGATACCGGGCACTGCGTTACATATAAGAAATCTGACTGTGCACAGTGGACCAACCAGGCTCTCAATATCTCAGTTTTTGCAAAAGGTTGGCCAATATGAGCAGAAGCCACTCACCCATGAGTTTCTATTGGGCAAGCAAAGGTTTTCTTTCACCTGGGAATCTTTCCTGGGTTTACACGGCGTTCTCACACTGGCCTTCTCTATCCTGCCCTGGCTTTATGGGAGAACTCGATGATATCTTTAAAGGCAGTCATATCGTGACCACATAAACTCACATTGTGAGCCCTCCAGGAGATACGGCATGTAAAAAAAACTTTAGGAATATTAACATGTTATGTAAATCAATACCTGTATTATTACTATGGATGCTACTATTTGGGTTGAAAGGACAAGAAATGGGTAATGTGATTTTGCATTTGATTTTGCGATGTTCTTGAAGAAGGCTTGAATACACACCATTCCTCCCAGCTGGCTTCCCTCTCTCCCCTGCTGTCAGCCCTCTGGGATCAGTATGCCAAAAGAGCAACGTGAAGTCCAAGTGCTACTGGTATACTGGTCGTTTTACCTTAGATTACTGAAGCTTTAAATAGATGCTACGCTTTATCAAACTATATTTTCCATGTGTACTGTAAAATCATTCCCCCTGTTTAGATATTAAGACTCAAATAGAGAAGTAAATCGGTAAAACTTTTCAGGGTTAGAATTATGAACTCGGTAATCCTTATGGGAAAATCATTTTCCTATAAGTAAAGAATCCACTGAGTTGAAGAAAGATACTTCATCCAAAATTCTGATAGCATTAGCATAAGGAGTGCTTAATGAAAGGAAATGGGGGACTGAATTCAAATAACACATTCTTCAAACAGCTACAGTTTGCTTTTTAAAACAAATGTTTAATTTTTACATGATTTTAAAAGAGCTTACCAATTCGTTTAATGCAATAAAAATTTAAGCAGGAGGGCATGTTTGCATCTTAAAGGAAGAACGATGGTTTTAAAAGATTTAATAGAGCAGTATTTTAAAAAAAATTAAAGTAGTCGGGTTTTAAAAGCTACTGCATTGAACTGAATCATGAAATTATTCTCTGTGGTAGCTTTCCTCAAAAGTTTTAAAAAGTGATTTTTTGAAAAAAAAAAATTCCAAAATGATTTTAGAAAATGCTCGTAGTCTGATTAGCTAAAATTAGCTCCAAGTAAAGAAGGGTATTGTAGAACCATAACACTTAGGCTCACAATAGTTCTTTCAAACTACAGATAACTAGCTAGAGTAGAGGCAATTTCTCAAGACAATCTTGTCTGGAGAATGTTCATTCTTCCATGATAAAGTTTAATGACAAATTGGAAAATTTATTAGATTCTACCAAGACCATTTTAGACATACAAAATAGGGCATTTAAACATAATTTATTCTTTTTTCCTATTTCTACCTTTTAAAAAATGCTGCTATTCACCAAATTTATTCATTTCATATTCTATTCTGTTGGTTCTAAAATCACTGAATTCAATTCAGCTAGAGCAGAAAGGGGCTATCCTCTGCCCATATTGCTCCAATTATATTCTAGCTATTTACTAGGCAAACCATCACATTTATGTATATTAGGAGATAATTCTGTTTAGAAAGGTTATGTGACATATAGCTAAAATGACTTCTATCAATATGACTAATAGAGACTAATATAAAATTTAATAAATATGTCAACTATAACATCAGAAGAATCTTAAATATGTATGAGAAGGTGTGTAGAAATAACAGTATCTTTTCAAAATTCAAATTCTGGTGTAGTTTAATAATAGACATCAGAATGTTAACACTGAAAAAGTACTGTCATGAATACATTATTTGCAAGAACGTGGGAAAAGAGATCTGTGATGTGTATAATACACTTATCCTGATGGCTTTGTTAAGTGGAGAGAAATTGCACACCATCTACCTGGCCTCGTGGAAGGAAAATGGCATCAAAACTTGAGAAATGCAAAGAGAGACAATCAACATAACAGCAAACAGAAGTCTTAGGAAAGGAGTAAAATGTTACCACACGAAGAGAGTTAAGGTGTAATGATGAAAATCCATTGCTCTCACAGGGGTTATGTCAATGGATGTGCGGCTGTTAACACACGGGAGGCATCATGAAACTGAACCCCGGGGAAAGATCTGCTGATTCTTTTTAGATCACCTGAAGGTGAAAATGCCAGGTGGTTTCTAAAGCAAAAGGCCAGCCTCACACTCGGTAACCATGCCAGCCTCAAGGTTCTTGTGTCAAAAAGAAAAGAAGCAGGGTAAGGGCCGGCGAGGGGGCTGCAGAGTAAAACCAACAAAAAACAAGCCACTTCCTATTTCTAGCAAGAGTATATATTATCTATTTTAGTAAATCTTGATATTTAAATACTTATTTTAATGCCCAATCCCTGGGAGTCATTCTCTGTCCTACAATCTACCATGTGACTGCCCCTGACCCACCTCTGCTTTGTACACAGAGGTAATCAAGGAACCCCTTTGTCTCGGGCAGTTGTAATATTTAGAATAACTTGTTACTACAGAAAAATGAGGAGAGAGCCAAACAGGGCCCCTTCTGGACCTTCACCAAGGTTCCACTGCTGCCCTTGGCATTGCCCCTCTAACCTGCAGACCATAAAGCAAACACCTTCACCAGCCCACTATCAAACGGGCACTTCCTCACACCGGGGCTTGGGGCTGGAAGCCGGAAAGCTCCGGCCGTTCTTACAGTGTCCAGATGCGTCCTCTGGTGCTTGGCGCGGTCGCTGGAGTTACTGAACGCCTTCTGACAGCCCGGATGCTGGCACAAGTACGGCTTCTCGCCGGTGTGGCTCCGCAAGTGAATCTTGAGATTCTCAAGCCTGGAAAAGGCCTTCTTGCAACCTTCAAACTGCAAAAAAGAAAACAAGTTTTGGTTGTTGAGAAGAAGCCTGCGTGTTTGGGTCTGGGGGATGGGGAAAAAAATGTCCTTAGTGTGTATTTAGCCTAAAACAAAAAACACAAAACAAAAAAATAAGATGAAATCCAAACAGTAACAAATATGACTTCTATAAATACCCACATATTTATGTGAACTGCATTTTTCCACTAATATACATGCCACTTTCCATACCAGATCTGGGTCCCAAACTGATTTCTGTGATTACTTATGTCAGAGAAAATTTGCTGTGAGCCATCTGGCTCAGTTAATAAAAATACAGTAATGCGTGTCTTAAAGATTTATTAAAAAATTAACACACTTTTCCATTTCCAAATTGGACTAAATGGAAGGAACCAGGAAGGAAGAAACTTTTTACAACTAATAAACTAACAAAAAAAAATCAAAGTTATGTATGAGAACAAAGGTGAGCTTCCAAAGATCCAAGAGTACAGGATGCAAAAGGCATGTGCCCGTGGGGTCGTCACTACCATAAAATTCCTGAACTGTCTCAAGGAGATTTTCAACTCCCCAAACGGCAACACTGTTGGCGTACACACTGATGCCAACTAATGAGACAAAAGTTTTTAACATGCTTTTAAAAAAGGAACTGGAACATAATTTGTGTAGTGCTGAGAACGTTTTCCAAATGAAGTGATAGTTTTACCTATTTTTGTTTTTCTAAGAAATGTTGTTACATCGTTCATGAAGACAGGAATTGAAAATGAGAGGCTGAAGTTTTCAAGAAATGCTTTATTGGTTTGTCAATAATATTTATCGATGGCACTATTTACTGCATGTCTTCTGTGGGTAAAATATCAGTGACTATCTTACAGGCTCGCGGTGATTCCAATCCTGAAAGTGACAATCTAATAAAGAAAATGGGTTACAGAAAGCCTGTAAATGAGGCACAAATGTGTGATGGGCATTTACCCTGTGACTCTCTCTCATTGGTAGTGAGCCCCAGAATACTGAGGCCACTTTGACAATTGTCATCCCATTTGAGTTCTCACTGCAAAGGAAATTTAGGAATATGGAAATGGTATTTAAAACAATGAAAAAAAAACACCTCACTTCTTAGGAATGTGGGGAGCAGGGGGTAGAAGAGAACAGAAGTAAAGAAGGCAAATTCAAGATGGTTTCCTTTCAAAATCAGCAGTATTATTCAACCATACTAGAAGACATTTTATAAAATCCCTCAGTTCTCTCGCTCATTACAATAGATGATGGAGGACAGAGTACATCGTTCATGAAGGGATGGTCCAGAGCTGGCCAGGTTTAAGGAACGGATGGACCAAGGAGAAAGAATAACTAACCATGTCATAACTCTGTCTATTTAAGTCTTCCAGATTTCACATGCTAGAGTATTTTAAGAAATTTATGAAAGTTGTACTTATTTTTGATTGAGAGTTATACATGTTTCGCAGACATATGTTGGTTTATTTCAATTTTGATATTTTGCTTAAAATAATTTTGGTGTTTTCCTGATTTCTATTTCACATAAAAATAAATTTAGCCTGAACAGAAGATGATTGCTGACAAAGCCACTACTTCTTCAACGGAGTGAAAGGCCTATGATACACTGCTCAAGGGAGAGAGGGGTTCAGTGGCTTGTTTCTGCAGGTTTTCGAGGGGGTCTCAAATTTGAGAAGGGGCTCACTGTCAACCCCCAATTCATGGCTAAGAGGCCTCTGCCAACCCAATCTCTGGTTTTAAGGTTCTCTCTGAAGGACCACTCGGAGCAAAGTGCTGGAGTTCGGCTGATTTGACTTTGAGTCTCCTAGTGGATCACACTTAGGTCTGAAATGAGCTTGTGGTTTCGGATCCCTCAAGTCTCGTTCCTCGCAGACTCCTTTGAAGGATGGGTGTCGTGCCACGGCCAGCTACAGGGTGCAGGCCCAGACCTGGGGAGACCCCAGCCTCCATTCCCTTGTACAAGTCATCCCAGATCCAGGCCAGAGAGAAGGCTGCATTGTGCAGGTACCAACATGGGGGTGGGGAGCCACTTTAGACAAATGAGGTTTCTGTGAGCACCAGGCAAACAAGACCCCCAGATCTACCACAGAGGGACTGGAGGGATCCCACACACGCCCTCGAACTAATTCAAACCATCCGCTTGATCAGACACAAATTGGATGTTAGACCAGGGTTTCCATGCTCTCTCCTGTTCAGTGTCCGTGTAAATGTCCAGTAAAATGTCCAGTTAAAGTCAACAAATTGCTATTATTACTATTAGCAGAAACAGTGATCAAAGACCAAAAGGCTTGCAGCATCCCGTGGAAATGAGTGAAAAGTGAACTACATCTCAGAACATACTGACCATTTTTAAAGAGCAAAGATGGGAGGAAAATATGAGCACCCAGACTGAAAATGACAATCAAAGATTATCAGTAAAAATCACGAAAACCCAACTGACATCACAGGTCTCCTCTGCAGCAAGAAAGGCTGGGAGGTTGAAGGGTCTGTAGGGGAAGAGACAAGAGTGAAGGGGTTTGATCCCACTGGGTTGTATGAATAAAGGCAGGAGAAAGGCAATTTCTTGGACTCAGGGGCTCATAGTATATACCACCCACTCACTCTTGTTGGAGAAATTCACTTGAAACCATGAACCCCCAACCGGGAAAGTCAGGCACTGAGGACTTGACACAGGGCTCCATGGGGGGCCTAAGGCGGTCTGGAGAGAACCACACCTTACTGAACTCGCCACACCGACAATTCCGCAAGAAGAGGAAGGAGGAGCTATTCATTTTTCTAATGGTGTCTGGATGAAACTTGAAAGCAAACAATTGTGTAATGAATCATTATCATTCATTATGGGAATAACCCTGTAATTCAACACAAGAATTTCCTTTCCCTCAGGGCAATTTTACCCCTAGATTCATAAATTCGGTTAAATGCAAATGCATTAAAAATAAACATTGAGATAGAAGTATAAAAGACTGTTACAAAATACTTTAAAAACTGGATACTTTGGGTGTCTGGGCAAATGGATGTCTTTTTCCATATTAATGTTTTTTTCATGTTTTCCAAATCTTTAATGAGTGAGTTTTGCCTTGCGAATGAACATCTAAAACCTAGGAAAGCAACAACCACAGAAAGAGCGTTTCCTTGGGTTTAGCCAAAGGCTTCCTCATCGAGGTTCCTACCGTGCCAGGTCCATCCTGAGATCTAAAGTCCAAAGTGTCACCTGACTGCTTTGTGCCACTGTCACCAACCAAGCCTTACACAAAACTCGGCCAACAGGCTCCTCTCAGGTCTTCTCCTTCCCTAACTGGTTATAGACCCAGGCATCAAGGGCTAGTAGAACTAGACCACCAGGCCCGAGGTTGCCTGTGGTTCAAACACAGGTCATATGGAAAGAGACAAAAGAAAAACAAATTCTCAGAATCCAAGGGGGCAGCAGAAGGAAACACAGAATGCCAAAGAAAGACAAATACAGGACGGTAATGTGGGAGGGAGTGGTGGGGGACAGGTATCTGATATAGACTAAAAAGAACAACATTCTTTTTTTGTCCCCAGCAAGTATTGGGTAAGCCCTCTGAGCATGGCTACTATGTGTGTTAGGCACTGGGAGGAACAAGAGGAATGAAACTCAAGCTTTACTCATGGGAAGATGGACGTGAGGTCAGCTGTGTGGCTGGGCAGCGTCCATATGGACGAAGCCGGAGCAGGCTTCTCAAAGAGGCGCTGCAGGAACCAGCAGCGTCCCAGTGCCCTGAGCATCCGTCGGATATACAAACCCCGGCCCCACCCAGAACTACAGAGTAGAACCCTGGGCATGGGACCCAGCCATCTGGGTGTTGACAAGCCCTCCAGGAGATTCTGATGTTCTATCCGTGAGTGCCATTCATATTGTAACGACTGTTGGTTTATTTCAGAAAATC
Source organism: Ursus arctos (assembly GCF_023065955.2). Classification (NCBI taxonomy): domain Eukaryota; kingdom Metazoa; phylum Chordata; class Mammalia; order Carnivora; family Ursidae; genus Ursus; species Ursus arctos. Next base: position 6,445,428 of record NW_026623019.1, on the reverse strand, counting down.
TCCTGCCAGAAGTGAAGTGTCTCGCGGGATTCACCCACTTCTGAGTGTGGCGAGAGCTAGGTGACGAGTAGCAGCAGCACTGGCCTGAAAAGGAGCACCTCCTGTGCAGCCGGGGTAAGGCTGGGTTACCTCTCTTCACGCAGCGAATGGCACAACGTGTCAGGATGCCAATCTCATGCTAGAGAGTCTGTGAAATTCCTGACTGGAATCTGCTGCCGGGCAGATAGATGGTTCTGAAAGAGGTACTACCTACAAGCTCCCTGAGTGGCCTCCTGACCAGCAGCACAGCCCACACTTCACGCGCCCAGTACATTCCCGTCAAGAAAAAGCACAGAAGTGGAAGCCATAGCTTTCCACTTGCGCATTTCGGCGACTTTACAGAACACACAAGAACAATGCATGAAAATGTAAGTGACAGAACTTTAAATCTCGGGGGGTTTGGACATACTGCATTGCGTGAAGCCTCACTCTGAGAATGATCTCTAACTCCAAGGCTGTTTGCAAGTAACAAACTTTAATTAAAAAGAATAAATTGCCTCAAACCCAGAGAACCTTAGCTTACACCCATTTTGCTAATTTAGGAGATTATTTCATATTTAAAGGATCACAACTGGACTGTAATCACCATCCATATATATTGGCTTGATTACAGATTGTTGACATTAAGTGGTATTAAGATGACCTTTGAAATATTACTTTCCCTTTCTATTAGAGGCTTTTGTGTAAGGTTCTGAAAATGAAAGGCTCATTAGACACCATTAAAATAGGATTTATTCCATATGTGTAACCAATAATCAAGTAGAATATTACTCCCTCCCCTAATCAGCTACTTAACGTACTGAGAAGCATACTTGGTGTTCAAAGCAGTAATAACAGCAAACCTTTCCTGATCAGGTTTCTGTACCATCACTAACGTCAACAAAACCCAAACAGAAAGGAGTCTAGGATGCTGGACATGCTTCTCAAAAAATATACATTTGATTTCAATTAAGGCTCAGTGTTTATGACCCTTGGAGGTATATACTTTTACAATTTCATCGGTCAAGACCAATTAATCCCATTAGCAGTGGCCGTGGGTGCTGTCTGCCGGCAGCTTGGGGAACGGACTGATGGCTTATAGCTGGTTTACATCTTCTGCTTATGGCCCAAAGATGATGGGACGTGAAAGGCGTTGGTGGAAGTGTGGGCAGATGTTTCCAATGCCGTGGATACAGTCAAGGTGACTTCCACAATAAGACCAAGAGTTCAAGTCCACTTAAATCATGGGCATACCTGCCAAAGGTGTAAATGAGGGAGAGGGCTGGGAGCTGAAGGCCAGGGCCACCTCACACACCTGACAGGAGGTGAGAAATCCGCCTCACAGATTCAGCCGAGCTTTCCAAGTCTCCTTCTTGGACAGTGCTCCCCAGCTCGAGGTGTCACGAGTCCCCCCAGTCAGCCGGGCATCTTGTTAAAATGCAGATTCTGATTTGGTAGGTGTAGAGCGAGGCCCGAGGTGGTGCATTCCTAACAGTCTCCTAGGTGACACTCCTAAAAATGTTGAGTGTTCAAAGATTATCCTTTGAGAAATAAAGTTCAAGGGATCATTAAACTACTCTCAGGTTGACAATACACAGTTTAATGGGATTAAAAAAAAAAGAAGAAGAGAAAATAAACAAAAGAACTAGAGCAAGAATAAAATAATAAGGAAAGGGATTGCATTTGATGAACCAAACTGGCAGCTTCATCCTTCAAAGTGTGGAAGAGTAAAATCTAATTTTAAAATGTAGGCTGGGAACATAACAGAAATGTTGTCTGGGGAAAAAAAAAAGCAGAAGACAAGTAAAAAAAAAAAGGGACAAAGATGCAAAGCAGAAAGACTGCAGAAACCCACGGGGCCACCTGAGTTTGCTTCTCCTTCAGTCTCCAGGCACATTTGGACGTCTGGCTCTCCTCGTGCACCCTGTGGTTTTCATTCCCAGTGCATTCTTGTTAGTACTGGATGTTCGTGCAAATTCTTAGTATTTACCACATCGGTTTGTAGAAAGTGTTACATAAAGGGAGAAAAAGACAATAATTCAAATGTTCTCTGGCTTTTCAAAAGTATCTGGTTCAGGAATTCATGACACCGAGTACGACGGAATGTCTTCCTCTCTGTGTCTCATTCAAGATGCCTAATTCTGCAGTGAGGGTGATGAAGAGGTCCCCGTGTGAGCTCACTCTGTGATGTTACTCATGTTTTCAGTCTAACCACCTTCTTATCTGAACAACTGACCGACAGAAAAGGGATTTCTATGTGTCCTTTTGGTTGCTAAAAGGTAATATCCGATTATAATATTTCAAAGGTTCTACCCAGAGGAATAGCGGCCTCACTGGGAAATTATTTCAATCTTGGTACAGTTACCCCTGCTTAATTTGAGAATTATCTTAAGTTCAGAGAAATCAGTGCCCCCCGCCAGGTCTGATTTTTCCAAAGACTGCAAATATCTAAGTAGATTTGCCCTTGCATGTCCTACACCAGCCTTCAGTATCTCCCAGCCCGTTGGTCTGGCTGGCGCAGCTCGTGGGGAGAAGAGACTGTGACACTCGGGGCTCATGAGTCAGCCTGTCCAAGCAGGCCGCTCATCTGGTGTTCTGGAGTGGCCTATCATACTCACTTATCCAGGTCTTCTGGAACCATTAAAAATTTTGTAGAATTAATAAAAAACCCTTTCCGTAATGTTTTCCTAACTCATAATACAGAAATCCTAGTTACTATGTTTTTCCCTGTTATTCTAGTGGACACAATGATTCTATTAAATAGCTCATAAATGCAACTTCTTGGCTTGTTGTGCTTTTTGCTTTTGATTAAGAAATCTGTATAAAACAAAGTTTACCTAAATAGGCAGTATGTACGTATTTTTTACCAGCTTAAGGCCATTCGTTTCTTCTTAAAATTGTGGGTTATGGGTAGTGATTGATCCACAAAATGGTCGTTACTCTACATGAGGTGTAAAGGAAACGAGGGTACCACTTAAAAAACAAAATGGAAAACAGTGTTTTTGATAAGCCACATGACAATGTAGAGAGAAATATGTTATTTCTGTGCCAACATTTGAACCATATTAAGTTTTTATGGAAATTATCAAGTGTCTGGTTTGTAACAATTGACACTTGCTGAGGACAAATGGAACCTCATCGTGGGCACTGTATTTACAACTGGAAAGCGAATACCCCAGAGTAAGACACTGGTATTTAAGTCCGATCATATGGCCCTCTCGGCTAGTCAACAAGTATAAGGTATCATATATTATTCATGTTGTGTCAATACAATGCCAGAAAACTATAATCTCAGGCAAATAATTATTCTGTGAGTGGGCAAATAATGAAAAAGGTTGTCTGGGGTTGTTTAAACATAACAATAAGTAAGCTGCCTGATTCTGCTGTTGTTCTTAGTATCGATTTCATGCAATCTGCAAATACATATCCACTAGAACACGTGTACTCCAGAGGTTCACCGTTAGATCTCAGTAAATGCGTTCTGATTACTCGTCAGGAGAGCCAATGTATTTAAGGCCTGTAACTGGTCCTGCATAAATATACCTAAAAGAAATCAAATTACTTAATTCTCTTTGTATCTGTGTTTCTGATCAACACATGTCATATATAATTCTATATAAATGTACCTACGTAAGTACCATACTTCTACCAACTATATATTAATTACACACATAATAGCAACTTTCAGATGTTTTGCTACTCTGTATTAAAGAAGACAACTGTTCTAATTCTTTCAGGCCAGTCTATACACCAAGTGACCAAGTCCCTGCTCCACAAGTGGACCAGGGAATATGGTGTTTCTTACACATTCAGCATCTGATTAAACCCTGCGGATGATATAAAAGTAACCTCAGGCCCTATCCTACCTTCTCTGCATTCACAGAACATTCCAGGTGATAGACACATAGCAGAATAAATTTGGAATCTGACCCAGCCCACTCCAACACCCCTGAATTATTTTCTATATACTCAACCGAGGAAGCTGACAGCAGTGGGAGGAATCGACCTTTTGGATTTTAGGCATTATTTTTCACTTTTTTTTTTTTTTAAAGGTCAGAAACATTCCCTAAAACTCTAGTTTTTCTAAAAGATCTCTCCAGCTTCAGGTCTTTCAAGACAGGGATAAAGTAAAAGACAACGAAGTGAGCAAAAGGCAGGAGAAGGGGGAAACAGAAGCAGAGAGAAGACCGTAGGCAGAAGAGAGGTTTAATGCATCCGTGGTCAGGCCTGCCCCCCTCCGTCCTCCCACCTCCCCCCACCGGGCTGCAGGCCAGTCCAGCTGCAGTCCCTAATTAAGCAGCAAACTCCTTTTTGCCTCTGCCTCTGCATGCGCTATTCCCTGTGCCCAGTGACATAGGACTGACCCCTTCGCTTGGTGTCACCTCCTCTGTGACGCCTTCCTTTATGCTTCAACCAAGGCACAATAGGTCACTCCCCACACGCCCACCACGCCTTGCCCACAGCCTTGCTAACACATGGAGGGACACTAATTGGATTGTTTGTTTCCCCCACTAGGCTGTGAGCTTTATGAGGATAAGGGACTGAGTCTTATTAATCTTTTTATTACCGGCACTGGGTACAGTGCTTGGCATATACTCAAATGACTGCAGATTATTTGCTAAATAAATGCTAAGCGAAACAGAGAATGAACTCTTTGTAAAAAAGCATATTGATTTCCTAGACTTCCTTGTGTAGTAAGCTCATTAAGGCCTTTTAATTAGGTCGGGCCAGTTAGTGCTCGCAATGACATCAAATGGTCAACATCGCAAAGCTACAAAAATGTATTTATGGGTTTTGCCGGATTTGAATGTTCTATAGAACTACTGTAAGATATATATTTAATTATTTTAATATCTAACCATGTGGGGAAACAATAGTAATAACAACATATGGTTGTGTTTTTTTTGTGGACGCGAGGCATTGCCCTCCTTACTGATGTTCTTAGAAATATGTAGCAACACCGGCGAAGGGAGCTAGCGGTTTGCCTACCACACCCTCTTCCACACTTGAGCTAAACATACACAGACCCACTGGGAATGTGTTATTAGCAATAATTCAAGGCACATAAATCTGTGCCTTCTTCATACATAAAGGAAAAGAAACTTTTAAATTGCCCTTTAAAAGCTGAGCTAATATGCTCTCCAATATGCCAGGAAAGAGCTTCTCATCAGAGCTTCTCATGCAAAGAGAAAAGCTCTTTGGGTCCTTGCCCTGAGTTGCCCCGAGTCAAATATCCCCCAAAGAGCAGATCAAGCAATCCTTAGGATGCCATGCCTCTGCCCATCATCCTATAGCCAGACTCTCTGGATGGGAGGCAGACACGAGCATCCCATATGATCCCACACTACAAACATACCTAGCTCCAGAGCTTTCTGTGCTCAGAGTATGGGGGCTCTAGTGAGGCCTTGGCTCCGCCTTTCCCATTGGCAGTGGACTGGCTACCCAGTAATTGTCTTTAACTGCAAAGATAAGAAATGCCACTGCTTGCCTTCGGTTTTATTAAGAATTGGCATGCTTGGTTTAACAGAGCTAAGCAATATATTTATTTACTATGGTGTTTCCCAAAATGATTGCTGAATTCTGTCATCTTTTGACTGAGAAACTGTTTGCGGGTTGCAACAGAATGTATGCTAACATACATACAGCAACACAAACCTCCAAGACAAACTGTTTAAGTCAATTTGCTATCATATAAGCACATAGGTGCAAATATGTGCATATGCACTTGTGGGTACAGCCATGGGCACACACTTTAACACTTACACACAGAGCCCACACAGATTCTGTAATAAATGTGTGTGTTTAAGATCTGTGTGCAGGGGTGTAGAGGCAAGCATGAATTTGCCAAGAGAGAAAAGGAAATTCACACACGAAGAGAATAATTTACCATAAATTGGCCCACACTGAGTTTATTCCAAAAAACAGAGTGCAAGATGCCAAATTTTTAATGGCTCTTACTATTCTAGATCTGGCCCTGACAAGTTTTGGAAGAGATGCAAGTGGGCAGGAAAGATGGGATTAAAAAATTATATCTTAAGCCTTTTCACTTTCAAATGTAAAATTTCCACCACTGTGACAGGGGGAAAGAGAGTGATAGGGATATTTTCCTGACACTGTGCTTTTCTCAACAAAAAGCCGTCGATTTTCATTATGCGCTGCTTAAATATAAATTCTGTACTTGCTAAAAGTCATCTGTGTCTGGCTGCTTAAAAAAAGAAGCAGATATGAAAATAATGGAACTCAAACCTTGCATTAGCCTTGGCAGCCCTTACAAAGGGGTGAGCTCTGCACGATGCGCGTGGCCACTCCACAGTAGAAGGACTGACAATCTTTTGTGACAACCCACAGCCTCATCAAAGCCACTCACTCGCTTGCTTCCAAAATGCATCACCTCCAGTTTTCTGCCCTTCACAGCTGAGCTTTCCCGCACCGCCTTCCCGGTGCACATCTGACTGGTACACAGCAGGTGCTCAGAAGACCTTCCGTTCTTTCCGCTTGCTCTTCCCCTTTCTTGTTCGGACGGCAAACTACCTATGCCATCTCTGAGCCCTCTTCCTGCTTGGTTGTTGAGAAAGCCACTCTCCCCCCTTGCCTCTTCTTCCTATGATCCCATGGTTCGCTCATGGGTAAAAAGCTAAATCCATGAACCCTTTCCAATTACGACTGCTTAGTTTTTGCGACCCACAGGATATTCAATCACTATAGGCATACACCGAGTTTTAAGATCCTTATAGTTCTTAAGAAAATACTTTGGCTAAGAATTATCATCTCAATTCCCCTGACTGTTCTACCTCATGCAACTTCTACCCCCTCTCTTTGGAACTTGACTCCACTGATCACAAGAATGATAGGTCTACATAAAATTCTACCTAAAACCATCAAGCTTGGGGTAGATGTGGCTCATCTCAGATGTTTTAGTTTGATGAGAATATTGGTCTATTATTCAGAATAGTTACCCTTTTCACTGAATTTAAACTTCTTTGTTTCCTATTCTCCAAAGAAATTTAAAAAATGAGTAAAGCACGTTGTTTCTTCCTTTATATTACCTCTTTGACCATCTTACAGAGCTAATAATCCTGACATGAAAGTACTCAGCACACAGTAAATTCTCAAAAAAAGTCAGCCATTATGTACATCATCTTTTACGTGTTCAACTTTTTTCTTTTTGGGGGGAGGGGCAGAGGGAGAGACAGAGAGAATCTTAAGGAGACTAGGCACTGAGTGCAGAGCCCAATGGCGGGGCTCGATACCAAGATTCCAAGATCATGACTTGAGCTGAAATCAAGGGTTGGAAGCTAAACTGACTGAGTCACCCAGGCACCCCAAATTTTCTAGTATATTCTCCTTATTTTAAAAGTGAAGGAATTAAGTCCTTGAAAGGTTCAGGGACTTGCCAAAGTCACATGGCTGCTGAGGGGCAGAGCTGTAGCAAGAACACAGCCTTCTGGCTCAATTATTTAACCAAGTTTTTCCTCCATGCAACTCCAAGGGAATGTTACTTCTCTAAAGGTCAAAGAGATAAAGAAAGAAACATGTCTTGGAAGGAATCCAAACACATTTTTTCTTCTGTTTCTTTACAAAGTGAAAAATATTAGTAGTATAAATTTACTGTCGTGAATAGGGTCAACCATTCTAAATTATACCAATCATTCTCACCAAGGTCTGAGCATAGAGTAAAGTCATTAGTGATGACTAAAATGTATTGTAAGCCTCATGTTCTTGGTTCTAATCTTCTTTTGTGAGACCTGGCATGAAATAATCAACCTGAGCATTCTAACAGGACCTCAAGGTTGCAAACAATCAAATACCTGATGGTATGAATGTTGACTCATTTCATCAAATGAAGGGGCCCCTGTATTTACTACCAGTTTGTCGATGGTGACAAATATTTGTTGTAGCACTTCTAACTCCATCCGAAGCAAAATTCCTCAAGAAAGAGAAAACAGTTCACTTTGCTATTTTCCGTGGGACAGAAGAATCCAACCTGCATCACGTTACAAGGCACATGGCTATCAACTGTTAAACTTGGCCTCCACCCCTCCTCTGAGCTCCAGGCCTAATCCCTACTCGGTATCTCTGCACTGATGGCTCACAGACACCTCAAAGTAAATATTCCAACATTTAACAATGACCTTTCCCCTAAAACAGAGTCTTTACTCCCTGCTCCCTATTCATCCAGCAGTGCAGGCCCAGGGTCTGGATGTAATCCTTGACATCTCCCTTTTTCCCATACCCATGTCCACTCTCCAAGTCCTCAGAAGTATCTCTTAAGCATGCTTATTTCTCTCCATCAACATCTGACCGCCCTGCTCTAAGCCACCCTCTCCCACTTGGTCTACACTTCAACAGACTCCCAAGCAGGTCCCCCTGCCAACTCCTGCCCCCACCTGCCATCTAGTTTCCACAGTGCCACCAGAGTTATCTTTGGAAAACTGGAAATCTGATCCTATCACTCTCCTGTGGTACATTCTTCAAAGGTTTCCCAAAGGTTTCAGATAAGGACCAAAGCCTAGTCATTGCTTACAATGTCTCACTTGATCTGGCTCCTGCCTACCCTCCAACCTCATCTTCTTCGCCACTCCCTCCTTCCCTCTCACCCTTCTACTTCAACCATGCTGTTCTTTCAGTTCCTCAAAGGTACCATGACCTTTCTCACCTCAGGGCATTTACACATGCTATTTCCTTGGCCTAGAAAATGTTTTCTTCCTATTTGCCCAGTTAAGTCCTACTCATCTTTTACAGCTTAGCTGAAATAGCCCTTTTTCAGGAAAGCATTCTCTGTCCCCAAGCTTAGGTTTACTCTCCCCCTTATAAGAACATCCTCATGGAACGTGAGGTCCTTCAGGACAGGGGCGAGGCTGGGCCTCTTCACTATGTGTACTAGTGTGCACAGTAAGCTCTCAATGCAAGTTTGTTGAATAATGGACAAGTTATTCCATATTAAAATGCAAATTATTTACATTATAATGCTGTCTTTCTCTCTCTCCCTCCCTTCCTTCCCTTCTCTTTTTTACAACTGTGTTTCCAGGGCTTAAAATCTACTCAGAAAAAGCTGCATACTCCTAAGAACAGTGCTTGTTCTAACCAACAATGGGGGCTAATAAAAGATGAGTAGAACTTAACAGACCCGCAGGTCTGGAGAAAAAAAGAATATATTTGTGAAGCCCTCTATAATTTCTAAGTGCTATATGAAATGCAAATGTTTTCTAGATTCCAACTGCACACACAGAAATATCTCAACTCATTTTGACAAAGTTATTCACCAGGGAGATGAATAAATAGCTTCGCTAAATACATATGGTGCAATTATACCCAGCAATAAGTGACAATAGGTCTTGCTTTATAGTAATCTAAAAATTCAAAGCCCAATTATTTCAGCTGCTCAGTAAATAATAAGAAAAGACATGGTGGTAAAGCAACTTAAGAACAGACTGCATTAGTAAACGCTAATGATCTCTTTATGATCCACAGAGCCACTTCTTTTTCTTCTGAAGGAAAGAAAGCATTTCGTAAATTAAGAAGAAGAAAAAGAGAAAGAAAAAAAAAAAAGACATCCACGAGCTACAGCCAAGAACAAAATGAAAGCAGGGAGTACTCCTTTTGATCTTTCAAAAGTAGTATTTAGTTAAAGAATGTATGCTGTACTACAGAAAAACATGACCAGAAACATGAGCATTTGGGACCTGAAAAATACAGTCGTTGGCAGCTGGCCTTTAAAAAATATATTTATAAGATTTAAAAAAAAAGAAGAAGGAAAAAGAGAAAAAAATTGTTTGTCTCCATAGCTCCCAATTTCGGGGCAAACTGACACTGCCTTTAATGAAAGGGGTCAGTTTCAGACTTCTTTTTAGAACACAGAAGCCTTGCAAGTAATTGGTATAATTAGCAGTTTAGATATGCAAATCAAATTCCAACTTGAAATGACTGAGTTGGAAAAGCAACCTCAACAGGAAAGAGAAAAGGAAGAAGAGGAGGAGAGGAAGCAGCGTGAACGCCACACCTTTGTCCTTCAGGACAACTGGAGGTCAGCAGAAGAAGCCACAGCAAAGACAGAGGAGGACACTGCTGAGCACGTTAAGACAACCACGAGGGTGAGAGGACAGGTCCACCCAGAGGGAGAAAATTTGGAGAATGACAATCAACAAGGCAGATCTGTAACTCCTGCCCTATTTAGAGCTCTTGCTTGCATGCTCTCTGAACTTGTGGTATTTATTATTTTTCTAATTTGAGCAAACCATGTAAGCTTTTGGCACCTCCAAAAATAAAATCATATGGCCAATAAAAATGTTTATTCAAGGGGAAAAAAAGTTAGCTTAACAGCACTGGCTTCCTTCTTTCCTAGCCACCTGACTGCTGGGAAGTGGTGGTGGGACTCGCTGTTCTTCTGCCGGTCTGGGGCCCACCGAGATGAGGCCCACTGGAACCAGAGCCTCCAAAGGGCAGCACCCTTTGGGGGATCCCACGGCACTCTCTGATCTTCTGGACCCAACCGGGCTCACCCTATTTGAACTTTCTTTATACAGTGTATATTTCCTTCATATTATTTACTCCTATGCCATTAAAGAAGGTTCTCAGGAATCATCTGTGTAGTGTCTATCTCCCGAGTTCTGCATCTATTCTTGTCTGCCCCTCTGCTTCCAGAGCCTCGCGTAGTGCCTAGGAACTCCCCAGGCTCTCAAGGAAAAATGACAAAATCTGGGACTGATGTGTAATGTTGGCTCCCATCATCCACATGTCAAAGCTACTCTCTCTCTCATCATTTAGTGACCCACCAAAACCAATTATCTGAAGTTATCAAGTAATTATGTGGAAACCATGCGTAGGACCTGAAACAATCACACGCCAAGTGATATGTAGGACAATGCTGCTCAGACTTTCACGTGCACACACATCTCCTGAGAAGTCATTATAACGCCAGCTCTGACTGCAGAGGTCTGCATTGGGGCTGAGAGGTTACTTTGCTAAAAAACTCCCAACACATCCTGATACCACTGGTCCTCAGGCCTCCCTTTATGCGGTAAGGTCCCAGGAGGCTGAACTGACACCCTAACACTGCTTTTCCTCCACGTGAATCTTATTTATTTTGCATTAAGACACCCCCACAATGTGATTGTTGTCTGGGTGGTTCCTGGTTTAGATATTCACACAGATGTCTGCTTGGAAAGGAAGAAAGATCACCATTTCTTGGTTTTCTCTGGGACTTGGGATCTGTACTACATATATTCTCTGGTGGATTCTGTACCTCGCGAGAAAATTTAGCCATGTCTTTATTATCCCAGTGAAAGTTTCACTTGTGTCAAGGGAATTCGGCCAGGGGAAAAAAATGAACATGGATTTTCTATAAGGCATCCTTTACGATAACATATTTCAAGAATATTTGTCTGTCTTTAGCTCTTCGGAGAAATTAGTGCATATGCAGCACGTAGGTGTTTATAAAACACAGAGGGTCCTCTTTATTAGGATTTCTTTCCATTTCTGTGTTCAGTGTCACACAGATCTTTTTTTCAAGTTTCTAAGCCATTGTGAAAGCCTGAAATGGGCTGATGGTTATTGATATTTTGATTTTTTACACCAACTTCCACATCAATTAATATTCAATGATTTCTTCATAAAGTGACAGAGTTTGAGTTGTTTTCTCAAACAGAGACATAATAGTGTAGATGTGTTCTGCAGGCAGTATCTGAATGTCTCTTTGTAAATACAGGCTTGCCTCACACCACAAAGCAAAGAGCTGATCCATATTTTATGATTTTCCTACGGATTAAAGGTACATCGTTTTAAATATGTTTTTGATAACAATTCTTCCACGAGTACTTGATGTGGCTCTTCTGGAAGCATACTGCCACTGGTAATTAAATTTGTTCATTATGTATTTGCCTCTTCCACCTCCAACACACACACACACACACACACACACACACACACACGAGCACACGCACCCGGGCACATGCACATATTTGCTGAAAAAGTCAACATGTGGCTTTATGTCTGTAGTACACCAATCAACATATCAAAATCCAAATTTAGAATCCTAATTCACAATATCATTTTTTTCCCTTTTTTCTCCTCCTCACTTGGAGTAAATTAAATTCAGTCTTTGTTGGAAGGAAATGTAAAATGTGTTTCACACATACATTTAACACTAATCTGTTCTCCCTACCTTAATTATGCTTTGAATTTCTGTGGGATCTGATATTCCAGGGACTCAATTTACTTTTATAAATATTCATTGATTCTCCCCCCCACCTCATCTCCATTAGTGCTGCTAACCATTACCCTCGGTTTTGCATTTGGAGAAACTGAGGCACCAAGGAGGAATCTAAGGCTTGTCACTTGACACAACTGTAGAGCTGAAAATGTGACTCAGGAGCCCCGTCTGATAAAGGGGCAAGCCTCCCCTGACACTTAGAAATAATGGTGCAATGTTCCAGGATGAAACCAGGGGCAGCCTGCTCATATTCCAGGCACAGCTATTTCCTCTCCCCAGTACAAAGTGCAATAGCAGAATAGCTGCCCTGTGGTTAAAGAGAAATGATTACAGAAAAGAACAGTTGGAGAAAACAAGGCAAAAGTACTTGGATTTTAGTCAGTGGGAGTCCATCACAGTAACTAATGGGCTGAGAATGTTTCTATTTTTTCACTGAGTAATCCATATGCAAATTTCGTGCAGCATTCAATATGCACTTCCAAGCTCAGTAAATGTTTTCTATTCTTTTCTGCTTCGCTCTCTCAGCTTTTTCCAATTAGGACCTGTTTATTTAGAAAAAAGAAAATGTCTAAAGAAAGGATTAAGCTCTGTATCTTACGGAGAAAGAATGAATATCAGAAATTCTTTCAGGATCTAGAGGATGCATTCTTTACTCATCCTCCCCACTGGGATGGGTAATGAGAATAAAGTAAAAGGAGGATGAAGCTTTTTACTTCATTTGGTTTGTTCAGCTGAAAACATGCCTTTGACTCTCTGGAATTAAATCCAAAATTCATGACAATTCAAACAATGGCGCACATGGCATAAGCCTGTGGGTAAAAATAAATAAATAAAAGGGAGATGTGGAAGCTCAAAAGGACCCACCTGGGGAGCAGAAGTTCTGCAAAAGCAAAAGAATTCAGACATGGAGGGAAAAGGGGAACAGGCTGGGGAGAGCGAGCACAAAAGGCCGGAGCCAGCAGCTGTGTCAGATGAAGATGACCTCCGGAAGCAGAACTGGATATGGGAGGGGGGACTCAACAGGTGACCCCCCCCTCATTAGGGGGACAGCGAGGGAGCATCCTGAGTGGAAGTCAGGTCTGTCCATCCTGGACCACGACACTCAGGGAGACACGTGGTGCTCGCCTGTCTCTTCCAGGATTGAACAAGAAAAGTGAAGGTCATTTTGTGCTTGAAAAGAAAAGAAAAGAAAAGAAAAGAAAAGAAAAGAAAAGAAAAGAAAAGAAAAGAAAAGAAAAGAAAAAGGCAGGCAGTTCAACCAAAGTTGGTTAATAAAACCCCTGCACTTGAATTCCACGGAAGACACAGGGATATTGGTGTCACGGTGCCTGAGAAGCAGTTTCTGCCACTGGGAAGGGCCTGAAGCTCAAAGAGATAACATATACATGATATTTTACAAACTTAAAAGCATCCCAGCAATGGAAGAGGGCTCGTGAGCAGTGGCTATGCTTGGCATTAGATTAAAGAACAGGAAATATCCAAGATGCTTCTGGGATCTCAGAACAGATTCTTGCCCAACACGGTTGTGAGGACTTATACACTTAACTCAGAGCATTCCAACTCCCAGCATTTAGGGTTTCAAAAGCCATCAGAAAAAAATAACTGATAAATCATATTTCAGGACAAACAGGTCACCTGGTGACTGAGTAATATGTCTAGTTCAAAAATCCCCATGTTGAGCTTGGTTGCTTAAGAGGTAGAGCAGAAAAAAAGCAAAATCTAGGGGTGCCTGGCTGGCTCAGTGCGGGGAACTTACAACTCTTGATTGTGGGGTTGTGAGTTCAAGCCCCACGTTGGGTGTAGAGCTTACTTTAAAAAAAGGGGGGGAGAAATGTAGGAAAAGGAAGGGGGAAATATAATCAGCAGAGTGAAGTTCGAGTTTCCCTTTAATTGAAGCTGTGGGAAAGAGGAAGAACTTGATTGGAGTCGAACAAACACAAAGCCGATGGGGAGGGCCACTCAATGGTCTGCTCCTCTCATGAACAGTTCCTACTACAATCTCTATTCTCTAGGTTTAGCCAAAAAGAAAAGAAAAACAGAAGAAGAAGAAAGAAAAGACTTCAACTCTGGTCAATCCACCTGCTTACACAGTCCATCAGAAAAAAAATCAATCTTGTGGTGACGTTACCCCAACGGTCATTTCTAAAAGTTAAATTCTATTCTTCAATGCAGCAGTTGAAAGAAAAAAAAATCACCTTCAATAGCTTTTTAAATTTTATTTTTAAGTTCCAAGACACAGAAATGCTCTCAAATTTCAATTCCTTAAGTCTCAAGCTTAGAGAAAAATAAACTAAACAAAAGCCTGCCAAAAATCTAGGCTAACTATTAAAATGTTACAAGCAAGTGCCCTAGGTTTGAGACTATAGTCGGTATCCAAATCAACAGAAATGTCCTGGAGAGAAGCCTTCAGATCACCATGGAACAGGCTTTGATGCCCTTTGTCTAATTCTGTGGAGACCCAACCCTCAAGGGGAATATTTTTGGCCCATCAAATAAAGGCCTTTCCCAGAAAGCCAGAGGGCTTGGAGACATCATTCTGATTCTCAGCCCATTCTTAAGTAACTCAACACACCGGATCTAACTTCTAGCTTTAGGGGTGCACCAAAAAACATTACATGGAGGTTTTTTGTTTTTTTTTCTCTTTCTTTCTTCATTTTTTTTTTTTTTTTGATCCCATGGACCAGTTAGATTTTTTTCTCCTTTCATTACCAAACTGGCTTCTTCCTTCAGCCAACCCTGAATAAACCCCCAAAGAGTCATTCCATAACAGAAACAGCCTTGCGCACGAGAGGGCTGACCCTGTGCTTCAACAACTCTGGATATTTCGTCTTGGCTGGCTTTTTCCTCTGCGGCATCGCTGAAACCACAAGAGCTCCCCAAAAAAGGGAAGATTTCTGCCTCACCTCTCAGGCACATCAATAACGAGAACAATCTGCACGTGCAGGCACAGCTGATTAAGCCCCTGCCTCTTCCCTGGCAAAGCGTCTAAAAACTCCATCCCGAGAACCTGCCCTGGAACGCACAGCATGGCATACGCAGTTGGAGCTAAAACCTGAAAAATCTTTTCTAGGCCTCTAAGCCACCTGCCTCCCACCGTGCTGAGGAATGGGAAGAAAATCTCAAAGTGGCTCCTTATCTGTGTATCTGTTCTTTCTTTGAAGGTGTGGCCTAGGGGTCTCAAATGGAAAAGCAGGATAAAATCGTTCTCGCAGTGGGTTTGGAGTCCTTGCCTGGGAGTATCTTGCACTGCCTACACATCAAACCTGTTCTTGTTTATGCAGTAATCAATGTATTTGGATTGAATCGCACTTCTCCAGTTTGGCGGCCTAGCCAATTAATGTCTCTGCTTTCACCTTCATAATTAGCACATTTAAAAGAGACTATAAAAATTGCTATTGAGGTGGCACTGAGTCTGTCTGCACGAGGAACAAAGGCCCAAACTATAGGGAATTCAAGATGAGCCTCCAGATGGAATTTGCATACTGCAGACTCGTCAACCCAGAGACGATCCAGCCGCCCTAAGGCTATACCACCAGGGCAGCACCGACACGGAAAACTGGATCCTCACCCCAGAAGCAGTACAAGAGAATAGTGATTTTAAATAGAAGCCATATTTAAAACCTTGCTATGAGGCACATACATGTATGCGCCACCATTCTGGAAAACAGACCAAGAAAACTCAGCACCAACGGAACTCTTGGTGAAGTTTCTTTAATGCTCATCCCTAGTCTGGTTCAGGTGCATAAAGGAAAGAGCTTCTCAGCGTGTTTCCTTTTGTCTTAAAAATTAAGCATTTATGTTGCCTGCTCAGGTCCACACAAAGACTCGCCCTATGGATGTTGTAGGACGGCATACAATGTTCTGCGTGAGATGCGCATGTCGCAAAGGCAGCCTCTGGGGAAGGGGAAATGAAGCCCCAAACAAAGGGACTGTCATGGTTAATAAGTCAGACCTCCAGTGTGGAATATCCCGTGGCAGTAAATGTTATTCTCCCGAAGTTCTTGATAAAGAGCTGATCGGTAATGGGAAGCTGCGATGGCTCCACTCCCCCATATCCCAGCTTTTCCACCAGGATGTTGTCACAACACTGCCTTCCATCCTCTCAATCCCCTGAAAACAGCTTTTGCAGGTAAATATCTGCTGTATACAACCACCGAGCCGTCAAGTGAACAAATGTCCAGTTCAGAGTTTTCACCCGCCTGCACGTGCTTTTCCCACAGGTAACACCACAAGGAGGCTTTCGGAAGGTGAGGGAAAGAGAAACAAAGTGCCGTTTTATCGAGCAGCTAGTTTGTGCCAGGCCATGGGCCAGGTGCAGTCACAAAGGTTTCCTAAGTTAATTCTGTTTTTTAAAAAGTCATGGCTCATGAAGCCCCTTTTACTAGTGAACAAATGGCAGCTCCAAGAAGGGAAGGAGCAATGCCCAGAAGTCATGCTGGTTGGGGTTGGAGTCAGTTGGACGCAGATGTGCCTACAGACCCCCTCGTTCTTTCCATCCCACCCTGCTAGCCCGGGAGCTCTTAGTTAGGCTTCTCATGTGTAGGGCCTTGGCTTCCATGTGATTCAGTCATTCATTCCATAAGCCGGGTGGGGCTGCGGCTCTGGGCTGGGTGCTGTAGGCTCTCTGCACAGGAAGGCAAATGGGGCTGGGGTCCTTGCCCTCAAAGAGCTCGTCCAGCATTCGGTTGGGGGGGCCATGTAAACAAACAGATGCAATAAAATGGCACATAGTTAAAGACAGACACGGACTGTGTGAATCTGGGATGATACTACACACGAAGTCCCTTTTGAGATGGGCGTCAATGTATGAATAAGAGTTCACTGGGCATGGTAGGCACTTAGGGATCCAGGCAGAAGGAAGATCACTGGCAAAGGACTAGAGGTGGGAAAAGAGCACGCTGTGGGAGCTGGCCATGAGAGCAGCAGGAAGTCCACGTTGGTTCAAGACAGAGTTGGAGGCCCAGGACCGGCTGTGGTAAGGGCTCCAGGTAAAGCTTTGAGCCCCACTCTGCTCTGGGTACACTGCTTTGTTTTCAGGAGTCACTCTATAAATACCGGTTTGAAAATGAAAAGCACAACATATCTTCTCTGACTAAAATGCTCCACTGGTCTCCTACTGTCCTCAGAATAAGATCCAATTCCTCTCTGCAGTCGGCTGGCCAGCAAGGCCACGTGACCTGGTGGCTGACATGTCTCAGGCCTAATGTCCTCGCAAGCATGGCAGCTGCTCTCCCCAAGACACACAAGGCCCTCCCTACCTCAGGGGCTTTCCATGCCATTTCTTCTGTCCTAACACTGGCCTGCAGCTCTTCCCAGGAACGGTTTCTTCTTCTCAGGTCTCAACTCCATTATCACTCTCTCCAGGATGCGTTCCCTGACCACTTTCTCTTTGGTGGCTTAATGGCTGCAGTGAATTGAATTGCATACCACTCAAAATTCCACGTGGGAATCCTGACCCTCCGTTCCTCAGAATGTGACTATTTGAAGATAGGTCTTTACAGAGGTAATCAAATCAACATGAGATCACTGATTGGGGGGGGGTGCTGCGAGAGGGGAAGGCTGACCCAACATGACTGGTGTTGTCACAGAAAGGGGGAATTTGGACATAGAGACTCACAAGGAGGGAAGACAAAGTGGAAATACGGGGAGAGGATGGCCGTCTGTAAGTCAAGGCGAGAAGCCTGGAACAGGTTCTTCCCCACGGCTCTCAAAAGGAATTAACCCAGCTGATGCCTTGACTTCAGACTTGTAGCCTCCAGAAATGGGAGACAACAAATTTCTGTTATTTAAGCCACTCAGTTATGGCATTTTGCTATGGTAGCCCCGTTCCCTATGTGTTTCTTCCATAGTACTTGCCGCCATCTTGTGGAATCATACGGCTTATTTATTTTTCTATCCCTGTATCTATCCATTAAAGTGTAGTCTCTGTGCAGGCAGGGGTCTTTTCTTGCTTTGTTCATCTTATTCCCCGACTCCCAGGATGGCCCCAACACGTAGTAGGTTCACAGTAAACTAACAATAAGTTAATGAAAAGATTGTGTTTGGGTGGGCTGTGATTGACAGTCCATACTATCACGCACTGTACAGAACTATGCTTGTTTGCGGGGCTCCCCGACTCTGGGCAGATGTGGGAGAGCTAGCCTGTGGTGCCCTCAGAGAACCTGCCAATGGTGAGATCAGCATCACCCACTGGTGCCTTACAAAAATTCTCATTTTGCTCTTTGCTCAAGTTTTTTGTACGAACATAGTTTGAAAGATCCAGTTGTTTCTTTCAATGTCCTGATGTCCCGCCAAACCAAATTCAATTGATTGAAATATAGCCTGCTGATGCTTTTGTAAGGCTGGAGAAGTGGATGGCAACCTTCCACCCCTTTGCTGAATGGTGTAATTGGCCTGCCATAGAGAATTGGGGAATTTTAACACATTCCCCATTTGGCTGAGCTCACCAATTATTCCCCAGTTGCTATCAGAGCCACAGACTTTTCTTCTTTGGGGTCATTAAGCTTGTCAAAACTAATTTGTCACCACAACTGCTGACCCTCATTGCTCTGACAGCAGCACAAGGATCACCCTCAACAGGCTCTTGCATTACAAGAAAGTAAATGGTTCAGCAGAACTCACTGTGTTCTTGCCGTACGGCTTTAACAGCCTTCTGACCCCGGAAGATGTGGAAACTATCCCATAATTGACGAGGTCTCAAAATCCACGTGTTAATCACTTTCGTGTTACGAAATCTATACCCATATCTATCTATCTATCTATAAATAAACAAGTAAGATGGATAAATGCTTGGAGTACAGGCTCGAATCTGATATGTGACCAAAACTATGCTATTCTTGGGCTTGAACAAAACCCGAACGCATTCCGTGTTCTCTCCGTGCAACCGCCCGACGGAAGTCAGGTGGAATTAAGCGTGCCATAAATCATGGATCCCTAATAAGCCCGTCAGAATAACATTCTTTGAAAATTTCTTTATTGTAAATGCAAAAATATTCCAAAATCAAGGTTGCCAACATTCAGCAGAAAGAAGGCGACTCGCCGTGAGGAAACGGCGTTCTGTTCTGAAGCGGTACTTTGTGGGCTCACCCAGATTGAGACTAGTTACTAACCATTTGCCAGAGTTGGCAGGTTTCGTGGGTCTACATGCAAATCTCTGCACAATCAGACAAAGGTAAGAACAAGTCTATTAATTTCAAAACCACACGAGGAGATCTGTAGACTGCAAAGCAGGCGGCGTGAAGGCTGCATTAACTCTTTCCGGCTCGAGCACACCACTTAATACGTGAGCCGATGTAACCTTCCCGGGGAGGTGAGGATCTCAGGGTCTCTTGACGTAAATGTGCAATCTGAAAATAACACCGTCCGAGAACCTCTGTCTTTTCTCCTTAAAGAGATTCAACCCTAAGTACAACTGAGTTTAGAGTAACTGGCTGCTGCGAAATTGTCTTGGTCACACTGTGAGTTAGACAGGACGATAACTTTTGTAAATAACAAAGGGGAGCTGCAAATACCTGATGCTTCCGCTCATGCCTCATTAGTTTCCTCCCCCGAAATATTAATCCCCTCCTTTTAAAATGGGCACCAGTTCCCTAATGAAAATTAACACTGTAAGTGTACAACTGGCGAAGGGATTAAAGGTCTTGAAAAAAGGCCAAGTCTTTGGTTGTTTATTTATATTTATTCAAACAAATTGGATAGGCTCATAGTTGGGCACTGATGTCATGCCTCTGAGCAGTTTTTTGTTTGCTTTCAGGTTGAGAATGGCCTGGAGGACTGGTTGAGGAGCCGTGAAGAAGGAAGAGATGGCAAAAACGAGGAGGTGGAGGGAGCCGTGAAGGCCAGAATCTCACGGGAGCCACGGATTTAGCTGAGTTCTAATGATGTCACTCCATTTTTACTCTAGCCACAGGGATCCCCCACCCCCAGACTCTGCATTTTCAGTGAGGAGTAAGCTAAAAACTTGGCAAATCTCAGAGTCACAAAGTCCTGAATTGGCAGCCAAGATCTGGATGTGAATTTTAAGTTGTTTTCTCCCCAAATGTCCAACAAGATCTGCTGTGATTTGAGAAAGAGAAAAAAGGAGAGATTTATTGATATATAAAAAGCCGCATTTCAGAGTTGCCAGGGCTAATCAATAACCAGAATTCCACAAAAGACCGCGTTCAGGTCAATCACGGAAAGGACACACACATAAAGGCAAGTATAATTACATGGTATAAATAAGGAGAGGTTGCCAGAGTCTGCACGTTGCCAGATGCCTCAAATATTCATGTTCTTTGAAAGACTTATTTTTGTGTCTATGGAGGATGAATAAACCTTGCTAAAAAAAATAAGGCTCTTCCCAAACCTTTGCTCATTTCTGGAATTGAAACCTTTTGCAGGTTCTGAAATGTTTCACTTTGTTTTTCATGCATGTGACATGTTCACACGTCCTCTTCACAAGTGTGGAGCTCTGCACGACACCGGCAGTGGGCGCGCGAGCCCAGGGGGGCAAGGACTGCTCCCACAGTCTTGCTGGTCCCGCTGGAGACGTGCCGCTGGTTCTCAGAAGCCGTGAGGTCAAACTCTGCACCCCCTGTGAAGGCTGAGTCCTCTCAGGAAACCAGAGACTTCTTGGTGAATGGCCAAGTACGATCCCATCTCCAAGCCCTTGGTGACTCAGCCAGAGTTCAAGTCCGCTCTGTGCTTCGGACTACCCGTTGATACAGACATCGACTATGAAGAACAACGGCTGCTTTAACTAAAGGGGGCTTTCTCCTTGGTCCTCAGCTCCACATCCCTAGAGCAGAAAGGCCATTTAAGACCCATGCTCTGCTTTGTGGCTCAGCTCTAGAAATGCAGGGAAAGCAAAGGGTGGTATCTCTGCCAACCCAGATCGATAACATCGTGGTGGGGCTTCGGCTGGATGGAGGCCGTCCTTTAGGGAGACAACCAAGGACATTGTTTGCAGTACAGAGAGTAGAAAAGCACACGTCCTTTGGAGACTGTGCATGGCGGGGCCTTCTGTATCCCTTAAGTTCGTTTTTGGTTTCATTTCTGAATCTGATCGCCATGAGGCTGCGATGAGCTGCATATGACAACCCACTGGGCACTCTCTTCAATCCGTGCAGGTGTATGGACTGCTCCGGGCTGCCAGGCTCATCTTAAGTCAACAACAGCATCAGTGCAGCTAACTGGTAGAAGTCTCTGGTAGCTGGAGGTGTTTTCTAAGCAGAAGGCCCAGAGAGACCGCTGGGCTGTGAGGTATCACTGCCGGCCCCAGCCATTAGCTCCAAGGAGAGGACATATTGTGTTTACCACAGATTGATGGGACTAATTTACAGAATCATCAGTAAAAGCTGCATACCTCCTCAGACTCTCACATAGCCTTTTGTAGACAGAAAGATAAATCTGAAGCTCAGAGCGAGCTCATTTAATTTTCACCTGACAGCCAGTAATAACAGAAGCATCATATAAAGGTTATGTCTCAATGAAAAAAATCTATTACTGGGCGTACAAAACACACTTGCATTAATTACATTTTCTTTGCACTGCATTTGACAAAAGGTCAGAAATTACCAAAAAAAAAAAAAAAGAAAGAAAGAAAGAAAGAAAGAAAAGAAAAGGAAAAAAAAAAAAAAAACCCACAAACCCAGGGAGAACATAGAAAGAGAACTCTACTTATTATCTGGAATTTTCTTTTTCTAGTTCCCCAGAACTTCACTCATACACTCTATATTGTAATTAGTGACTATGTTTAATTAAATCTGATGTTCTGAAGATTACTAGCCAAAAATATTATCAAGCACATAACAAGGATCAATTGTTCTCCAACATATGATGTTTCTACATTTCTGAAGTTGCCCGTGTCTAGAACATACCTTGCCTGTCAGGCTGGGATCTTTGAAAAGAACAAGAGACAGAAAGAGCATCTTTTCATATTTTGTCTTCACAAAAGGTTATCAGGTAAAGTGATTTATAATAGACAATGTCGAGGCCCTGGTATTTTCAGAGTTTCAGGGTGGTGGGTTAGGAGGGTGAAGTCATGTTTTTTTAAGGGAATTATGGTCCTTCGACTTCAAAAGTTGTAACAATTGAGGGAGATCTTAAGAGACAAGAAATTTTCCTCAACTAGGAAAGTTACCGTCCAGGAGGGTAATAGGCCCAGGGTTTTGTTCTCATTCAGAAATCAGATACAAATAATTCTGTTCCCCTAATCTTAGTCCTGCTAAACTGTCTCTTGTGTGATCTTAGACGAAGTTAAAAAAATCATCAAAATACTTTTGAGGGCAACAGTTTTCACACTTGAAAAGGAAAATAATAAACCCTTCCTAAGTTTTAAGCATCAGAGAATGCTTAATGGTACACAGTAGATACTAAAAAAAATTAGTTTCCTCACATCTCAACACAATAAAGGCCATACATGAAAAATTCACAGCTAACATTATATTCAATGATGAAAAACTGGAAGCTTTTCCTCTAAGATCAGGAATAAGACAAGGATGTCCACTCTCATCACTTTCATTCAACACAGTACTGGAAGTCGCTATAGCTATCAGACAAGAAAAAAAAATCCAAATTGATAAGGAAGAAAACTACCACTATTTGCAGATGATAACACAGCAAATTCTAAGGATTCCACCAAAAAACTATTAGAAGTAATAAATGAATTCAGTAAAGTTGCAGGATATAAAATTAATATACAGAAATCTATTGCATTTCTACAACTACATTACAACACAGTAGCAGAAAGACAAATTAAGAAAACAATCCCATTTGCAATTGCACCAAAAAGAATAAAGTACCTAGGAATAAACTTAACTAAGGAGGTAAAAGACCTGTACTCTAAAAATTATAAAACACTGATGAAAGAAATTGAAAGTTACACAAACAAATGGAAATATATACCATGCTCATAGACTAGAAGAACTAATATTGTGAAAATGTCTGTACTACCCAAAGTAATCTACAGATGCAATACATCCTTATCAAAATACCAGTAATATTTTTCACAGAACCAGAATAATCCTAAAATGTGTGTGGAACCACAAAAGACCCTGAAAAGCCAGAGCAATCTTGAGAAAGAAGAACAAAGCTGGAGGTATCACAATCCCAGATTTCAAGATATACTACAAAGCTGTAGTAATCAAGAGAGTATGGTACTGGCACAAAAACAGACACATAGGTCAACAGAAGAGGATGGAGAGCCAGAAATAAACCCATGCTTATATGGTCAATGAATGTGGGGAAAAAAGTCTCTTCAATAAATGGTGTTGAGAAAACTGTACAGCTATATGCAAAAGAATGAAACTGAACCACTTTCTTACACCATACATAAAAATAAAGTCAAAATGGATTAAATGTGAGACCTAACACCATAAAACTCCTAAAAGAAAACACGAGCAGTAATCTTTGAAGCTCAACCTTAGCAATATCTTTCGAGATATGTCTTCTCAGGCAAGGGCAATAAAAGCAAAAATAAACTATTGAGACTACACCAAAACAAAAAAGCTTTTGCACAGCAAAGGAAACCATCAACAAAATGGAAAGACAATCTACGAATGGGAGAAGATATCTGCAAATGATAGAATTGATAAGAGGTTAATATCCAAAATATATAAAGAACTTATACAACTCAACACCAAGAAACCAAGTAATCCAATTAAAAATGGGCAGAAGACCTGAATAGACATTTTTCCACAGAAGACATACAGATGGCCAACAGATACATGAAAAGATGCTCAACATCGCTAATCATGAGGGAAATGTAAATCAAAATCACAATGAGATATCGCCTCACACCTGTCAGAATGGCTAGTATCAAAAAGACAAGAAACAACAAGTGTGAGTAAGGATGTAGAGGAAAGGGACCCCTCATGCACTGGTGATGAAATTGCAAACTGGTGCAGCCACTGTGGAAAACAGTATGGAAGTTCCTCAAAAAATTAAAAACAGAAATACCATATGATCCAGTAATTCCACTACTGGATATTTAACCAAAGGAAACAAAAACAGTAATTCAAAAAGATAAGGCCTTATGTTTATTGTAGCATTACTTAGAGTAGCCCAGATACGGAAGCAACCCAAGTGTGCATTGATAGATGAATGGATGAAGAAGATGTGGTATACACACACACACACACACACACACACACACAGAGAGAGAGAGAGAGAGAGAGAGAGAGAGACTCAATGGAATCTTATTCAGCTATAAAAAGGAATGAAATCTTGTGACAACATGGATGGACCTAGAGGGTATCATGCTAAGTGAAATAAGTCAGACAGGAAGAAAAATACCAGGTGATTTTGTTATTGTGTAGATTCTAAAAACAAAATGAACAAATAAACAAATGCCAGAGACAGAATCATAAACACAGAAAACAAATTGGTAATTGCCAGAGGCGAGGGGGTTAGGTGGCTGGGTGATACAGGTGAAGAGGGTTAAGAGGTACAAACTTCCAGTTATAAAATAAATAAGTCACAGGGATAGAAAGTACAGCATAGGGAGCACAGTCACTAATACGGTAATAACATTGTATGGTAACAGAGGGTAACAACACTTAACTGTGGTGAGCATAGCGTAGCATATGGAATTCTTAAATCACGATATCGTATACCTAAAATTAATACAGCACTGTATGTCAACCATTCTTCAATAAAAAAACATGGATATTAATTTCCTTTCCTAATTCAATCACTATAATCCATTAGTTCATACGTTTTGCTCACATGCTATGTTCTAATCACCAAAAGTCTAGAGAAGAGTTATAAAAAAATATGTAGAAAAATTCAAGCTTCTTAACCTCCAGACCAAACACGAGCATGGGAAGAAGTCCAGTGCAGTGGAAGGGTAGCGAGAAGACACTACTTCCAAGACTGCCTCGGCTCGTGCTCTCTGCAGTGGACAACACGGCTCTCCTCAAACAAAGGACACCCTGACGAGGTTCCAGCTAATGACCAAGAGCTACTGGCCACCAACCCTCCCACTCCCATCTGTGCTGTTTACTTGGATGCCAGGAAATGGAGGGGACTGGGGAGAACACAGTAGGAAATACACCACAACCTCATATAGCCATGACCATTGTGTACATACATGTCATTGTATGTTACAACCTTCCTCCTCAAAGTGTGGTCTTCAGACCAGCAGACCAGCAGCATCAAGCCTGACTGCTTGATAAAAATCTAGGATTCCCGACCCCATCCCTATGGAACCAAGAGTCTGCATGTCAAGAGAAATGTAGGTAATCTGTTCAGGAAGCCCTGCTTCAAACACGAAATGGTGGTCCTCTCTCCTTTCTTAGACTTTAAGCTAGAGCATTGGCTCTGAGAGGGCAGGGAAATTCGACTTTCTTGGAGATATCTATCTATCTATCTATCTATCTATCTATCTATCTATCTATCTCCTGAAGGACTTGAGCAGTCCTTGGCACACACTGGGTGCTTAGTGCGTAACTCTTAAGTGAATGTCTTGTCAGGACTGATAAAATTTACCAGTGTCTAAATAAGATCATGACTTTCTTCAAGGCCACCATGGGAAATGACTATTATAATTGGCAGGAGCAAAAAAGTTTATTCTATTAAATGCAAAAAAATATTTACTAAGCATATTCCAAAAATTCTGGGGCAGTAGTAAATTAAACAGGTGTTAGTGGACTGAAATTGACTATTGAAGCAAAGCTTTTTTTTCTCAGATAATGCTAAACGATGATATAAGAAAAAGACATCCCATGAACTGCTTTAAAAATTTACCTCTTTAAACAACTTTATTGAGGTATAACTTACATACCGTAAAATTCACCCATTTTAAAAGTTCCTGGTATATGAAATTTAGTAAATTTACTGAGTTGTACAACTTGCCATAATCCAGTTTTAGAACACTGTTACCATCCCAGTGAGAATCTCTGTGCCCACCTACGGTTAGTCTTTGTTCCTACCCCAGTCTCAGGCAATGTCTAATCTACTTTCTGCAAAAAATTCACATCTTGAGGACTCTTCGATCAGGTACATGA
Source organism: Ursus arctos (assembly GCF_023065955.2). Classification (NCBI taxonomy): domain Eukaryota; kingdom Metazoa; phylum Chordata; class Mammalia; order Carnivora; family Ursidae; genus Ursus; species Ursus arctos. The sequence goes on along the minus strand of NW_026623019.1, from coordinate 6,419,214 downwards.
TTTCTTTTTAAAGATTTTCTTTATTTATTTGAGAGAGAGAAAGAGAGAGAGGGGTAGAGGGAGAGAGAGAATCCCAGGCAGACTCCACGCCGAGCACAGAGCTCGTCTCACACCCCTGAGATCATGATCTTTGCCAAAATCAAGAGTCAGCTGAGCCACCCAGGCGCCCTGGTACACGGTTTATACAGTATGCTTAATTCTTCTTGGGCACTTAGCAAAGAAGCCCAGTTAAGGATCTCTGTCCGCCGGCACCTGGCTAACTCACTTTGTTACTATCATGCACCTAAACATGGTTCTTTCAGCCCACTTTTCTTTAAACGTTCTCTAGCCTACTGAAATATCAATATTAGTATTTACAAATAAGTGTACCAGTGGGTTTATTCCTTCCTGTGTTACAGCTGCAGAAAAACAGGACATACTCCGAGTCCTTAGTTACAATACCTCGATGCCACAGGCTGTGATGCAGCTGTTAAGAAGAATGTGTTAGGTCTACATGAACGGATTTGGGAGAAATACCCATAACATACTGCTAAAAGAGAAAAGCAATGTGCTGAGCAATAAGTACAATACGATCTTATTTTTATAATAAAAAAGAAAAAAATCATATGTTTGCACGTTTGTACGTTTCTATAACCATCAAGAATGTACAGAGAGACATGCACCAAACTCTTAACACTTATTACTTGAGGGGGGAGTGTTATTGGGGGCAGGAGGTGAGGAAAACACTTTCTCCATTGTTATGAGCAAACACTGTTTTGCTGTTTGAAAACAAAAATTCCTTAAATGATATCTTTGAAAGGTACAGTTATATTTTCCATTTGTCAGATTAGTTTCCTTCTCCCTCCCTCCCCACCATCAATCTAAATTAATATTGTTTTGCCAAATGTGTGGGTTAAAATATGTGGATTGTGGAGACCTCTGGGTTCTAACTTAGGTTCCAGAATTTGATTTCAAATTCACAGTACTGGTGTAAGGGAATGAAGACGTGGGCAATGTGGTTTTATCAGGCAGCAGGAGTAGCCCGATGTTCAGACAAACCTCACCTTCACTGGCCCTCCAAGTTCCCCTAAGTGAATGGGGCAGGGAAATACAGCCAATGCTTAGACTCACTCTGGCACGCAGAGGAAGGACCTACAGTCCAACAGCACTGATCTCAATACTCCCCATTGTCCAATTCATTAAGACAAAACTTATCAGTAGAGCAACAAAGAAGTTTTTTTTTAAAGGAAATAACATTTTCAGCACCACAAAATGAAACTGACTGTACACATACATGAAAAATACATATTTGTGTGATAAGCCTCCTATAAAAATGCTCATGAAAGGTACATTTGCGAAGATATTTGATTAAATGACACAAATGCACGTGGATGCTCACGGCTAAGTTTTATTTTTTTCCTTTTTATAGGCTTTTGCTATTCTTGTCAATTTTACCATCATGACTCTTTTAAAAGTAAAGCTTTTAAGTATTACACCCGGAAAACCACATCCATGGTCTGTGTACAGCTCAATTAGTTATTGCGAATTGAACACACTCGTGTAACCACCACCTAGATCAAGAAATAGAACCTTTCATCATGATTTGTAAAAGAGATTGAATCTTTAATTTCGGGGAAGAACATCTGAATTACCAAATACATTCGGTGTATTTAAGCAGTTATTCCATCCTCTGGGATTTAGACTGGGCTGTCTGGGTAAAATTTAAATATGAGTGAGTGAGCAAATTTAAAAATGACTCCACAGAGTCTAGAGACAAAACATCCCTGGAAAATGAGTTAAGGCTCCATCAACATGGCTCGCCACAGGTCTTTTCCATTGTGTCACAGCACAGGCTGTCAAGACCAATGACTTGCTCATGTTTGAGTCACACAACTCAAGCCAAACTTTTGACTCATCTCTGGGTTCATTTTTACCCCAAGCTTCCTTTGTCACCAAGGTATAGTGCAATGAAATGCATGTGACCCAGCACACGGAACAGAGCCTCACTGTTCAGAGGAGGAAAAACAGACGATTAATTTGTCAGCACAAAGTGAAGACTCAGAAGCCCAGAATATCAATCTCTTGTTCAATCTGTTATTCTTTCTTTGAATAAAAGGCTGCTTAGAATCCACAATCCTTGAATAAAAGGCTGCAGAAGTTCAAAAGTGAACAGAGCCTGCATACACGCTATACCTGACAAGAAGTATCTCCAAAGAATGGGTCTGGGGAAAGGATTTATCATCGTCCACTCTTTCTACCCACAGTAGATCCTCTCTGGGTCTTGCTCATACCAGATGCACAGGGATTTGCTGATTTGATCAGAAATGACATAAGGCCATCAGAATCAAACCCACAAAAGCAAAGATCTCAAGAGCTAGAGAGCATTCCCGTGACTGTGCTTATAGCTGTGCGGAAGCTTCTGGAAGGCCGGGACAGCTCTCGGAGTCTGGAGATCTCTTCTTCCCCACCAAACAGAATGACTATGAAAGACGACTCAGCTGGCTGTGTATGAATTAACCAAAATAACTTGGGCCCTTTGTTTTTAAGTTCCATGCATGCTTTGTTAGAAGCCCAATGGTTGCTTTCAGAGTCACTCTCATGACTGGAAAGTCAGGCAATGAGCCCCTCTGTCCAGAAATTGAGTAAAAGTCAAAAGGAGGCATTTTTCGAGTCCACTTTCAGGGAAGGAAGCTGGGCGAAGGGTTTAACATTGACTCTCTTATTTCCGTGTCAAGATATGACTGAGGGGGCGCCTGGGTGGCGCAGTCATTAAGCGTCTGCCTTCAGCTCAGGGCGTGATCCCAGCATTCTGGGATCGAGCCCCACATCAGGCTTCTCCACTAGGAGCTTACTTCTTCCTCTCCCACTCCCCCTGCTTGTGTTCCCTCTCTCGCTGGCTGTCTCTGTCAAATAAATAAATAAAATCTTTAAAAAAAAAAAAAAAAGATATGACTGAGGACTTGGTGGGTAAATGCTACCTAGGACGGAATATTTTATTTAGAACTGTGAAGTAGGTCTGTATTCCCCATGAAAAACACGCACTGCGCGGACACACCCTCACTCCTAATCAGGAAGTCGGCAATTCAGGGTCGGTTTTCCTCTCTGCTTAAGTGCAGAAAGCTGGCACATCAGGTAATCTGAGAACAATTATTAAGGGTGGTTTTCAGAGCTGATACACATATATCACCGCCAAGTATCTGGCACAGATCCTTCTACTTAAGTTCAGAGATTTCCTAAAGCAGAGAGTAAATAAGACCTTCACTGTTTCACTGATGCTGGTAAAGATTTGGGACTAAAATTATCATAAATAAGATATTTTAATGGTGAAAAATGCAAAAGAAATTTGATCTTCTAGTCCTTACATTACAAGCAGATAGTTTTGATTCTTCTTAGACAGAAAATACTGGTAATTTATGGAACATGGAGTCCAAAATGCAAATTGTTCTCTTTCCTAGTCAACTTGGGAAAACAAATGCATTATTTGCCATAGCCACTTTCTTAAAAAAATTAGCAATAAGAGACCACCAATGTTATATTGTAGAGCAATGATTCTTAACCCGGGGCGCTTTTGCCACCAAGAAAACATGTGACAATGTCTGGAGACATTTTTTTTTTTAAAGATTTTATTTATTTATTTACCAGAGAGAGAGACAGCCAGAGAGTGAGGGAACACAGGCAGGGGGAGTGGGAGAGGAAGAAGCAGGCTCCTAGCGGAGGAGCCTGATGTGGGGCTCGATCCAAGGACCCTGGGATCACGCCCTGAGCCGAAGGCAGACGCTTAACGACTGAGCCACCCAGGCACCCATGGAGACATTTTTAAGTTGTCACAATGGACTGTGTGGATGTGGGAGGGAGTGGGGACACACCTGGCACCTGGTGGAGAGAGGCTGAGGATGCTGGTAATGCACAGGACAGCACCTGGACCTAAGAATGAACCAGCCCAAAACGTCAGCAGTACTGGGGTTGAGAAACCCTATCCCTATTTGTAGACTATCTGTAAGAGCAGAATATGAGACTGCATTCGTCACGGAAATGCACATAAAACCCCCACTCCAGCCAACACAGTCCAGTTCTTCTGCACTTCTGAGAACACTTACAGAGTAAGCACTCCAGTGCAGAGCTGGCAATGAAAGAAGGGGTGGGGGAAGACACGCATAAATTCAAAGTAGGTTTAGAGGTTCCAAGTTGGCTGTATTTGCCTTGATGTCGGGCCTTGGTCTTTTTCAGTAAAATAAAAAAGTGGAAAGAAGAGAAGAGGAGAGGGGAGGGAAGAAGCTTTATGGTTTCCATCCTCACTGAAGAATAGCAGCACGTCAAAGTAGCCATGTTACTCCTCTTAAAATGAGGACATCTGGGGGCTCATTTCAGACCCTTCCGGTCCACACTAAGCACTTCCTGTCTGATGTCACCTACCTCAGAAGGAGCTGGAGGCTGAATTCCATTTTGTGTTTTAATGGCGCCATTGACACAAAGCAAGACTGGCTCATGATAAAACTGACCCAGCATTTAAAAAAGGAGTCATTATCCGATTTCTATGCAGTCATCATTTGCACCTAAAAATAGCATTCTTCCGAAATGAGACGATTCTAAATAAGCCATTGGGGGAAACTAATAACAGGTTTGTGAGAAGAAGAGAGGAAGGGGAATGAAAAGAGATCTATCACACAATTAAGACGCAGACACAACCAAGACGCCTGGACCCTGCTGGCACCTCGACAGCCAGGATGCAAAGCTGGGTCTAAGCCCAAGAAATTAATTTGCGGTACACACAGTAGCATGACAAGTGTACGGTTATCTGATGGGCGCACTGTAACTTTCCTGTGTGGTGTATTTACATTTCAGCGGTAATAACAGTTCCTCCAAAAGGACTGTCTTGTATTTAACTGACAATTTAGCTCCAGCAGTTAAATCCCACTGCCTTTTAGAATTTTGCTGCCTCCCCAAGCTGACTCACACACATCTCGCCCTTCTCTTTCAGGTCAGTGTTGGCCACTGGGGGCAGCACTGTGGGGCTGAGGGTGCCACTGCTTTGAGTGGAGAAGCAGGCATGCTCCTGCTGTCTGGGATACAGCAGAAGCTTTTGTTCACAGACGGGTGTTAGGACACTTAACTTTCATGAAATGCAGTGTAGTGGGAAAACATTTCCTAACTCCACTAATTTTCCTATCTAGACTAGGTGAGAGGGGTGCTCTCCTATGAACACTGAACTAGTACGTTAGTTATGAAAAAGAGAGAGACGGAGGGAGGGAGGATGGATGGATGGAAGGAAGGAAGGAAGGAAGGAAGGAAGGAAGGAAGGAAGGGAGGGAGGGAGGGAGGAAGGGAGGGGGGAGGGAGGGAGGGAGGGAGGGAGGAAGGAAGGAAGAAATGGCTTTTGAGGAGTAATGTCTGATTTGGGAAGGATGCAACTGGATACAGCCTGATTTTCTCTCCCCTCCCCAGTATGGCCTTGAGGGCTTAAGACTGTTGTTCTCTGTTTTAGGATGAAATCTGTGCATACAACAAACCAGCCCAATTCTCTATCCCTCTAATGGAACTCTTCCCTCGTTCTACAGCCGTGTTACTGGTTGCCTGTGGCCCCTGCGAAGGGGTGGGGCAGAATACAGCTGCCCAGTTCTGGAGGGCATGTTAGCTTCCTCAGGCTGTGTTACGGATACGATGGGGGCTCCCCAGGGAAGCCTGAGCTTCTGCCTCAGTCTTTGGGGCCAGCAAACTTCCACCTTATTTCTGATTTTTAAAAAATACTTGAAAATAATTTATTAGGAAAAACCATAAACATATATGAAAGTAGAAAGAATAGGGGGATGAACTGCCAATCGCCTTCACCAACAATTATTAAAACTTTCCACATATGCTTCACCTATCCCTTTGTATTTCTAATATATTTTAATAAATCCCATATAATTTGCCATTTCACTCCCACATAATTCAGTGTGCATCTTAAAATTATATAGCTATTTTTTTACATAACTATAATACTATTATCAAATTTAGCAAATTGTTGTGGGATTTGCTAAAACACAAGGTTTTTTTTAAATTAAGTTTTAACAATTAAAATCATTTCAAAATTATCTTTGCAACAGGGGTTATTTGAATTAGTTTCTTAAAAGGTATGAACATTGCATTTTGTTGTGGTTATCTTCTTAGTGTCTCTATTTCTAGTCTCTGGGCTAGTTTCAGAAGGTTTCCTTTCTGGTTTCTGATGGGTGTTATCATGGGGCCAGTCATGCAACAGATGAACTATCTTTAAGTGCTCTTACTTTGTCGAAGAACATGAAACGTGGCAGGGAAGGAAATTAAGGTTATATTACTATTAGAATATTCTTCCTACTTGTGAGTTTAGCTTCCACCTTATACTTTCCTAGTATTAGTGAGTATATATTTATTCCTCAACTTGTTTCAAAAATGATTTAAGAGAGGGGCCACCTGGGTGGTACAGTCAGTTAACTGTCTGACTCTTGGTTTTGGCTCAGGTCGTGATCTCAGGGTTGTGAGACAGAGCCCCCCATCGGGCTCCATGCTCAGTGCGGAGTCTGCTTGAGACTCTCTTTCCCTCTCCCTCTGCCCCTCCCTCCCCTCTCTAAAATATATAAATAAACATTCTAAAAAAATTATTTAAGAGGGACTTCACTTCTAGAAAAGCAGATTCTGATTTTTGTATTGTAATAATTCTTCCCAAGACACATGCTTCAGTAAGTCAGCGTAATTCTGGAGAATTTCTGCTTCTTACAGTAAATGCACGCTAACCAAACTGCAAAGTTTGAGGGCACAATCCTCCATAAGACTGTCCTCACTCTGACGTTATCTGCAAGTTTAGAGGGTTCTCAAGAACCATTCTTAGGTTTGGTAATTTGCTAGATGGACCCAGAGAACTCACTGAAAGCTATTATACTCATAGTTATGGATAATTCAGAGAATGAATACAGATGAAAATCATCCAAGGGAAAGACATATACAGGGAAGAGCCTGAGAGGATTCCAAATATGAAAACTTCTGCTGTCCTCAGAAAACATTCATTACCCTCCCTGCATTGATATGAGACAATCCACATTGGAGTACCGCCATCTTGGTCCCCTGAGCTTTGGTGTCCAGAGTTTTTACTGGGGCTCCACTCTGTAGGCATGATTGATTGACTGCTCTCATGGTTGATCTCAGCCACCAGGCTGACTGATACCATGAAACCCAAAGCCCTCACCCTAAATTGCATGGTTGGTCTTCCTGGCATGGCCTGTCCAGCAATGTGGCCCCTATCCCTCTAAAAAAGATACTCCTATCAAGTACGACATATTTTACCTCCCAGAACTCAAAGGCAAAGGAGATCTCTCACTGTGCAAGGCCAAGTTTCTTACTACACATATTAATTTACTTGTTCTTATGGACCATGCTAATCCTATCCTAATGTATTCCTTTTACTATGATACTTTACTATGGGAATAGTTTTCACACAAAACTGCTGGGAAATTTTTAAATGAGAAGTGAATTATATCTAGCAATAAATATCTCTGATAATGTAAGAGTATCAAAACAAGAAGGTGACCTCCACATAATAGTTAAAAATAAAATGAGAGTTACGGAAGAACGGCTTGAAAAATATACGACATTTCAACTAAGTCCTAAAGAAGGGGAATGCATAAAAAGCTTTCACATTTTATTTTTGAATTTATTTTTTAAACTTTTACATCTTTACTTTCCTGTTGAAAGCTAACCAAGGTTTTGATTGTAATCAGTCTCAAGCCCCACAGACCTCTAGGTGAGATTTCTTAACAGAAAAGAAGCTTCTTATAAAAATCAACATTTTATGAACTCAGATCACTTGTGATTCCTGTAAGTGCGAAAAATAAGTGGACATATGGTACAAATTCTCACTCATTTCTACTTTATTTTGCAAGTGAGATGTGTAAAGCTCTTCAAGACCTTCCCTGTCTACATGAAAACAGACTAAAGAGTTCTGGATTTACACCCTTTTTTTCTTTCTTTCTCGATGTGAAATTTTATGAATTACATACAGTGGCAGGTCAAGAACTGATTTGAATAAATTAATGAATGATTTCTACTGCACTCAACAAATTGAAGAATATGAAGGGACTGTGGTTTAATTTCACCTTTTTTCTGCTTTATTAATTCATTTCTAGATCCAAACCCTCCCCCTGATGCATGGCCAGCCGACACTGGGGCTCTATTTTTATTCAATCGGGACTTCTGGATTACCTTGTCTATATACATGAAGAAGTAGTTACTTCCATAAACAATCTCTGCTCCATTTGAAACTTTTCTTTCTTCATGATTTTAATGCAGTTAAGGCAATAAGCAGGGCTAGGAAACCTCCCTACGGACACATGTGGTCTCTCTTCTATTTGCTAGAAGTCGGACAGCCCCATTTGCGTCTTCAGAGGAAGCACTGGCTCTCTCCTTCCAAGGGCAGAGAACACGTGGGAAATTTACAATGAAACTATCATGAGTTTAAAAGAACAGTGTTCATATGTTTCTTCCACCTCGAAGTGTTAAAGACTATAGATTGCAGCTGAGGGGAAATTAAGGCCCCTATTTACACATTTCATGGAGCCTGTGAAGCCGAAAAAGAAACGAACCCAGTTGCAAAAGTATACAGTTCGCTCAGGCAATTTCATTGTCTTAGTGTAGGGGCAAATGTCTTCTAATGTCAGCAGCTAGAGAAAGGTGAATATTCAGGAATCAAAAAAGGAGCCAGAAATGTTAACATGAAAAAGGATGAGAAGAAGGGAAGGGAAAGCAGAGGTGACAGACTTAAAAAACGTGAGGAGGCACAAGGAGGAGGAGGAAGGAGGAGGAGCAAAGCGGGAGGGAAGCCCCCTGAATCAGGGATCCTCAGCTGCAGTGGGGGGGGTGGGGTTGGTGAGAACGTCCTGAGGTTTCAGGGTAGTGTGAAAAAGGGCATTAGATATTATAAGCTTACATTCTGAATACAGAAAAATATCTTTCATTTTTGTAACACAAACCTTGGCGAGTCCAGCTCTATAAAATCTTCTTGGCTGGTGGAGATAAGCCTGTTCTAACCCAGCAGCCAAGAAGATTCTCAACAGGAGAGGGAGTGAGCAGTCAGAGAAGGGAAGTACAAAACAAGTGCATCCCAGAGGGCATGGGAAGGTAGGGGAGGGGAGTACTGGGGTTGGGTTTATGCTCTTCAAAAGAGGGGGCATTCGGTTTTAAAAGACTGAAAACCTGAAAAATATCACGAACACTTTAGAACCCTGTTCTGTAAGAGCCCTTACTGCAGTGTCAAGGTAACCTTGGGGGCACTTGACATTCTGGAATACAGTCAACCTGCGGTACTTTCCGGAACCTAGCTGACCGATGGGTGGGGCATTCTGTTTTATTTTTGCATCTGCAGCGCATCTCTTTTTTGAAAGGTTCAAACCACTTTACAGGTGTTTATTTTTAAAATTCTCCAAGTGCCTAAAATAAACCAGAATCCTTGTAACATTTCAGGTTTTGCCTACACTCCTCCAAATCAATGCATTTGGCTCTCTTTTACGTCCCTGGTGGCTGTCCATCTTGACAAGTCTCATGGATTCACCAGGAGACAAAGCTATAATCATGTGACGACCCCACAAAAAACACCAAGACATTCCAAGCCTCTCTGCTTCCACAGCCTGTGTCAACAAATTGCAGCTGTCAATGAGCACAGATAAATTAGGTGACTGTACGTGGAAACTGCTAGGTAGATCAGTAACTTTAATTAAAAAAAAAAAATGAAATTGCATGTAGGTGATACACCATAATTCTGTCTCTGGCTCAGAGGATCAGCAGCCAATCAGGTCCTGGCGGGCCATATGTGTATTTATAAATATATCTGCTAATGTAAAGGTCGCGCTGCTCACTGCTCAGGGAAATCAGGCACATTTGGAACCATCCCTAGAAGATTTTGGTTTCTTAAAAAAAAATATTTTGACAATTTGTGACAAATGCAATCCTGCCCCCATATGTTTTGTACTATTTAAAGGGAAATGACACCCAGTTGCCTTCACATCAACACGTGAATTCTTCTCTTTTAATAATGAAGTGAGGAGGTGAGAAGGGAGGAGGGGGGTTACCTTGCACACATATTTTGGAAGATGTAAATATCTTTTCAAACTTCATGTTTCCACATTTCAAGAGGACAGAGCTTCTGAAATCTGCATTACTGTTCATGACACAGGAAATAACAGAAAGTTCTCTTCCAGATTTGGGGAGGAAATGGGAAAATAATGAATGACAAGAAAACAGTGGTAGATTCTTGCAGGAAACACAGTCTCTGGCCCCTTGCTCACTTTTCCTGACCAGTACTTGCTGCCTGCTTTTCTGGGCACAGGGGATGAGGAGGAAGGGGCTCCGCTTAAATGTTCCCCTCTGCCAACTTCTGCAGAAATCTCTTACAGATTAAGCTGGAACACCCAGGCTGCTCAGTCAGGCCTGGGAGTTACTCTATGGCCACAGACCCAGAAGCCCAGAACCGACTTCAAACAGCACACACTCATCAGCTTGCATCCCAGTCCGTTCTTTAACCAACAGAATAACAAGGTTTCCCTATGGCACGGAAGACAGAAACTCAAAAAAACCAAAAACAAAACAAAAAATCCACAAAAAAACAACAACACTTGGATGATATCTTTGGTGAAGAAAAAAAAAAGCTTCTGACAAGAGGGAAAGGTATGAAAATATTTTGAGAGAACTTGTTTAATCACTCCGAAATGCCTTCCGTTCAATCTAGCCCTCAGATCTGAATAACCATGACAGATGGCTCCTGCTAGTTTAAAAAAAAAAAAAATTAGCTAAATTTTCAGATAACGCAGCCTTCTGTCATGTTCTCCTACTCCGAGGCTTCTGCAGTGTGTTTCGCAGGCTCTGAACTGCAGGCCGCTCGTTGGTGACCAGCTTTCGCTCAGTATCTGCAGAATTCACACCACTTGAAACCTTGTGCTCAGAACTCCAAGGGGGGAGAGAGACTGTCAGTCTGGATGACAAAAGACCTTGATAGGCCATCCGTCCCCAACCCAGATCTAAGATCCACATTTTATGCACAAAGCCATGTTTGAAACGTAAGGGCCGAGGGGAGAGCTCTTGGCTTTATCAGCCCGGCCATCTCTTTGTAGCAGAATAAACTCATATCTGATGCTATAATTACAAGCCTAATGGACACACTTAATTTATTTTGGAGAACTGAAGTTGATATCCACTGGTGCTATTATTGAAAAGACTAATGAGAGCTGCTCGGTAAGAAAATAAAAGATTTATTGAATTCCTTTTGGCACCCGGCACAGCTTAGCAATTTTGAGAGCCCATCAAAACAGCAGATATATACCCTGCTCAGATGTGCTGTACGGGATGTGAGCTGGGTTTCAGATTTTCAATAACAAATCTGTCACTCCGATTTTAATTAGACGGCTTAAAGCAGCTACATCAATAATGGCAGAATGACGGCTCAGTTCAAAGATCATAGAGATGTTACTCTACTTTAATAGTTCTTTTATACAAGTACATATTTCAGAAGTTTGTGAGGCATTCATCTTGACTACCCCTTTCACCAGAGAGGAGGAAAAAATATTCCTAATTGAATTGAACCACGAACACTAGCAGTCACCACCGTTTCTGAGCCAGGCTGTTGTATCCAGCTGGTTAGGAGGTCTAATTTCACACCGCACAGCAATGAAATGCTGCTAACTTTTATTTGTGAGTGTAAAACAGTAATATTTCATGACAGCCAAAGGCCAGTTGACGCCGCTGGGTGCACCCTCCGCTGGTCTAAAACTGAGACGAATGGCAGTCTTGGTTGAGTACAAACAGACGAGCCTTTCCCATGAGAAGCTCACAGGAGAGCGCCGGGAGGACTTGCCCTGGGAGCAGGGTGGAAGCCTTCCTGAGAAGTGCGCCTGCAGCGGGGAGCACCCCTCAGTCCCAGAGAAGGGGGACAGACACCTCTGGGCCTCGCCACTTCTTCAAGGGGTTGGTGGCGGGTATAATTGTCATTGTATCTCTTTCCACTGATTCTTAGTACATGAATAACAATGTATCGATTGCATCAACAAACACTTAATATACTGACATGTATCTTTCTTTACTTTATCCCATGCAAATATATACATAAATACTGTAAATACAGATATAATTACACAAACCCACTTTTCTTTAGAAAATAAAATCAGGCTATATATACTGTAAGTTTTTTTGCTTAACAATTTACAGTAATTATCTCTCCATGTCAATAAGTATAGCTACAAATCATCATTTTTAACAAGTGCATAATATTCCATTATGGATTGCCTATCGTATTTATTCAGTCCCCTCTTGTTGGACATTTAGGTAGTCTCCAATAATTTTGCAATGATATCAGAATATGTATATACATAGTAATACTAATATAGAGTACATGACCATGTTCTCTCTATATTATAAACATGTTCTATGCATATACATAAAATTTAAGTATTATGTTAGAATAAATTATCTTAGGATAAATTCTTAGAACTGAAATTCCGAGGTCAAGGTATCTCCATTAAAAAAAATTTTTTTGGATCTAAGATAGCCGTTGTTTGTTTTATTTATTTGTTGATTTCTATGAACGGTTCTGTATCTTTTTTAAGTTTTTATTTATATTCCAGTTGACATACTGTGTAATATTAGTTTCAGGTGTACAATTTAGTGATTCAACACTTGCATACAATATCTGGTGCTCCTCACAAGTGCCCTCCTTAATGCCCATCACATATTTCCCACATATCCCCTCCCTCCCCTCTAGTAACCCACGGTTCTCTATATTTAAGGCTATTTCTTGGTGTGCCTCTCTCTTTTTTCCCCTTTGCTTATTTGCTTTGTTTCTTAAATTCCACATATGAGTGCGATCATATGGTATTTGTCTTTCGCTGACTGTCTGATTTCACTTAGCATAATACCCTCTAGGTTCCATCCATTTCGTTGCAAACAAGACAGCCACTGCTTCCACGCCTGGACCTGGAATGCTTCTTTCAGAAGCAACTTCTCCTGGATCAGATCCTGACAAAACCCCAAACCTGCTACTATCACTTTCATAGAATCATACAAATCCCTAAGTCCATCTCCATTTGCTCAACAAACTGCTGGTCACTCTCCAGGATGATGTGAACGTTCCCTGGACCCACTTCCTGAAAGTCACTCTGTCTGATCAGTCCTCAGTGATGCAGGCACAGCTGTCCTGACTGCCGGCATGACTGAAGTCTCGATACTGACTCTGCCAGGTCGAAATAGCACACGTTTAGAAGGGAGACCAAGGCCTCTGTGGCAGTGCCATTTCATTGTTCTGCATCAGCTCTGCCACTTTGTCGTGTATCTGACCTGGGGGCAGTGATTTATCCTTTATATGCCTCCGTTTCTTAAGTGCTCATGCTTCCTCCTCCAGGAAACCTCCCTGGACCTCACATGTCGGAGTCAGAGGCCACACCATCCCATACTTCAGGCAGCACAACACTTACTACACAGCTCAATGGTTACCTCTCCTTTCCCAAACCTAGAGTAGCAAAGCAGGAACCATATGTGTCAATATTGGCAACTACTCACGCACCATTCATTGTAAAAGGTAATTACTGAGTACCTACTATGTTCCAGGTACTGGGGATACCTTGTTGCTAGGGATTTAGTAGAAAATACAATTCTCATGTGACAGGTACTCCAGGTGGGGAGGGGCAGACCAAAAGCCAAATAGGTCAATCTACAGTATGGCAGATATGGTGACTCCCTTGAGACAGAAGGGGAAAGGAATGCCAGAGGCTGGGGGCTTTGAGCTTGGGGAGGGCGGGGTCAGAGGAGGTCTCCCTGAGAAGGTGACATGTGACAGTATCTACAATTGGGAGAGGTCACTCTCACTCACTGGAGTAACCAGCTCCTTCCTTTGGCTTCAGACACGAATGCCCTGCATAATATCTTGTTTAATAAAAGGGATCAGCTGCTAAAAATAATACCAGTAATGAGTAAAGAACAAAAATGAAATTTTAAAAAGATTTTTCAAATATTTCTCCTACTGCAAACAGCTCTGTGCTAGACACTGAAGTGACTTTATGGCCAGCATAAGTCCCCAAAGGACAAAAGCTTCTGAGAGGAAGCTTTAAGTGTTTTAAGTTCTCAGTGTTGAGGGAACACACACGCACACATACATGCACATGGAGGCCCAAGCTTATGCCAACAGTGGCAGAACTGGTATTAGAATCCTTGTCTGCTACCTCGAGAGCCCACGTCTCCACTCGAGCCGAGCTGTCAGCTAGACCAGCAGGCTGCCAAGTCACCTGAATTCCAACGTGACAACAGCTCCCACAGCACGGGCATTGCTTTGTCCGAGCGTCTTTCCCTCATGACCGTCCTGTGTGTGTCAAGACCTTGGGCAGCTCACACGGAACATAACCTAGAGTGGTTTTCACTTTAAGAGTTCAGTGGTCGTGCCTCTGTATATTGCAAGCAATGATTTTTTTTTTTTTAAACGTGAAGGCCTTTCAATTGAGATTTCTTCTCAAGAACTAGGTAATTCTAACAGTCAATACAAGGTGAGTGTTTTCTAAGGGTGAACCTAGGAAGTCCTGCTCCTGGCCCGACTGTCTACATCAGATCACTGTCCAGTTCTGCCTTCTGCTCCTCACTTGCCTTTTCTTCTTTTTCTCCTGCTTGCTTCCCTGCTTCCAGCTGCCAGCAAGTCAGATAATTAAATGCCAAAGTAGTGACACTTGGCATTTCAATGAGCGCTCTGTATTTACTCCACGATCCCTCTCGACAGCCCTCCCGCTCAGCGTGTGTGCAGCTCTCCGCCACTCTGCCCAGCTGAAGGCTCCTCTGTTGCTGAGCTGGACCAACTGAAGAAAGATGAACTCGGGCAGCAGCCCAGAAGTGAGGGGCGGGGTGGGGGCACATTCCCAAACTTCTCTCCTGGTCACCTCTCAGGGTTTGTGTCCTTGATGCAATCAAACAAGCCTTTGTTAAGACCAGAGCCCTCCCTGTGCTCACCCTCTGCTGGGATACTTTTTAAGTGGATTCTGGATTAAACAGAACAGAGCTTTGGGTCTTCTCATGTGAGTCAGGCACTGCACAGTACACGAATGGAAGGTGATGTCACCTCTACGGCCCACCCAACTTTATACGAGACTTACTGGTCAGAACACTAATGGACATTGGACATCAAAGTCTAACTCTAGCTTCCATGGCTGTGTTTTAGGCCTTGGAAGAACCGCATTTAAAATCTGCCTCTTCACCAAAGCTATCATGTGTTCAGGCTGCAGCTTAGCCATTGCCTCCTCCTGGAAGCCCACCTTGATCCAGTGAGTCTGGGGTCAGTGCCCTCCTAGGTGCTCTGACACAACCAATACTTCACACACAGCTCTCGACCACAAGCTCAGAGGACAGGGACCACGCCTTACTCACTGCCATGACCCCAGTGCCAAGAACAGTGCCTGGAGCAGATCGATGGTGCAAATATATGATTCCAACTATATTGCTCGGCAAGTCAGATGGAAAGGTATTTTCAAATCCCTTTAAGTCATATTGAGCTAAATATGGTCTTAAAATCATCAGCATGATTATTAAATTTGCAGATAATTTTTATTTATTCGTTCATCTACTCAAATAATACGTACATACGGAGCACCTACTATTTTCCATGAATTGTCCAAAAGATTTGCTATTCAAACAGCCTCTTACTTCCTCCTTTAAGAGCCTTTGTTTTTCCCATTCAGGAAGGCAGCTTGTGGGCTACATCCAAGAAACTGGCTCACAAGTGCCCTAGGGGAAGTTTCTAATCAATGACCACGTGATGCTTCGTCTGAGGCAGGCACCATCATGTGGCTGTTCATGCCGTGGGTGCCTTGCAGAGCAGATGGCACCTAGTAGATGTTCAATGAGCATCCATGGGAAAGTGAGTACATGAGCAGCCCAGACATACTAGCCACTCCTGCATTAAGTCACTGTGTGGACACAGTTGCTAAGATGCAAGGAGACTATAAAACCCATGAGTGGTACTCTCTCCACATTTGCCTCACTTCCCAGCATAGTCAAGATGGAGTAACAGGGACCAGATTTACCCTCTGACCTGAAACACACACAGACACACACACACACACACACACACACACACACATCCCAGACAAAATATATGAAACAACACCAATATTGGACATCAGGCAATAAAAGACATGGGTTCCCAAGATGAAGAACAGGTGAGGTGACACCTACTAGTGGCCCAGCTTTACTGCCTTGAGAAAATTTCCAGGTGGCAGCCCAGGGAAGAAGGACCCAGGAAGAAGGCAGTAGTCTCCCTAAATTGAGAAAATAAAGGATACCAAGGCAGCTAGAGTTTACAGGACAGAGTAGAGAAACCTACAGAGAAGAGAACAACCCAGAAAGAGGAGATTTGCAGAGGGTGCCCCCAAGTATTCTGCAGAGAACTAATAAGGAAGCACACGCATTGGAGTAAACTCCCTGAGTGCAAGGAAAACACCAAAGGACTCGAGGGAACAGTGCTGAGAACTCAGGGAGCAGCCCTGAGACTCCCACAAATTGGAATGGAAAAACTCAGAATTCACAGGGTGTGGGCTCAGGATGGTTGTGCCTCAGTGGTGGGGAATAGTTGGCCATAAGACAGAGCACTGCTCCGAGCTGCCTAACCTGAAGGGTCAAACTGTTTTCAGGTAACTTAACTATATCCCAGAGCACAGTCAAGAACATTCACAAGAATGCAAAAATATCAAGCACCCAATAAGGCAAAATTCACATTGTCTGGCAGTCAACAACTACCAGGCATGCAAAGAAGCAGGAAACAGTGACCCATCACGTGAAAATAAAAAAAAAATCAATCTGGTTATGATGGATTGATAACTAACACAGATGTTAGAGTTAGCAGGCAAAACCATTAAAATAGTTGTTCTCACTGTATTCCTTATATTAAAAGAGCAAGAAGGACATGGCAGATATTTTAGAAATCAAACTTCTGGAGATGAAGACTTCAGTGTCTGATAAGAAAGTCACTGGAAGGGATTAATAACAGATCTGACATCGCAGAAGCAAAGATTATTGAGGCCGAACACAGAGCCTCACTAATATTGGGGAATACCCAAAATGAAACACGGAGAGAAGGAAGAATTTTTAAAAAGGAAGAGAGTTTCTGATTGTGCGACAGTTCCTGCCACCCTGTCACCCCACTTCCAGCTCCACGTGACCAGTGATGCCCTCACGACTGCACTCTGCCTAGCGGATATGGTATCTTGGAGTGATGTTTGCCGTGAAGCCCTAAGGGAGGGGAGCGTGTGGGAGAGTGTATATGTGGGGGGCAGTCTGTATGCACGACCTTCCCGTACAAATACTGGATCTGGACTGAAGTGCGTGAATAAGGGGGTAAAATATACCCAGTCCTATGCGTGCTGGCTCTGGCTAACGTGATCGGACCCAAGGAAAAACAGGGGAGCAGAGAGCTGCTTTTACACACTAAATCCCTGTGAAAACCCAACAAGTTCCGAATTTACTCTTCACACATTAGTATGGCCCAAAGGCATCTGAAAAACCAGCATCTAATTAAAAATAAAATAAAGTTTTTACTATGGCCCACTACCTCACACATAAAATTCTTTTCCCATGAAAATAGCTTACGTTAATGTGGTGGTTAGCTCAACTACTCTTTTTTTTTTTTTTTTTTTTTTTTTTTTAAGGAAAACAGGCTTTGCTTCCTGTCTCCTCTCATGTGGTGGGCTCTCAGGGCCCAGGGTGTGGACCTAGCATCTAGGCCATCCCAGCTGCTGGCACTGACACTTGGCATGAACTCCATCACCATTAACTCCTCTAACCGTTCAACCAAAAGATGGCGCAGAACCACCAAGTCACAACAGCCCGTGGGTGGAAGGGACAGTGTCAGATCATCAATCCATTTATCATTTTTAGTTGCCCAGTTTTTATGCTCCCTTCCTAATTCATCCACCGTCCTTTGGCCGACTTAGGTCTTCGTGAGTATGAGAGCGTGAATGAAGAAAAGAGTAAATCCAGGAGCAGGCCATTCTCTACCGAAAACCCAGGGACCAGCTCAGCCAGGGGTTGTGTGTGTTACCTACTAAGAGTTGGGCCAGTACTGGATATATCTCCCCTGAGCACTGAACTTTGAGTAAGCAATTTAGCTGTTAAAGAACTGGTTGGAGATTGCCATAGAGAAAGTGTGCTGACCAAAATAAGACTCATCCACAAACTCTGAAGATGCCTTGGAGTCCACGGAATCCCACGCATGGTCCTCAAGCCTCCCATTGATCTTGTGAATGCCCCACCATCTGCTTTTGTTTGCTGACCTTTGACCTAGGGTTAATAATAGCTCCTACCTCAAAAGTGCTTAGAACAGTAGCTGACACACAGTGGATAATAAATGTAGCAGTAATAAGTCATGCTTTATCATTACTATTGTTATTGCTTACTTAACATCTATGAATGGGAGAAATATACCTACTTCATGAGTTTATCTGGGATCAAATGCTATACTAGATGTCGCTATTTGGTGCTATACACATTTACGTGGTACTCATGATAAATATGAACTCTCAAGGTTAAGGAGACTGTCGCACTCCACACATGGGATTCACAGAATCCACGGATCCCCTGAAATAGCACACAAAGTTGTGTGAGTGTGGGTGTGCACGTATGCCTCTGTATCTTGAGCTGGGGTGGGAGGAGTGGTCCATTGCCTTCATGAGTCTCAAAGCCACTGATACCTTCAAGGGAGGCGCACCAGTTTGAGAGCCTCTGGAGACAGATATAAGGCCCCTTCGACCTCACCCAGTGTTCTTACAAACTTCTGGGACAGGACTTACAATGAAAACAGCTGAGCAGCAGCTGCTTCCAGCCAATTCTTCGAGCTTGCCAGACATTATGAGAGCGTGCAAGATACTCCACCTGGGGGCTAGCCTAAGAGGCTGGTGCCTCGTTAAGGGCCTGCTGGCAGAGGGAGGTAGCCAGCTTTGGTTACAGGCCACACCATCAGCTGTGAAGGGGAGGGAATCACCTGGGTTTCTCCACTTTGGGGTTGTCTTTCAAGAAAGCAGGGTGTGAGAGCTGCGTTTCTAGTACAGTGAAGCCTCCAAAATTATTTCTGGATTGATTAAAGCCTGCTGGCATATAAGGATATGAAGATAACTTCACTGTTAGAATAATGTGATGGGGTAGGGGAGGAGAAGGCAGCAGATCAGAAAGCCTGGCTTGCAACAAGACAGGGTTCAAAGGGCACGTTATTTAGGAAGTTTTTAAAAGATATTTCTTTTGTACATGGTACCATGGGAATCTGAAGGTAGAGGATCAGGGCTTTGCTGCTCTCAAGTGTTCTTCCCTTCTCTGTTCTTTGGTTCCCTCACCTGCTAGGTGAAGCATCTGTGACAAGCTCTTGCGGTTCCTGCAACTCAATCATTTTGAAAATTAGTGGAAAAAAGACAATTTTATACACAAAAAGGCTGAACATTTTACTCAATGCCAATTGCACTGGCCAGGCCTAAATTATCACAAATCTGAATCCAAATTCATGAGTTTTTACAGCATGACAAATCTTCGGCATAGGCCAATACCCTGGCCACAGTTCTAATGACAGAGCAGAAAGCTGGACACCTCCAAAGGGCACTAAAGGGTGAATTTTCAAATATGACAGAGAAGGCAAAAATGGAGGTCAGATGAATCCAGATCTAAGAGGATCACTAAATACAGGAGAGAAAAAGCTGAGAAAATTAAAATTTCACTTGTAAATAAAACGAGGCTATTTCATTATGAGAATAATGTCTGCAAATTTTCAAGTAATTTAACTTGAAATTCATTTCCCTTCTTAATTAAAAACGCAGACTATGTCACATGTAATTTTAAAATGCAAAGTGGATGAAGAATGTGAGCGGCAGGGGGTTGGGGGGGCGGTAGAGAACAGATTCTCTTTTGAGGAATGTCTGATAATCCAACTTGCAATCCCTGAAGTTGGTCCTCCACAGTCTTGTCTATGGGGGGAGGTTGGCTTTGGAGGTTTACACAACTATATACTCCACACTGGCCCTTGAAACCGCCTAAGACCTGAGCCACATATAAAGTCCAATGTTTCTTCCAAGACCTTCCTATGAAATCAGCCCTTTTGAGAAGGTCTAGAAACCAATCCTTGACTCTATGCCAACCCATCAATTTCATCTACTGTTTTCTCCTAAGAACTCATACAAAACCTGTGGGCCATTCTATAGCACCTGCCCCCCAACATATGCAACTACACTCCCAGTTTGGGCTACCTAAAAAACAAACGAAAAGTAAAATACAATTAAAGTCTCATGAAATGGTTACAGGCCCTCTCGACTAAATCGATCAGTAAGTGATTTTATGCTTCTACTGTTGCTAAGACACAGTGACTATAGAGGCCATAAAAGCATAGAGAAATGCATACAACACAGTCCCTACCTTGTAGGAGTTTACAATGCAAGAGAGAAGGTAAGAGAGACAAGAAACTCAGAGACTGTGCACAGCACTTGTGGGGGACAGACGGGCTGAGGGGCGGGGCTGGTTCTAGGAGAAGAAACACCTCAGTAGTAGAAGATTTCAGCTGACAACTAACTGGTGATGCCCAAGAGGGAGAAAGGGAAGGAGGACGACTCAGGGAATCTCACGTTCTCTGGTTCTGGTAACTAAGAAAGGAGTGTTGTCATGAATGAGGTAAGGGAATAAAGGGGAAGGGAGAGATGTAACCAGGAGACAGGAGGGCCTACCTGGGCCTCTCTTTTCTATATGTCTCTGAGAAAACCAAGAACTGTGTCTGTGGGGCGGCGGGTGTGGGCTCCATAGTCTGACACCAGGCGCGAGGCCCCGGGTGTACTGCCTAGCTCCTTAGGCCGCAGTTTCTTCCTCTGCGAAGTGGAGATGATGTGAATGCATTACACAGCTGCTCTGAAGTAAGGAGTCGGGAAATAGCACCAGGAGGATGTTTAGCACCATGCCAGTCACATAATAAACTTTAAATAAATTCTCTCCTCATCGGCCCTGGAGCTCAGGAGAAAAGTCTCCAGATTGCAGGCCCCAAGGGCATGCGGGTCCACAGCCAATGACCTCTCCCGCGGTGGTTCTCGGGACCTGGCTGCCCGCAGTGGGCGTGGTGCGTCTCCCTGGAGGGTCTGCTTCCCTTGCTGATGAGGGTCTGACCAGGACCTCCCCCAGCCCCTCTTCACTCTGTTCCCACCTCCCGTCCCACCGCCACACACGGCCTGAGGTTTCCAGCACCTCCCATGCTGGCTTCATCACAGCCCTCACCGACTCTGGTTTTTCACTTGCCACCAGAATTCTCTGAAAGCCAAACGTGATTCTATCATTTTCCTACTTCAAAAGCCCACACAGGTGTCCCTGCGGCTTTCAGGAGACACTGCTGGGGTCTCCCGCCCTCCCGGCCATGACCTCATCAGCCCACGGCCCTCACTATGAGGAGTTTGCCTTGCACGCTGCACCTCTGGGCCGCAGCACCCCCGCCCTCCCCCCACCAAGGAGACGCCTGTGTCCACCTCGGTGCGCTGGGCCTGACCTGCACATCCGAGAAGATCGAGCTCCAGTGTCACCTGTGCAGCAAGGCCTTTCCTATTCTCACCGGGACAGTCACTCCTTCCTAACTGCTGTCTCCAATGGGTTATGGAGGGCTAGCTCACTGAAAAGTCATTGTGCTGGGTCCAGTTTCAGAAACTCCCTAAGAAAAGCCCAAAGGAAGCCCCACTTTTCTGAACAGAAGGTCTGACGCCACCAAAACCCTGCCTCGGGAAGACAGTTCCCTGTCTGCATGGAGAAAACCGGTATCAGGCCTATGGATGGGCACGGGGCCATCTGTGATTTTTTGTACAGAGCTGGGTATTGGTTCTTCCCCAGAGCTCTCCTACGTGCAGTTGTGCACGGAAGCGAATGGCCTTGGCTGCTACCGGGAGCTAATTCGTCAGTCTGTGGTGGAATCTCATCTGACCGAACACCGCAGTCCAGTCAGCTGCACGCTGAGACTTGTTTGGTGTGGATCTTTTCTTTACAGCCTTCATTTTCATATTATACTTGAGGCTTCGTTGGTGAATGATGCCATTCTTCTGCAGCAGAACACACCTTACCTCTTCCCTCGCATGCGTTTCTGGACCACGCAGCATCCCGACAACCGTGAGCCTCCCCGCGCTCCCGAGGGTTAGAGCTGACACAACGTTCCTCGAAAACAATTCTCACAGTCTACCGCTGGAGCTGTATCAAGAGTCTAAAACATCACGTGGCATCCTCACCATTCAAAACCAAAATGAGACCACAGGGTGAAGCTTCTCCATCAGGTACCAACAGCCAGTTCCAAGGTCTACAGGTTCGCCCAGGACGCCAGGCGGCCAGAGAAGAGCCCCAGACTCCAGGGACTCCAGCTGCTACTGTCTGTCGGCGCAGTGAGGACGCGTGTGCTGACGGCGCCCCGGCAGGCCCGGGCCCCCCATGCCCTGCTTGCTCCCGTGGAGACCACAGAAAGTCTGGCGTCAGTGCCGCCACAGCCTGCGATGAACGTGAGATGCTTCTAGCAGGCTGTGCTAAACATGCTGCTTGACAAGTTGACGTAAAAAAGCCTATAAATATGCCATTGGTTCCCGGTGCTGGAAAATTCTTCCTGACGTGAGTATGGTGTTTCTCACTGATGCTCAGAAAAAGCATTTCAGGTTAGTTTCAGGCCAGCTGAATCTGGATGAATCTCAGAGAAGACTCTTGGGGAGAAGCCCCCCTTCCCTCAAATTGCCTCAAAGCACCGTGTTCCTTTTCTTTTGTGATTCTTAACCCATTTGACGTAAATACCAGTGCATTACTCGCTCCCCTCATGGGGCTGCTAGCTCCATGGGGCAGAGATCTCGTGTGTGGGCTGCAGAGATCTCCCATCACTAGCAGAGGCGCTGACACACAGCCGGCATTCAACAGCTATCTGCAGGACGAGAAACTGCAAAAGAGCCTTGCTTTCCCTGCCTCAACCTCCTTCTACCACCTCTGTCTTCATGTCTCGTCTGTCCTGGCCCATGGATGGAGTGTCATCAGCTCTAGGCAAGGCACCCACGCTGGTCCCCAGGCCGAGAAGTACGTCTGCCTGCTTACCTTGCCGGCGGGTTGGATGCAGAATCATCAGAGTTCAGGACACTGGAGGCACCGTACCCTGAACACTCCTGCCTTCACAGAAGGAGCAGTGACTAGCGTCAGGGACAGTGTCTGTAGGGAGGCATGGTCATTACCCCAACTGAATTCATAGTTTAGTAGGGAAGATGAATCTGAAACATTATATAATGAGTAATAAGGCTACACAGAGAAAGTGTTTAAATGATACAGAGAGAAGGAATATCTCAAGCAAATGGAGCTACAAGAGACAGGAAAATTCCTGGTCCAGGTGTATCTTACTGAAAGTCACCTGGCTTGAGGCTATTCCACATTAGGCATTTTCATGCTTTCAAGGGATCAAAGTTGATTCTGGTGCATAAGGTACAATCCCATTACTGATCCTAAGTCTGTTGAATTTCAAGTGGGGTGTAAGAATTTCTTCCTTCATTACTCCCTAAAAACAAGTCTCCTCATTCTCTCTAGGGCCCCCAGAGAGACTGGGGAAAAGGGGCCACGTTAGCATGTTGGTTCCTCTTCCTCATCAACAAGAGGCCCTTGGGAGGCATGAACTGGGTCCCACAGCCGTGGAGTCAGCACTCTGATCAATCAGTACCAGCAAGTGTCTACCACCAGGCCCAATGGAGCCACCACCTGAGCCAACCTGAGGAAGAACCACCTCCTTCCTAGCCTCTACCCACTCATGAGACAGAAGTCCAGCATATGAGATATGGAGAGAATACTGAAATGTTAAGAATTGGGGGATTTTAAGTTAGAGCAGTAAGACACTGAGAGAAGGGAGATGACAGGAAACCAGAAGGGTCACGGAGGCATCAGGATTGAGGAGGCGTGGGACAGGGAACAAAGGAGAAAGTTTACTTCCACTGGGGAGGAGACCCCTGGGGCAGGGCAGGGGCTGGGCAGGCACTGGGAGTGTGGACATGGGTGAAGGGAGGGTGAGAAGTGATGTCACTGTGGGAGAGGAACTCAGCACATGAGCTGAACATACAACATAGAAGCTGCATCCCTAGACCGCAGGAAACTTGAAAGATCCTCTACAGGGAAAAGAGGCCTCCTGTGGAATTATTTCTGTGGAATTATGATGTCCCACAGGCCTTAACTTTTATTCCCCTTGAAAGAAGATTAAAATGCAAGCAGTGGAAGGCGACACGAGGAAAACTATGCATAGTAACTGTGTGTCTGTCAAGGAGGCCAGTGGCCAGTGTCAGAGTCACTTGTTGGGGGGCTGGAGAGGGGCGGAGAAGAGGAATGGCACTGGCTAACTACAGAGCGGAAGGAGTCCACCCCAGAGGTAAAAATGCAGTGACACGAGGGGCAAGGAATCAACGCGTCAACCTCCGAAGACCCAAGGGTTTGCCCAGGCTCACCTTCAAGTGGCGGAGACAGAGCAGAGTGACACCAGGGGATGTGGGTCCCAGGGCCCGGGTGCAGCTCTGTTGCCCAAGATGCGGGAAGGGCCGTTTGTCCGTTCTAGGGCTGCCTTGGAGTCACACCACTTACTGATCTGTCTGTAAGACTAGCTACTATTCTGAAGACAAAGAAGTATATAGAAACTGACCTCGCAGGCTCTTTTGGAAACACGTCTGACTAACAGTT
This sequence comes from Ursus arctos, assembly GCF_023065955.2. Taxonomy (NCBI): domain Eukaryota; kingdom Metazoa; phylum Chordata; class Mammalia; order Carnivora; family Ursidae; genus Ursus; species Ursus arctos. The sequence continues at coordinate 6,394,545 of NW_026623019.1, read as the reverse complement.
ATCTCTAATAGTTACGTGGAGCACTTTGGTGGGGAGGGCCTGACTCTTTCACTGCCGTGGAGGAGACACAGCACAAATTCAAGGCTGTCCGTGGCTCCATTTGTGACTTAATGAAGTTGGTGTGTCTTCCCAACATTATGAACAAATAAGGAATTCCAAACTCAAGGATATGGATGGTTGAGCAGATGGACAGAGGGATGGGTGCTAGTACATTCATCCTTTTGGTAGCACAGTCACACTTTTTGAAGGTTTTCTAAGAGACTCCACAGAGAATCTTGCTAGTCACTGTTTATAACAAACTTACATCCAACCCAAGAACACTGAATGTCTTGGGGCTGGGATGGGCCCATCTGCTTTTCTGGGGCTGTGGAAGGCATCACACATAAGCTAATCCTTGTCATGAGCCATCTTTTCTCATATTACTTTACCAGGCGGGTCCAGAAGACTACAACCTGTCTGGGTGGATGCCCGACCACTTGCTGGCAAGTTTCTTTCACAGAAGGACATTCAGAGCCCCGAGAGAGATCTCAGAAGTTTCTAGAGAGCACTGGCAGGCTCTGGGCTCCGCGTGTCTACCACAGAGGGAGGGAATCATGGAACAGCTTTAATCTTATTCCACCTGCAAAGTAATTGCTTACACTTAAAAAAAAAAAATCCTGCATTGGCCTATCTGATTTTATTATGCCTTTCAGAACGGCACATTTTAATTCTTTTGTTGTTTCCACGGAGTGCTATTGTATTTACCTGCTAATGCAGAGAACAGAAAAGAACATGACATTCCAAAATGTACTCTTTCCCATGATTTGCCCTTCCTCTACCAGCATGGGGTACCTTTACTTCATTTTTCCCCCCTACACAGCTACATAAATTAAAAAAGAAATCATCTGACTACACTGCCTCTTTTTGTCTCTTTTTTTCCTCCTTCGTATTAAATATAGCCCTGTCCAGGGTGATCTTGGCATGGACACTCCATATCGCCCCCCATGCCCCCCAAGGTCCCCCTACCCTAGTAAAATCCCGCTTGCTTGTGCCAGGCTCCAACAGCTTGCTACGGATCCAGCCACTCCCAACTGTAAAGCTCAGATGTTTTGCTACACACGACAATGTTTATACGTCTGACTGCATTCCTCTCTAACAAGTGGCCCATGACAGAAAACAAAGAAGTTTCTTTTTTTTCCTTTTTTTCTTACTGATGAAAGCTGGGGCCCTCTATGAACACAGGAAAAGACGCTCCATAAATATAATATCTAAGTAAGTGCAAACCAATAAATATCGAAGACTTTTCGGTTTCTGGTCAGTCAGAAAAACCAAGCCTGGCAAACCGAATCTATATCCTTGGACCTATTTAGCCAACGGACAGTTTTAAACTCTTTTCTTTACCAAGACTTTTCTCGGAAACAAGAAAAAAATTGGCTCGCATCTTAACCTCATTTATTTTCCCGGTCCTTTGTAGAAGCCCTCAGGCAGCTAGCCAGAGAGAAGGTAGGACAATCAAGGCCTAAGTCACTGCAGGGTCACTGGCTCTTAAATATCAGCAGGAGAGATACAGAATCCAAACCTGCCTGAATCAGAAGAAGTGAGAGTCAAAGTCAAGGTGAAGGGCCATGACGGAGGCTCTCTTGCCCAGTAAACAACGTTCTCTTGTCCTCGGTACAGTCCCTGTCCCTGCACATAGACCTTAATTCACAAAGAAAATTTTTCACCATATCAGTCAAAATTAGATATGATTTTTCTGGGGCACCTGGGTGGCTCAGTTAGTTAAGCGTCCAGCTCTTGACTTGTGCTCAGGTCACGAGCGCAGGGTCATGAGATCGAGCCCCAAGTCGGGCTCTGCACTCTGCAGGAGTCTGCTTGAGATTCTCTCTTGCCCTCTCCCTCAGCCTTGCCTTTGCTCTCTACCTCTCTTAAAAGAAGAGAAGAAAAAGAGATATGATTTTTTCTTCTGTCATGAAGGAAATTCCACAATTTTAGGATTTCTTAATTGCAAGGCACTGGTTCCTGGTACATGGGTATTTGAGGCCAGAAGGGAGACGTATGTTCCTCTCTAGAATACCATCTTCTACCACAGATTGTGTGGACATGCAGCAGCTACTATTAGGTCCATTATTATTTTTTTTTTTAATGAAATGTGTCACCTAGCAATAGCGAGAGATTTTTTCAAGTAATAACACATTTTTGCAAAGAAAGCAAGGTTTGCTTTCCTGTATGAAGTCTAACGTTACTGTGGCAAAGAGAGAGGTTATTGATATGCAAGGCTCCACAGAAGTGGAGGTCATCTGTGTCAGGGAGAATGAGCACAAACTGAACAATGGAGTGACGCAGCAATATAGTCCCATGGAAATGATTTCTTAATGTCTCCTCGTGGTTCTTGCCATTCCCAATTGAAGTGAAAACTTTATAATGTTACTACCCACATCAGTTATAAATTCATTTGCAGAGAAAAAGAAGAGAAATAAACCAGTCAGGATAATTATAATAAATTAAGTGAGGAACTGTCAAGAATGACTTCCCTGAAGGAAAACGAAGTCTTCCTTAGTTAAATTAAAGAACAATTTATAGAAAATTAAAACTACCAAACAGATTCTCAATACCTTGGAGCCTCAGGGTCCAGCGAGTGGGGGTGTTTTGCACTTTGATGGTGCAGGCTGTGCTTTACCTGACAAGAGACCCTGCCTTTCGCCAGCACCTCCTGTGAGCAGACAGGGCTACCTCTGCTGGCTCGGCAGCCCGCGCAGCCCAGGAGCCCGTGAAGGCTGGGAAATGGAGGCTGTGGCTATTTGCTGCAGATGATCTGCTCTGGGGCTTTGGTGGTTATCCGAATCAAACTTTTTTTTTTTTTTAAGATTTTATTTATTTTTGCGAGAGGCAGAGAGAGAGAGATTGCAAGCACGAGAGGTGGAGGAGGGGCAGAGGAAGAAGCAGACTCCCCAGTGAGCAGGGAGCCTGATGCAGGACTCAATCCCAGGACTCTGGGATCACGACCTGTGCCGAAGGCAGATGCTCTACTGACTGAGCCACCCAGGTGTCCCCTAAATCAAACTTTAAATATGGGCTGAAACTTGCTTGTATGATCATAAACTGTTCACAGAATTCCACCACCTCCTTTCCCCATCCCCATTCTCATCTCTCTGGCAGATTTACTGGAAACTTGTGTATAATTAGGAATATCTTACTATCAATCTACGATCTGATTTTTCATCCCCAGTACCATATATACCATTGAGTTCCCAATTAAAAGCTATTTCTAAAAGCTAGCTGTAGTTCAAGGCACAGAACTGGTCTCCCAAAATAATACTAAGTAAGTCTTGAGATCAGGCCCAGTGTTCAATAAAACATGGTAACTGGCAAACAAGATAACGCCACTTGCATAGACAAGGAAGGAGCTTCAAATTGGTAGGTCACTTGTTTGTGTGAGGTCATCCAAGTGGATGGGCCATGCAACTCCCTCCAGCTGCACTATGGCCTGGGAGAGGGGGAGAACAGAGAAGACAGAAGGGCATGGGGGGTAAGAAACAAGACCAGATCCAACAACATGCACACAATCAAAAGCACGGGGGCTGAGTTAGCAGATTATTACAAACCAACCTGGCTAAGGCCCTATGGGCCTAATGCCACTTACCGAACTCTACACACCACTGACTTCAATGGAACTTCTGCCCCAGTAAGGGAGGATGGCAAGAGGCCCAGAAATGCAGAAAGAATTTGAAACCAGACATTTATAAAAAGGGACAAAAAAAGAAAAACCTTTAAGAAAGAGACTATTTATAAATTTTAAACTAGATACTCATGTGGGCAAGTAGAACCAGTAAGAGGGATCCAGATATAGCCTGTGACCCACTCTGCGAATCCTTTTTGTTCCCATAAGCCTGACAGTCTCCTCCTGAACCCGGGAAAACTAACAGGGGAAACCCACCACACCCCTCCGCACTGAGAGACATCCAGTGGTGAAACTTCTGCCCCCTCAGGCAACACCAGCAGGGACCAGTGGGATCCCCAGGGGCACCAGATAAACCTAGCCAATCAAAAGAGCACCACAATGGCTCTGAAGATTAAACTGCCACTGGAGCCACAGGCCACTACAGTGGTCAAAGACCCCCATGCTAAACCTCAACAGGGTGACTGCCTACTAAAATAAAAAACTGAAATACAACCTGGAGTTTCAAAATATAAAAGACAAAATATTGAGGATATAATAAAAAATCACCCATCAAGCAAGAACCAAGAAAATGCCAGTCTGAATGAAAAACAAATGATCAATGGATGACAATACTAAAATGAATCCAATAAATCAGATGTTGGAATTCTCTGAAAAGGATTTGAAAGCAGCTTTCACAAAAACACCTGAGTTGATAAATTTTCTTGAAATAAGTGAAAAAAATAGAAAAATCTCAGGAAAGAAATAGAAGCTACAAAGAAGTATCAAATGGAAATTATAGAACCGAAACACAAAAAAACAGAAATTTTAAAACTCACTAGATAGAATTGATCTTAGAGACAAGAGAGGACAGAATCGGTGAACTTGAGGACAGAACAAAAGAATTCACCCAATTTCAACGAAAAGAGAAAACGTACTGAAAAAAATAATCCACAGAGCCTTGGGGGCCTGTGGAACAATGACGTAAGACTAGTGTTCTCATCATCAGAGTCTCAGGAGAGAAGAAAGAGAGCAGGGCTGGAAGAGTGTATAAAGAAATAACAGCCGAAAACTTTCCAAATCTGGAAAAAGACACAAACCTACAGATCCAAAGCACTTAGTGGGTGCAAACGAGATGAACCCAGAAAAATCCACACTAAGATACGTCACGATTACAATTTTAAAAATAAAGGAGAAAAATCTTAAGAGCAGCCAGAGAGAAAGGATACACTATTTACACAGGAACATCAATTCAAATGACAGTGGAATTTTCGTCTGTAACCATGGAGGACAGAACAAAGTGGTCTCATGTGTTAACGGGAAAGAACCATCAACTGAGGATTCTATGTCCAGAGAAACTGTCTTTCAGAAGTGCAGGGAAAACAAAAACATTCTCAGACAAAGGAAAACAAAGAATTTGACGCTAGCAAAGCTACCCGTAAAGATTAGCTAAAGATAATTCTTCAAACTGAAAGGAGATGATAAAAGAATCCTGGGACATCAGGAAGATAGAAGATAAAAAGGAAAAAGATAGAAATAGTGCTACATACAATAGATGATCATTTATTCATGAGTTTTATAAATAACATTTGATGATTGAGACCAAAATTATAACATCATCTGATCATCGAGACGATGATGTTTAAAAGTAGGGAAGGTAAAAAGATTTAAATGGAAGTGAGGCTTCCACACCTCACTCAGAATCTGTAGGGAAGGCACAGGCCCTGTAACAGCTAACATGGTCTTAACAAAGAAGACAGGAGGGAGAAGAGTCGCCCTCTTTGCTGGGAAGGCTTACTGAGGACAGTGTCCTACTGATGGAAACACAGACATACTGATGGAAACACAGACATACTGATCAACTGTGCAGAATGGAGAACCCAGCAGCTGGCCCACACAAACATGTTCAACGGATATTTGACAAAGTTGCAGTCCAGTGAAGGAAGGACAGCCTTTTCGACAAATGGTGCTGGAACACCATAGATAAATGGATGTCTATAAACAAAAATGAGTCTCGACCTAAGCCCCATACTTTATACAAAAAATGAACTCAAAATCGATTACAGGTGTGAACCTTAAACCATACAGATTTTAGAAAAGAAACAAAAAAAAAACAGGGAAAAATATTTGGTGTCTAGAATTAGGCCAACTAGGCCAAGAGTTCTTAAACTTAACACCAAAAGCACAATCCATAAGAAGAAATACTGATAAATTTGTCCTCATCAAAATTAAAAGCTTTTGGTCTGTGGAAGCCCAGGGGAAGAAGATGGGAAAACAAGCTATGCTTGGAGAAAATGTTTGCAAACACACATGCAACAAAGGACTAGGGTATAGATTATATATGTTTTAAAAAACTCTAACTTCAAGGTAATAAAACAAACAATCCAATTAGAAAGCGGGAAGAGACGTACAGACGCTTCGCAGAAGAGGATATATAGATGACAAGGGAACACATGAAAAGATTTCAACATCATTAGCCGCCAGGAAAATGCAAATTAAAACCAGGAGATATCACCACTTGCCTCTTAGAACAGCTAAGAATAAAAAATAGTGACAACACTAAATGCTGAGAGGGATGCAGAGAAACCGGCTCACCCATACACTGCTTGTAGGAACGTCAAGCTGTATGGGCATGAGGAAAAAAGAGTATGGCAGTTTCTTATAAAACTAAGCATAAGGGGCGCCTGGCTGGTTCAGTACTTAGAGCATCTGACTCTTGAATCTCAGGGTCATGAGTCTGAGCCCTACCGTGGGCAAAAAGATTACTTTCTAAAATGTCTTTAAAAATTATCAGATGACCCAGAAATTGCAACAGTGGGTATTTATCCAGAGAAATGAGAACTTATATCCATACAAAAACCTGCACACAAAATGTTCATAACAGTTTCATCTCTAAAAGCCTCAAATGGGACTCAATTCAGACGTCCTTCGCCAGGTAAATGGGTAAACCAAGTGTGGAATACTGTGAAGTAAACATACCTTGCAATATTACTCAGCAATAAAAAGGAATAAAATATTGATACACCCAACAAACTGAATGAATTTTGAATTGAATGAACAAATTGAATTTGCAGTGAATTAGGTTGAATGAAAAAGGCCAATCCAAAGAGCTTATATAATGTGTGACTTCATTTCTGTAACACTTTCGAACCGAAAAAAATTTAGCAATAGAAGACAGATTAATGGCTGCCAGAAAAGTCAGAGATCGGGGGCAGGGGGTGGGAGGCAGGTGGGGATGATTATGAAAAGGCAACAGGAGAGATCCTTGTGGTGTGGTTTCAAATGTTCAGTATCTTGATTGTGATGGTGAATACGAAAGCCCACACAGGCAATACAATTGTATAGAATTACACATGTACACATGAGTACGTTTCTGTATCATTTCTTACAAGTGCATGTAAATCTACAATTATCTCAATAATTTTAAAAGCCTGAATAGTGTCACAATTTGGATGATGAAACCAGGTAACATTTCCACTATGAAGTTAATTTTCAAACATGGCGTGTGGCACTCTCGGCCAGATGCACAGCATGGACACAGGGCCTTGAGGAAACTGCTTTTGTGGGGAGTTTTTTTTATCACTTAATCACCACTGAAAAGCCACTGCTTTATGAGAGAAAGGGGAAAGGGAATGTTGTATTCAGACAGTAGTAGAATCCACCAGCATGAAGACAGATGGTAGTAAACACCCTATCTGTCAATTAGCAATTACTGATACCAACAGGTCTTTAACTCCAGAGGGCAGTGACACATCTGTTTTCTTCACCAAAGACCTATCAGCACCTGGCACAGTCCCTGACTCATGATAGGCACTCAACAGGGTTGATCGGTGAGTGAAGAACAAATTCACACCTCTCACAGTGTGGCTAAAGAAAGAAGTTCCTACCAACTAGGACTTCACAATAGTCTAGCTCTGTAGGTCAAGTAGGGACTTCCTGGTGTGCTAACCATACCCTTAGCTTGTGCCTTCTTCTACACAGAAGAGTGAAGAATACTTTTTAAAAATAATTTTTTATTTAAATTCAATTTAGTTAACATATAGTGTATTATTAGTTTCAGGAGAATTTAGTGATTCATCAGTTGCATATAACACCCAGTGCTCATTACATCACGTACCCTCCTTAATGCCCATCACCCACTTACTCCATCCCCCACCCACCTCCCCTCCAGCAACCCCCAGTTTGTTTCCTATGGTTAAGAGTCTCTTATGGTTTGCCTCCCTCTCTGTTTTTATCTTATTTTACTTTTCCTTACCTTCCCCTATGTTCATCTGTTTTGTTTCTTAAATTCCACATATGAGTGAAATCACATGGTATTTGTCTTTCTCTGACTGACCTATTCTGCTCAGCATAATACACTCTAGTTCCATCCACATTATTGCAAATGGTAAGCTGTCATTCTTTTTGATGGCCAATAACATTCTAGTGTGTGTGTGTTTGTGTATGTGTGTGTGTTTGTGTGTGTGTATGTATGTATGTATGTATCACATCTTCTTTATCCATTCATCCATCAATGGATACCTGGGCTCTTTCCCATAGTTTGGCTATTATGGACATTAGTGCTAGAAACATTGGGGGGCATGTGCCCCCTTGAATCACTATTTTTGTATCCTTTGGATAAATACCCAGTAGTGTAATTGCTGAGTTGTAGGGTAGTTCTATTTTTAACTATTTGAGGAACCTCTATACTGTTTTCTAGAGTGGTTGCACCAGTTTGCATTCCCATCAACAGCATAGGAGGGTTCCCCTTTCTCTGCATCCTTGTCAACATCTATTGTTTACTGAGTTGTTAATTTTAGCCATTCTGACTAGTGTGAGGTCATAGCTCACTGTGGTTTCGATCTGTATTTACCTGATGCAATTGATATTGAACATTTTTTCATGTATCTGTTAGCCATTTGTATATTTACTTTGGAGAAATATCTGTTCATGTCTTCCACCCATTCCTTGACTGGATTGTTTCTTGGGTGTTGAGTTTGGATACTAGCCCTTTATCTGATATGTCATTTGTGAATATCTTCTCCCATTCCATAGGTTGCCTTTTAGTTTTGTTGATTGTTTCCTTTGCTGTACAAAGGTTTTTTACCTTGTTGAAGTCCCAATAGTTCATTTTCACCTTTGTTTCCCTTGCCTTTGGAGATGTATCTAGCAAGAAGTTGCTGTGGCTGAGGTCACAGAAGTTGCAGCCTGTATTCTCCTCTAGGATTTTGATGGATTTCTGTCTCACATTTAGGTCTTTCATCCCTTTTGAGTCTATTTTTGTGTTTTGTGTAAGAAAATAGTCCAGTTTCATTCTTTGGCATTTGGCTGTCCAATTTTCCCACCACCATTTGTTGAAGAGACTGTCTTTCTTCCTTTGGATATTCTTTCCTGCTTTGTCGAAGATTAGTTGACCATAGAGTTGGGGGTCCATTTCTGGGTTCTCTATTCTGTTCCATTGATCTATATGTCTGTTTTTGTGCCAGTACCATGCTGTCTTGGTGATCACAGCTTTGTAATATAGCTTGAAGTCTGTAATTGTGATGCCTCAGCTTTGGTTTTCTTTTTCAACATAATTTTGGCTATTCAGGATCTTTTCTGGTTCCATACAAATTTTAGAACTCTTTGTTCCACCTCTGTGAAAAATGCTGGTGGTATTTTGATAGGAATTGCACAGAATGCAGATTGCTTTGGATAGCACAGATATCTTAACAATATTATAAGTGAAGGAATATTTGATGTAATGATCTAAAGCTGTGCTAAAGTCAAAATTAATGTTCAAATTCCCAACCATATCCATGTTTAATATTTAAACATATATTAAAATTTACACAAACTAAATTTCATACAAAGCCAAGAACTGAGGACACCCCCATTCCTTACACACACACACACACACACCAAAGTTCATCCCTTACAATATGCACGCCCCAAAATTTGAAAAAAGAAAAGACCTAACTGACAAAGGCATTCTTAGAAGTATGGAATGTCAAAGTGAAACCGTTTCATCAGGCAGGGAACCACACTGATGTTTCTGATGTGGAAAGTGAAGGTTCTGGAACTTGACAAGAGCCTCACAGTATCTGTACCCCGGCTAGCTCTCATGCAGAAGTAGCTCCCTGAACATGAGCAGAAGTGCCCAGTTCCTGCCACCACTTGTGCGGAGAGGGTGTTAAGAGAGAGGAATGGAACGTCAGACATCTTGCAACAGGAACTTGTGTCAGTCTTGAAACTTGGAAAGCGTTTTACTGAGATGCCCGGGAGGTCAGTGTACAAACTGGTATGTCAGTGCCACCATTATGATGGGTGTCCATTTTACTTTTACCTTCTCCCCACTCAAAGCCTCTTTGACGGAGACGCAAGAGAGTTTCAGCAGATGTCACAGGGCTCAAATCAGCAGGCAGATCCGTAAATGCAAAGGACAGCAAAAGTAAAACAGTGAATCATGTAATTAGAAAACCTGAGGTAACAGCTGAAGTTACGATTTCATTTGCAGGTTTAATACTCTGGGAGCACTCAGGAAAATTACACGAGTCCTGGAATCTTGTCACTCTACTTGCTGTATCTTCATACGTCATACTTAAATGGTGATGGATGCAATTATCAATACTTTCATTTTTGTTTTAATTTAATTATAGTTTTGTATTTTAACTGTGGCTTAACTTGGGAATGGACAATATTTTCTTATTATACAGCTTGTCATGACTTTAAGTGGGTCTGAATTTTTAATTGAAATTTTATAGTATCTTAAAGGCCAATTACTTTTAGAGGAACTGAAGTCAGATTTTATAGTGCAAAGTCTGTGAGACAATAGGACTCTCCACTGAACACCTTGCTTTAGGGCAGCTTTGTCTGCTCATATCAAAGCCACAACTACGTGATGTTAGAGTGCAGGCACTCAGAGGACAAGAAGAGTGGCATTTGCTTTATTCTTATATGGTGCCTAGACTAATGCTTAGTGTTAATCTCTCTCTCTCCCCCCCCCCCACACACTAGACTAATGCTTAGTGTTAATCTCTCTCTCTCACACACACACACACACACACGCACACACGCACACACACACACACATACATGTTTTCCAGAAGTAGTTTTGGGGGGGATAAGTGACTTTTGTTTTCAGCTATTCAAAACGTAAAAGTGCAGAACCAAAGAAAAGGGATTAGTGAAAAACTAGTTGTTTGTATATCTTAACTTCAGGTGCTTCTTTGAGAAAGGGGGAAACAAGGAAATCCTTGTGAAAGGTTCTGCTGAAAAGCATTCAAGGAAACTGCACCACTCCCTTTACCCATGGGATAAACAATGAATGTATAGAGGTTCTAAACCAAACCCCTCTCAAAGTAAAGGAAGACATGATCATTTATGGGACAGAGTTGGTACGATTCTTAACTCAGAAGCTCAATGTATTTCTTCCATTATTAAGGAGTAAACGGTATTAAAGCTGGCTGATGGGCATGTTTATTATAACAATTCTCTCTACTTCTGACAATTTTTGTGAATTTCCATAATAAAGTAAAAAAAAAGTTAACAGTGGATTTGCTGTCTTGGTAAAAGTATTCCTGCTCTCCAAATATTATTCTAGTTTTAATTTAGCTAATGTAAAACAAAAGACCAGACTGTGTGATATTCAATAATCTCTACTTTGACCAATTCTGATAAGGTCAAACACTTTTATCCCCTAGGAAGTGCCATACAAAATTGTCTTTCGTTTAATTGGATGCGTGTGAAGATTTTCCACTTGGGAATAAAATCCTCAGCAAATCCTTGCAGAGTGTTTTCCCTGTGAGATGTGGAGCCAACCAGCTACGGCTCTCAGTAAGGCTGGCTGCCAGTGTAAATCGTGGCTTTCCTGGCTTCACACGTGAGCCAGATGTTGGGGATTTTCTGAGCTATACAATCGTGGGGAAGAAGGTTTTTGCATTTCCTGTGTTCTCATTCCAGCTCTCAAACTCTCTGGATTTATGGCCAGTCAACAGTGTCACGAACTGGCCTGAAAATATCCCCCGAGTAAAGCCCATTGACAGAGCACCTGACTCTGCCACGGCCCCATACCATCTGTCGGATGAGGGTCTCTTTGTACCGTGTCTTGCCCCAACTGTTCTGCAGAAAGTCAGGGAGGCAGGTGTCATCTTTAATTTTCTGAAACCTGCAATTCAATGCAGTTCTATGACTTAAAAACATAATTTTTTGCCTTCTAGTATTTTATGATATTCATATTTGCCTATCACAGACAATTGAGAAATTCATGAAAGTACAAATGTATATGTGTATATATGTATATGTGTATGTGTATAAGTAAAAAATTCCCATAATCTCACTGTCCTTGGAGAGCCAACATCGTTTTCATTTATTTCCAAGGATAACTAAGGAATTCCTGGGATCACAAGGAATGTCCATACTTGCCATCATTAGAATATATGCTTATGTATGTTTGCAAACATGTATTTAAACATTCTATTATAAGCACTTTCCTTATTATTAAATATTCCTAAATGACTTTGATGGCTGCATACTTTCATTGAATGGTTATACCATAATTCATTTTCCCTGTGTGGTACCATTGGATGTTTAGTTTGCTCTCAAATGTCTGTCTGTGTACACCATCTGCTTTGCCACATTTTGACACCGGAGAATCCAATGGAAAATGCTCTGTTTTCTGAACAATCACATCCTTTTGTTTCAACCAGCCTTCTTAGGAGCAGCACTTCTCAGACTCCAGTACACATTGGAATCGTCCAGAAGGTTTGTGAAAAACACCAATTTCTGGGCCCCACTTCCAGGACTTCTGCCTGAGAAGGTCTTGAGGCGGGTCTGAGAATGTGCATTTCTGACAAGTTCCATGGTCTGGACCACGCCTGGAGAAACACTGTTCTGGACAAGCACCTGCTGGGTTGATGAAACAGACGCAGGGAGAGGTTTTACGTTGTGGGCTCATCTCCTCTCTACCCTCCCATCAAGAAATAGAAAGCTGCTTCAGTTGACACTTCACAGCACAGTCCGTGGCCTGGTACGCACTCAGGTGCCCTCCTTATGTTGAAAAATGTTTGGCAAATAAGTAATGCTGGCAGGAGAGACTGCAGTTTTGACACCTACACCTCGATTTGGGATTCATTTTTCTCACTCAAGATTTGGCAAGTGAATCTCTTCCTTAAGGTTAGGCTGTGAAAATATACTCTGACTCACAAACCTAGTTTAAAATACCACAGAAAGTAATCAACTATTTCCACAACTAATGAGTATTAAACATCTTCATTTTGAGTTTTCTACATGTTTTGCCCGTACAAAGAGATCTAAGTATTTACACCAGATTTCTGCATTATTGTGTGAATTCATCATCAGAACAAAAACAGTCTCTCTGCCTCTAGCCTCTCCCCAGTGTCGGCCTATACTCAACCCTGCCACCTGCACTGTCTTCCTAAAAATCCTTCCTTATTTGTGGTTTATTTCTCTTCCCGGCAATATGGCAAATGAGATGTTTAGAAAAAATTACTTCTGATGCAGCACATCTAAAAACGCTGGTTAAAAATTTTTAAAGAATATCTTTCTTAATGCACGGCTGACCTGGCAACAGAGTAAGGGAATGTTTTAAAGGCCGGAAACACACACACACACACACACACACACACACACACACACACACATGCCATCAAGGGTAAGCAAGAACCGGGATAGTCTACTAATCCCAGGCACCCTAGAGCTTGGCTTCTAAAGGGCCAGGTGGGAAAAACAACACAGCATGGATCCAGATTTGGATTTAAGTTCAGAGAGAGAAACTCATTTATAAAGCAGGGCTTCTGAATGGCAACAAGGTCAGCCAATGAATGTGGAAAAAATATGGATGAACAAATCTGCCCTGCAGAGTGGGACACTGGACAATGATGTCTCATCTCTTGATAAAGAGAAGGGGAAAAAAGGCTGCCTTAAGAATTCCTAACCCCAAACCCTGGATTTGGATCCTGAATTCATATTACTTGTATGGGCCAAAACACCCCAAAGCTGCTATGTTCGGTGAAAGTGATAGAGAGCTGATGGAGTCTCTGAGATTTTAGAAGCAACAAAGGCAAGCACTGCCTGGAGGGATGCATTTTCAGTCTAGGCCTGGAAGAGCTCCCAAAGATGAAGCTTCTCAAGAGTGTGAGCTCATGGTGAAAACACCACCAAGTGATGGTCAGCAGAAACTACACACTACAGAACAAGACCTGAAAAGACTGTCAGCTGTGGAAGTACTGAAATATGTCTATAAGTATTATTTAAACATTTTAAGGAATAAAAGAGAAAAATAATCTATGCCAAGCAAACAAGAAATTTTAAAAATTGAGCAGGCAGTTCTGAAAAATTAAAAACTACTTCTGAAAATAGCACGTGCAGTGAAGAAAAATAAAAATTTGATGTATGAGTTAAACAGCACAGAAGACATGGCTGAAGAAAGATTTAGTAACCCAGAGAACGGATGTGTATAAATTAGGTGGGACAGGCAGAGAGCCAATGTGATAAAAAAAAAATATGAAAGTTTAAAAGATATAGAAGGTAAACAGAAAACATATAATAAATAGACTTCTAATCAGAGTCCTGGGAGGTGATAGCACAGTGATGGAGGGAAGGCAGTATTTTAAAAAAGAACTGTCCTGAACTGAAAAAGACAAAATGCTAAGTCTTAGGAACCACAATGATTTCCAAGCGGGACAAATAAAAACAAATTCATTCCTAGGCACATTACAGTGAAACACCAAAGACAAGGAGAAGACCTTAAAAGCAGTTGAAAGGAAAGTCAGATCACTTACAAAGGAATGGCAGTTAGGCCCAACAGCAACAGTGGAAGCCAGGCAGAGAATGGCATCTCCAAAACATTGCTGTGGGAACCATCTATCTAAAATTGCACACAAGGTGTAAATATCTTTCAAAAACAAAGATGAAATAAAAATGTTTTCAGAAAGGGGCACCTGGGTGGCTCAGTTAGTCAAGAGTCTGCCTTCGGCTCAGGTCATGATCTCAGGGGTCTGGGACTGAGCCAAGCCATTGGGCTCCCTCTGCTCATGCTCTCTTTCTTTTTCAAATAAATAAATAAAATCTTTAAAAAAAAAGTTTCCAGAAAGACAACAAACTGAGAGATTCTCACTAAAGGAACTTCTGAATGATGTCCTTCAGAAAAAAGTAAAAATTATTTCAGATTGAATTCTTTTTTTTTTAATGAAGATTTTATCTATCTATCTATCTATCTATCTATCTATCTATCTATCTATTTAAAGAGCACCGAGCAGAGGGAGGGGCACAGGGAGAGAGAGACAATCTCAGGCAGACTCTGCATTGAGTGCAGAGCCCCACATGGGGCCTGATCCCATGACCCTGAGACCATGACCTGAGCCAATACTAAAAGTTGGATGCTTAACTGTTTAACCAGGTGTTCCAACCTCAGATTAAGTTCCCATAACAAGAAAGACTAGGGACCAAAGAAAATAGGAAAATTGTGGGTAAATACAAGTATTAACCATTAATATAACACTAAGATTTAATTTAGGGATTAAAAAATTTAAAAAATCAATAAATTCTGGAAGATGGAATAAAATTCTGATGGAGAGTGAAAGGAATTAAAGTGATGTTTGGAAAAAAGGTACAGATATGACTGGCTTTACTTTCTGTTGAGGTATATACGTACATTACAATGTCAAAATCTGTGGGATATAGCTAAAGGGTTCTTCAAAGAACATTCATAATCTGCTATGCTTATGTTAGCAAATAAGAAATTATTATGAGTTAGGAAAAAAAAAAACCCTGCAGAATTAGCCCAAAGCAATAGAAGGAAAAGATGATATGGATAAGAAAAAAAATTAATAAAATAAAAAACAAAAACACAAAATAGAGGATAAATGAATAAAAAATTGGTTATTTTAGATGAATAATAAAATAGACAAATCTCTGGCAAGATTAATGGGGGGTGGAGAAAGATGACATAAATTAACAATAATAGGAATGAAAAGTGGACATTAATTATAGCTGTGGCAGAGATTAAAAAGGTGATAATACTTTATGTCAATAAATTTATAAATCAAGATGAAAAAGACAAGTGTCTAGAATAACATAAATTACCAAAACGGACCTAAGAAGAAATAGAAATCCTAAACAATACTACAGCCATTAAATAATCAAATCAGAAATTTAAAATCTTCCCGCTTGGTTTAGATGACTTAACAGTTGAGTTCTACTAACATTCAAGAACCAGAAAAGTTCCAATTTCCATAAAGTCTATCAGAGAATGGAAATAAAACAAGACTAGCACAAGAAATAAAAGCTTTAGGTGATCCTCATTAACATAAATGCCAAAAATCTTGAAATATTGGTTGGCAAACTAACTCAAGTCAATATATAAAGGATATTACACATCGTGACCAAGCTCAACGTTTTTTTCTAGGCATGTAAGTTTCGTTGATCATGTCAGGAGACAATCATATGACTATCTCTACAGAAAAAAGATATATGTTGAATAAAATGCAGTAACCATTCAGGATAAAAATTCTTTGCGAATTGAGCAAATAAAAGAACTTGGTAACCTGTTTAAACAATATCATACTCAGTTGTGAAATACTGTTAAACATGACCTTAATGGAAACAGAGGAGGGCATGTGCTATCAGCATTTCTATTCAGCATCACCCTGAAGGTTATAGTCTGTACAATCACACAAGGAAAAGAAATGAAATGTATCAGGACTAGAAAAGAAGACATAATAATCATCATGTATAAATTATATAATCTTACACATAAAAACCCCCAAAGAATCTACAAATTACTGGAATTAATAAGAGTTTAGAGAAGGTTCATTTATTTTCTTTTCATAATTATTCAATAATCCATTGTTGTCGAATCCATTCAATAATCTATTGTTCCTTTTGCTGTTTAAATTGACCCAAATGCCTGTGGAAATTCCTTTAGGCCAGCGCCTGTGTTTTTTCAACATGATCCCCATGACTCTTTGAGCAGTTCCTTGCTATTTGGCCCCCAAAAAGATGATCCAGGTTCATTCACTTTGGTCTTTCTGTGCTTCAGATCTGGAATTAGCCACTTCTATAAGAAGTCCTGCTTCTCTTTAGTGAAGAATGATACTGGAAACTAAGACTGTGAGCTGAGTGTGCTTATTGCTAATGGACTAACACTTTCCAGGTCCTTTCAATGCACAGGGCTAGGAAATAGACTCTTTTAAATCATGAGTTCATCAGATAGAACCAATTCAAATTTACTACCACAGAGTTTTTTTCTTACCTTCTTTTATTGTATAATTATCTCTTTTCTAGGAAAAATATTGTGGTTTATAATTACATATAAAATATACATTATCTTTTTATATTTTAAAAAATACTCACTTATATTTATTATCTATCTACTTAATCCTACAATGTATATATTTTTAATAATTACAATATAAATATTAACACTAACAATAAACCTACTAAGTAGGGTTTAAAATTGCTTTGCAGTTCTTTTTGTCCTTAGTATATATTTCAAAAGAATACATATATTCTGAGTACTGCTAAAAGAACGTGAATTAATTATTTGGTTATGTTATCTATTTGATATGCAGTTAGGATTCTTATGTTTTTGTTTCCATTCAGTTTTAAGGTTTGGTACTTTTTCATCCTTTATGGTTTTAATTTTACTTTTATTAGGTAAAATAGGCATATAGTTCAAAAGTCAAAACTACATAAATAGATATACTCCAATCCTGATCACCTGTAACTCAGTTATTCCCTAGCCATCTAGCCAACCATTGTCATTATTTTTTCATTTATCCTTCCTATATTTCATTCTACAAAATTAAGTATATACACACCAACACACATGCACACATACGTAAACTTGTTTCCCTTTCTATGTGAAACAAAGGGTGGCATACAATATATATTCTTTTGTACCTTGCTTTTTTTTCACTTAGAAGCTATTCTGGATATCACACCATATCAGTTTATAGGAATATTCCTCATGATTTTAGAGCTTTATGGTATTCAATTGTGTATAAGGGCCATGCTTATTCAACCATTCCCTATAGTTGAACTTTTGAGTTTCTGGTATTTTGTCATTGCAAAGAATACTACAACAAATAACTATATTTATGCTGCTTCCTATTTATGGTGGTATTTCATAAAGGTAAATTTTTAGCAGTGCGATCATTAGGTCAAGGATAAATAGATACATAGGTTTGTTAGATACCATGAAGTACCCCACCATGGAGGTTATAATCACTCTGCATTCTCACCCATAATGACTGAGAATCTTTGTTCTTCTAGATTACCCAGTAGAATGCTTTCTTAAGAAAGGACGCATTTCTATGCACCCAAGAATTTAAAATATAAATTTGTTAAAGTTATCATTTATAAAAGCAACAACAAAAATACATAGTATACCACGGGGGAAACATACTAACAAGAGCTGTGTGAGATTTTTAGGATTAAAGAAAAAATATAAAACTTATAGAAGGACCTTAAAGAAAATATAAATAAATGGAGAGACAAGGCATATCCAGGAATAAGAAGACTCATCACTATAAACATGTCAATGATTCTCTAATTGAGTTATGTATTCAATGAGATTTTAATCAAAAAACCTAAACAGGATTTTTCAAGGACACTATGAGCTTATTCTAAAATGTATACAGAAAAAGAGGCCAAGAGAGGCTTAAAGAAAAACTAGGCTGGGGGGCTTGTTCTAACAAATAACAAGACTTAGTAATTATGTAATTTAGTATTTAAGCACAGGGACAGAAAAATAGACCAATGGAAAAGAATAGAAATCCCATAAACGGACCCATTCATATATGGAAACCTGATACATGACAGAGGAGGGAAAATATGGATTGTTAAAAAATGCTGCTGGAACAACAGATCATGGCAGGACGGGGGGAGGGGGGGGAAGAGATTCTAACCCCCACCATTAAAAATTTATTTTGAAATAAATCAAGAACTTAAAAGTGAAAGACAACAGGTGACACATTTAGGCAAAAATTTGGACGTTATTTTGAAAATCATAAGGTATGAAAGTTGCCTTAGATAAAACATAAAAAACACAAGCCATAATGAAAACATTGATGTTTAACTTAAAATTAAGAATGCTCATCAAAAGGTGTTAAAGTGATAAAAATCCAAGTCACAAACTGGCAGAAGATAACCACCAAAGAATAGTATTCAGAATAAATTGAGGACTCCTATAAATCAGTGAGTAAAGGACAAACAACCCTATTTAAAATCGGCAGAAAGACTTGTATTTCACAGAAGAAATACAAACAGCCAATGAACATATGAAAAGAGGCTCAGCCTCAGTAGCATGTAGAAAAATGCAAATTACAATTCTAGCGAGAGAGTATTTTATACCCAACAAATGGGCAAAGATCAAAAAGGCAATTAAAAAACTGAACACACACATCCACTAGGACTCCGTGATTTCTCTCCCAGAGAAACTCTCACACACGTGCCTCCAGTATACAAGAATAAGAATAATTAAAACAGCACTGTCCATGATAATAAAAAACTTGATGTAACCCAAATAGCCATGATGGCAAGCAGGATGACTGAAGCTGCTATAATCATTTCGTAGCTATTGCATAGAAGAGTAATGATCCATAGGTCCACAGATCGACATGGATAAATATTGAAAACAACATGTGGCCATAAAGAAAGTCATAAAAGAAATGCATTCAGTGTGATTCTACTATACACACTTCAAAGGCAGACAATACCAAACGGTATATTTTTAGAGATACATATACATGTGGTAAAACTTTAAGGAAAAGCAAGATAAATATTAATACAGTATGAAAACAGTGATTTCCCCTGATGGGGAGAGAGGGGGAAGGAAACATGGGAAGACTCTAAGACATGGATAATCATCTGTCTCATAAGCTGCATGCTAGATTAATCAGTCATTTTATTATCATTTTAATTGAAAATATACATATATGTTATACTCACTTTCTGGTAGATAAGATATATTGCACAATTCCAAAAAGTTTAATAAAAAGAAAGAAAAGATTATTTTTTTAGTCCTTTACCTAAAAGCTTCTAGTGGCTTCCTGTTGCCTATAGGACAAAATCCAACTTCCTAGCAAGGAAAACTATATGCTCTCCCCCCCAGGCCTCCATTACCTCTCTGGCCTCGTCCCCTGGTAAGCCCTCATCTCAATTCACCTGTATTCTAGTGACACCCTGTATTATCAGTGCCCCAAGCACACGCCTAAGCTATGCACCTGCCATTCCCACGTACTCCTCCCGTGTCAACTTCACCAGTTCCTGTACTTTCAAATTCAGCAAATGCCACATACTCAGAAGAGTCTTCTCTGAAAATTCTTTTTCTTCTTTAAAGATATTATTTCCTTGAGAAAAGAGAGAGCGAGCAAAGAGAATACAAGCAGGGGTAGGGGCAGAGGGAGAGGCAGAAGCAGGCTCCCATCGAGCAGGTAGCCTGACGTGGGACTCAATCCCAGGACCCTCAGATCATGACTTGAACCGAAGTCAGACACTAAACCGACAGAGCCACCCAGGCTCCCCTTCTCTGAAAATCCTGGTGGATGTTTTCTTCTGTGCTTTCACAAAGCTATATTTCAGTTAATCTGTTTATATGTCCCATCTCATTTACCTTTGAGATCTCTGTAGGTAGGGGCTCTATTTCAATTCAGTTCAACCAACATTTCCTGAATGTTAATTTTATGTCATGAGTGTGGTAGACATTCAATTTCTCAGGAGCAGTCCCTATTTCCTACCATCAGAGAGCTTGTAAGTTGGTCATACTCATGTCTATATTCTTTATGCTCACTGCAATGCCCAGCCTACCGTGGAATATTCAATTTATGTCTGACAAAATCAGTGAAGGAATCACTCAGTGAATGAACCAACTAAGGGACAAATAAGAACTGTTCTTTTCCAATAAACAAAGCCTTCTGGCAATAAATCATGCTTTTTAGTGGCTTTTAATTTATGACTTTTTAAGGCTGTAAATTTAAGCTATCTGTCAAAAACTAAAGTTTATCTAAAAAAAAGCCCTACCAAATATGTATCTAAATGGAGATATTTTAATTATTCTTATGAAACTTTCAGAAAAGATTAAATTCAACCAACCAATTAACACCCAGACTCGTTATACAACACACCACGAAGCAATAATACAAGCTGTGTGGGGACGTAGAAAGTATTAATGAAAGTATCCCTTTTTGATCTCTCCCATGTGAAGCTCTGTTTGTAAACATGTTTATTTGCTGTTCACGTTCCTTAAAATGAAAAAAATTCCCAAGAAAGAGTTCAAATCGAGCATTCTTTTAAATTTCTCAATAGCTTCAGGCATCCAAGTAAGCAATTTTCAAATCTGCCACTTATGAATTTTATATGCCAAGAAATACTTAAAATGATGCATTTCTCAGATAAAAGCTTTCAATAAAGCACATGGAAAAGCAAGTAAAGATCATCTGTGTAACACGGCTACGCCGTTCAGATGCAACTTCATTCTCCCTACGCTGGCCTCTGCTCCCTGGTGGACAGAGGGACTATCACTCTCCCATGGACAACTTTTCGTGGCCTTCTTGGGTGGTTCTTGCTAGTCCCGCTATGGTAGGCTGAATACTGGCCCTTCTAATCATGTCCATGTTCTATCCCCAGAGCCTGTGATACACGACATTACATGGTCAAAGGAACTTGGCAGGTTGATTAAATGAAGGGTCTTGAGATGGAGAGATGATCTTGGGTTCTCTAGGCTGGTCTAGTGTAACCACAAGGGTTCTCCTAACAGAAAGGCAGGAGGATGGGAATTAGGAATAGGACATTCCATGACATCAGAAGCAGGAGGATGGGGGAATATGAGGAATGCACAAGCCAAGGAACACTAGTGGCCTCTAGAAAGCTGGAAAGGGCAAGGAAACAGATTCTCTCTTCAGAGCTCCCAGAAGGAACAGGCCCTGCGCTGACTTTCACTCAGTAGGCCCACTAAACCTCCTTTTGGATTTCTGATTTCCAGAAACGTAACATGATTAATCTGTATTGTTTGAAGGGACGAAGCTTGTGATCAACATTACAGCAGCAACAGAAAATGAATCTCCTCATTTTAGACTTTATTCCTGTATGTGTTATCTTGCCCCAGCATTGTTCTGGGCCCTGCAAACGCTCAATTCTCTCATCTCTGAAAGGATCTTCATGCCTCACTGGCTATCCCTTTGTACTCGGTGTGATGTAGATTAACATGATCTTTGTTGGCTTCAGCAGACACTGCTGATTAGTTACCCTGAAGCTCTTCCCCACTCACTCCCTTGCTGCCTCATGTGCACTGGCTAGAAAGTCGGACAGTTTTCTCCAGAATTTCTTGCCAGGAGGGATGGCAACATGACCCTGCTCTGGAAAATGAGCCATCTAAGGATGTTTGCTGGGTAAAAGAGAAGGTGTGAGGAAAATCTGCTTTCCTAGAAATAGGGAAGATGGGACCAGTGTGACAATTTCCCTCTTCCTACCTTGAAAAGGAGTGGTGGTGGTTAGACCTGCGGTTGCTGTCTTACTATCATGAGCAAAAGGCCAAGAGAAGGACAAAGACAGGCTCTGATATTGCTGAGTCATGGAGCCAAAGCCATC
This sequence comes from Ursus arctos, assembly GCF_023065955.2. Taxonomy (NCBI): domain Eukaryota; kingdom Metazoa; phylum Chordata; class Mammalia; order Carnivora; family Ursidae; genus Ursus; species Ursus arctos. Next base: position 6,372,344 of record NW_026623019.1, on the reverse strand, counting down.
CTACCCCTGGAAGCTTCTGGTCTCGTGAGGACCACAGCTCCTGCTTGTTGAAGCCACTGCAGTGTGGTCTGGTGTCACTTGCAGCTGAGAGCACACCCAATGAATACATGACCTCTCTCTGGTAGCCCCTTGAACCACAAGCAACCGGACCACTGAGGCTTCAGAAAATATAACAGAATCCTCCTTAGCACAGAGTTTTATGCATTGCTATGTTAAAAAAGAAAAGAAATAAAGAAAATAAGAAGGAGACAGAGAGAGGGAGTGGGAGGGAGGACAAAAAGAAGAGACGTCAGGAGAGAACAACAGAAAGGGGGCAAGAAGGGAGATAGAGGAGGGAAGGAGAGATGGAAGCAAGTCAAAGCCAGGCTTCAGTCACTGCTCTCCAGCTGCACACTGAGAAAGAAATGCTGGAGACAGGAACATTCACCTTCATGGCCCGGGTCTCACAGAATCCCGTGCTATAAATACACATTGAGGGACTTGCAGTGATAATCAAGGTGAGTCTTTCAAGCACTCAATCACTCCTTCTGGCATGAACGTAACATCTGTAAGTCTCCCCATCACCATTCTGCAAACCTGAACACCAAACCAACTCAAAGCATTCCAAAGGAGATTACAAATAAAATTTCTGGACACCACACATAAAATTCCCAGAGCAATAAACTGGATCACCATTAACTGCCTAGAGGAAATCAATGTCAAAGGAGATCGAAGCTTGTTCTGGGAATGAAACTACTCTGGCAAATTTCTAAAATTGTCTCTTTGGTGCTCATATCATGGAATATCTTATAAGTTTTGAGATCTTTTAAGGTTTGTTGGTAAATCTTTTGTGGCTAAGGCAGAGATCTAGAATGAGCCTGGTCATTAGAACACTCCACTTATTTATAATGACTGTTACCGTGGTGGTGTCTGAGTGTACCAAAACATTCAGAGGCTGAAGTCACAACCTATGTGGACAGCCTACTCAAAGTAGTAGGAACAGAGACAAGGAGAAATCCTAGTTCTTGTCCTTGTGAAGCTCAGATTCTTGTTGAATAACAGACATTAACAAATAAATACATGTTACAGGATGTAAAAGGGAAATTACAAGTTTTTGGGGGGGAATGAGAGAATAGAATAAAAAACATGAGCAAAACCACCCCTCCCTTTTCCATGCTCATAGACTGGAAAAATTATTATTGTGAAAATGTCTATATTACCCAAAACAATCTATAGATGCAATGCAATCTCTACCAAAATACCAGCAGTATTTTTCACAGAACTAAAACAAATAGTTCTAAAATTCATATGGAACCATAAAAGGCCCCAAATAACCAAAGCAATCTTGAGAAAGAAGAACAAAGCTGGGGGTATCATAATCCCAGATTTCAAACTATATTACAAAGCTACAGTCGTCAAAACACTATGGTACCGGCACAAAAAGAGACACATAGATCAACAGAATGGAAATAATGCCCAGAAATAAACCCATGTTTATATGGTCAATTAATCTATGACAAAGGAAGCAAGAATATACAAAGAGGAAAAGACAGTCTCTTCAAGAAATGGTGTTGAGAAAACTGGACAGTTACCTGCAAAAGGTTGAAACTGGACCACTTTCTTATACCACACACAAAAATGAACTCAAAATGGATTAAAGACCTAAATGTGTGACCTAATACCATAAAACTCCTGAAAGAAAATATAGCCAGTAAACTCTCAGACATCAGCCTTAGCAACATTTTTCTGGATATGTTTCCACAGGCAAGGGAAACAAAAGAAAAAACAAACTATTGGGACTACATAAAATTAACTTCTGCACAGCAAAGGAAACCATCAACAAAAAAAAAAGAGACAACCTACTGAATGGGAGAAAATATTTGCAAACAATACATCCATCAAAGGGTTAATAACCAGAATATATAAAGAACTCATACGGCACCAAAAAACAAAAACAAACCCAAAAACAAACAAACAAAAAACCCTCACAAATAATCCACTTAAAAATGGGCAGAAGACCTGAATAGACTTTTTTACTAAAGATACACAGATGGCCAACAGACACATGAAAAGATGTTCAACGTCACTAATCATCAGGGAAATGCGTATCAAAACCACGAGATACCACCTCATACCAGTCAGAGTGGCTAGTATCAAAAAGATAAGAAATAAGTGTTGGTGAGGATGTGGAGAAAAGAGAACCCTCCTACACTGTTGGTGAGAATGTAAACTGGCAAAGTCACAATGGAAAACAGTATGGCAGCTCCTCAAAAAATTAAAAATAAAAATATCATCCAATCCAGTAATTCCACTGCTGGGTATTTACCCAAAGAAAATGAAAACACTCATTTGAAAAGTTATATGCACCCCTATGTTTCTTGTAGCATTATTTCCAATAGCCAAGATATGGAAGCAACCCAAGCGTCCATTGGTAGGTGAATGGATAAAGAAGACGTGGTCTATATACAGTAGAGTATTACTCAACCATAAACAGAATGAGATCTTGCCATTGGCAACAACATGGATGGACCTAGAGGGTATTATCTAAGTGAAATAAGCCAGTAAGAGAAAGACAAATGCCATATGATTTCACTTACACGGAATCTAAAACACAAAACAAATGAACAAACAAACAATAAAACAGAAACAGACTCATAGGTACGTAGAACTGGTGGTTGCCAGAGGTGAGGGGCTGGGGGATGAGCAAAACTGCAAAATTGGTTAAGGGTATTAAGAGGTACAAACTTCCAGTTGTAAGATAAATACAGCATAGGGAATAGATTCAATAATATTGTAATAACTTCATACGGTGACATGCGGTGACTACACTTCTCATGGTGAGCACTGTACAATATACAGAATTGTTGAATCACTATGTTATATACTTAAAACTAATATAATATTGCTATATTAGTATATTGAACTAATATATGTCAATTAAAAAAAAAAACCTCCCTTTTATTGATGAATTGAAGACCAGACCAAGGTAGAAAATAAGAAAAAGTCCTTGACATTTTGATAGGTCAACAGAGCAGGGCTGTTTCAAGTGAAGAAATAATAGACAGGATGGAAGTGATGGGGTAGTGGGAGGACTTTAATACCTGAATTACTCTAATTCCTCCACAAACAGCAAAAATGTCTTTGGAGACAAGGCTGGAGAATGAGTTAACAGCTAGTAACAAAGTCATCCAGTAGATGAAAGAGTAAAGGAGAACCTGGACAAATACTGTAGTGTGAACAGGACTTGCACAAGTTTGGAAGACTGGAAATGCTGGTCTATAGGAAAAGTCAAGTTTGGGGAAGTTCTGTGTCCCTGAGCAAGTCCATACCATGTCAGGGGTAGCAGTCCACTGCACGGGTCTCTTGGTTCAGGGATGGGGAGTGGATACTGGAAAAGGGGACACTGCTGATGGGTTTGTGGGGTTTCAGAGAGACAGCACCTGAAAGATGCAGACTACCGTACTGAGAAGATACCGTGTGATCCTTACATGTTAACCCCTTCAATCCTTGCCCGGACCCCGTGAGATACCCATCAGTATCCCCATTCTACTAGATATGGATTTTTGAATACACTTAGATTTGAGTCATGGCTCTCTCAAGCGCTGTATCTCTGATGACATAAATTTAAAATGAGACGGAATGAATCAATGAAGTAAAGCAACCCTCCCCAAGAATCACAGCAAAGTCAAAGTTGAATTAAAATTCACAGGTCCTCCATTTACAGGCTACGGACTAGCCCTCTGAATCACAATGCTCCCAGGGGTGAATCCTCCCGTCTACTCCGAACTGTCATCAGAAACATTCAAACTTCAGCTCCCACCTTCACACATTTTTGTGTCACTTCTGCATTCAGTATTCTCTGTGGCACCTGGCACCGCAAAACATATCTTGAAATAACTGTTGTAAGAGAGTAAATTGGTGCACTCTATTTTGGGGGAATCGGAGTGGGGCAGGGAATTTGGCAATAAGTATCAAAATTTCAAATGCACCCACCCTTTACGTAATGATATGACTGCTAAGAACTTAACCTGCTGCTACACAATAAAAGTATGTCTTGCCATTCGTACAGTGATATATCCACAGATACGTCCTCACACACACAAAAGGCTAACAGGAGACAGAGCAGATGAGTGGATCAGAGCATGGCCTCAGGAGCAAAACTGCAGGAGTTCAAATTCGACTTCTTCCTGCTTCTACCGTGCTGGGCTTCTTGGATCGCTATTCCTCAGTTTGCTCATCAATAAAGTGGGGAGAAGCATAGTACCCACCTCTTAGACTCGTTGAGAGAATTAGTTATACTTGCAAAGGCCTTGGGCCAGCAAGCATGAAGTACCATATAAATGTTAGCTGTTATTATAATGATTTTCAGTCAAACGCTCTAAGAGCAAAACAATCTGAAAATAACCTTAACACGTGGCAAGAGCAGAATGGCTGAATTCGCCGTGGTACACCCATAGAGAAGAGAATACTACTGTCACCGAAGATACCGAAATAAATCTGTATGAGCTTCTTGTCCAGACGAGAGAAAACATAGGACTAGGGTTTAGGAGAAACATGTGTCAGGCAATCACTTCTGTCTGGGGCTTCGACCTGGGATTTTTCTTCCGTGCAGGTGTCTGTTAGCCACTTGCTGAAGTAGCACAGTACGGCTGTGGTCTGAAGAGCTTCAGAATGAGCAGAAACGGGACACAGTGCACAGATTAAAGTGGGCTATATGTGCGCACAGATGTATCATCTTTATAGACCCACACGGGTCCTTCCTGCCCGCTGCTTCCCTGCTCAATTCCCTGCTACTACGGGAAGGAAACATGTGAGCTACCATCGCCTCTTCCCTGCTTCCAGAAGACTTTCCACAGAAGCTGCCAAAATAATTGGGAGAATTCATATTCTCCTGCCTGGGTCTATACTGTCAGGCATTTTGCTGTGAATTCTCTCTCTCACCCTCCTCGCCTAACAGGTAACCTGCACGAAATCTCCTTGTACAGATTGTTCTGAGCACTGGTTTTTAACTCAAGTTAGTTATATGATTCAAGAAAAATAGAGTATTTTTAAGCCACACTTAACCACTCATATGGAAATTTGGGAGAGAGCAAAGGGCTAAACCAGCCAATGAGAATATAATTTAGCTATAGTCTAGAATATTAAAAAAAAAATATGTCATCTCTGAATGCAGAGATACCTTGATCTTATTTCTGAGATGAGGAAGAGGTGATGACCTAGGGCAGACTGTGGGTGAATGGGGGGAAAGGATGGAGAATCAGCACATGCTCCTTGACCACCAAATGCCTGGTACTCTATAGTCATTGGGTACTTAGACCAGCCCTGTGAACTAAGAGTCCATGCTGCCCATGAAAACGTGGAGGGTGGCAAAGACTTAACCACGTTTATTGAGCAGGAAAGTGACAGAACTAGGGTTTAAGACCCAGGTGGGCTGGTTCTAAAACCCATGCTGTTTCCTCCAAAGCTCAATGTTTCTGGGCAGAGTCTGATTTCAGTAATGGTAAGGGCTAAAGGAAAAGGCATCAGAACAAACAGAAGGTCTATCAAAAACTCCCACTGGTGCTCCTTGACCCAGGGAAATACTGACAGGCAACAGATGTTTCCAGAAAGTCCTTCTGGATCCAAGCTGCCTGGGGAAGAGAAGGTTACAGCCACGGCCCAACATCATGAAGGTAACTTGTTTTTGGACAAAATGAAATGAAAAACGCTGGTAACCCCATGCATTCCTGGGACTCACTTGGAAGTTCTCATTTATGCAGAACAAGCCTCGTGACCAACAGCCTGACTCGTCTTCCTGAGGAAAACACTACTGGGAGAAAAGCTCAGGAAACCAGCTGTCAATCCAAGCACCCACCACAGTCTTGCAGTGCTTGGTTCAGCCCTGCCTGAGCCTGATGGGTGCTGCCCTGCCTCAGGGGCCCCTGAAAGAGAGGGGACATCTGGGATTAGGGGATTCAGGGGATTAAGTAGTAGCAAAAAGCCCAGACTAGACAGCAAAACAGCCAAGATCTGAGCTTTGGATGGTGCGACCCCTGCCCTTGGTGCTCCCCAGGCTAACACTCCCTGTGTCCCTCTCCTTCCTCCTGGTTCAAGGGCCCCTCCTTCACTCTGGTGCCAACTGCAATCGTGTCTGGATGCCATCCTCTCAGTCTTCGGCCAGTGCTAGGAGATGTTTCAATCCCTGCTTGGTTAGCAGTTAAAAAAGAAGTGTGATACTGACAATCCCAGAGATGGTTGGGATTTCAATGGGGACTCGCCGACAATTTAAGAAAAAGCCTAAAGAATGACTATCTAGTGGTAGAATTTCAGATCCTATGAAAAATCGGTAATATATTCAAATCTTGCACACACACATGGGCCCAGAGATACACGTAAGACAGACAGAAAAGAAAGATAACACACACATGTATAATTAAAAAGAAAGTATATCCCTTGCATATAAATCAAGAAGTATCTATGTGTACTCTTGCTTTGGAGGATTGAGACCTGGGTAGCAATCACAGACTTCCTTAGGGCTATCGTCTACCTCCTATGTCCCTGGGGTGTCACGCCAGCCCTCGGTGCGGCAGCGTATGCTCTTGGGACTGAAGGATGGTCTTTCGTTGGTGTGCTTCTCTCTGCACACAGCAGGGCAGTATGTCCACACTCTCTCTGTACGTAGGCTCCCACTTGCCCAAAGGAAGTCCCTAGTTCCACAGTTGCTTAAATTCTATTTAAACTTAACTCTAACAAACTCTCCCATTCTTTAGAAAGTCCACTGGCAATAAAAGGCCCGAGACTGGCTGAGAAGGGGCCTGGCCCAGTTTGTCCGTGGCTCAGAAGGGCATGCCATGAGATCCCTTAGGGTCATTTCCATAGGCTCAGCACAAAGCATGGTGTTTGGCTCACAGCAGGCCCAACATGTATATTTGCTCGGTGTCTCCGAACTGCTAGGCTGGGACAAGTTCAGCATTTCAGACAGGCTTAGAAGTTGCCACCAGCCTCCGACATGAGCAATGATACTGACTGCAGCGGGCAGTACCTTTCCCTGACCTCAGTCTAGTCCTAGGTGAAGAGGACGACAGAAGCTGTCCAGAATGCTCCCAGGGTACGTTCAAAACTCAGCCTCCCCACTGCCCCTGGATAAAAGGAGTGGGGCCTGGAGAAGTCTGTGTGGGTCCCTCCAACTTCACGGGCTCTGTCATCCTTAACATGACGTCTTTCATTATAGGGGGTAAAGACTGATTTATGTGGCTGGGGTGACTCTCAGAGCACTCCGCATTCATCTGTCCATTTAGACTGTGAGTGGTTCATAGAGGACATGCTCCACAGGTTTGCTTATGCAAATTCTGTGACATAGTCAAAAGGGTCAATGGCTGGCGGTCTGGAAGCTTCCAGCCCGGGCCTCAATGTTATGAACTGAACTCTAAAACCACTGACATTTAGAACTGGAAAAAGGTTTCCAGATGATGCTATCTACATTTTACAGATGAGGAAATGGTGGTAAGAAGGGAGGTGATGCCACCATGATCGTGCACTTGACCCCACAGAGTCAGAACCCACAGCCCAGCACGCTCATCACGGCAGCATCGCCGTCTCCATGGCTGGACGTTCTGAGATTACAGGTGGCATTCCTGTACTCACAAGACAATGGAGGAATCTACAGATGAATCTCATAGAATCTCAGTTAAAACACCGAGTCAGTCCGTCTCTCCCTCTCCCTCTCTCTCCTCCACCCCGCTCCCTCCAGAGCCGTTCCCGAACACCATGTGTGAGAGAAAACAACAGAATGGAAATTGCTCATATGGAGCACGAGGAGGCTGCCCACCTCCCTCGCACAGCCCGTGCGCAAAGACAGCCCCTCAGCTGTGCCGCAGACACAAGGTGGCTCATGCTCATTGTTTATTGTGACAGCTGACAAGCCAGCTGGCACAGATCACTCCTCACTTCCAACAGAGATGCCACCAGGACACGTGTGACAGGTGCCAGCTGCCGCTCAAGAAGATGGGTGGTGTCCTTGCCAGTCAGCAAGGTGCAGCCCGTGGTCCAGGCCCCAGGTCCGCAGTCTGCCCGGAGGCTTTCCAGCAGAGAGCAGAAGCGGGACCAGCCCCACGCTGGCCATTTGTGGGAAGGGGGTGGCAGCACGCTTGCGCTAGCCAGGTTGTGGGAGCTATGGGTGGAGCCAAAGTTTGTTCGAATGCCCCGGCAGGTCTGTGTTATATTTGGCAAAGGACTGGCAGTTCTGGACAGAGCAAAGAGAAGAAGGAAGAGGCAAAGCATTGCATGTGAAAAACACACCGGGCACCACCAGAAGTGTGGGCCGGCCACTAAGGGATCTGGCAGTCTCAGGAACAGGAGGGGCCTCCCGTCCCCTAACCTTGGCCAGATCCACCTGAGTTCACTGGAAAGGGAAAAGCAGTTCCTTGTAGAGCTGGGGGAGGGGTGAAGGAGAGGGGGCTGGTGCTCTGACCCAGGGCACAGGACACAAAGAAGGCTCTCAAGTGGCAGGCCCTAAGGAACACAAGAAACTCCTTCTGCTCTCAAGTTTTCCCCTGCCAACCTGCTCAGCGGAGCATAGAGAAGGTGCTCTCCACCTCAGCACTGCTGCTATTTTGGGTGGGTAACTCTTCATTGTGGGGGGCTGTCCTGGGCACTGTAGGAGGGAGGCTCAGCAGCCTCCCTGGGCTCTTACCACTAGACTCCAGGAGCAACTACCTCCCCCCCAGCTGTGGCAATCAAAACTATCTCCAGACATGTCCTCTGTACCCCAGCATGACTCCCAACTGAGAAGCCACTGGTATCGGGGTCAAGAGCACAGAGTCAGGCCCCAGCTGGCTTAGGTCAACTGAATCCCAAATCTGCCACTTACTAGACAGGTAATTTTGGCCATGTCATTCAATCTTTGTGCTTGTGTCCTCAGCTACAAAGCAAGAGGGTGATAACAGAACACACCTTTATAAGGTGGCCCCAATGTTCATTTATTTCATACAGGGAAAACTCTCAGAGTAGTGTCTGGCCCACAGGAGGCATTCCTCTCCCACAGAGAAGCCCAGGAAATATTCCATTCTTCCAGAATCCCTACTGGCAGGGTTCAGCTTAGAGTCTGCCTATGAGAAGCTTCTGTGTGCAATTTGGAAAACAGAAGAGAAGGAGAAGCCATTATCCCCCCCCCCCCCTTGGATAGGCCCACAGAGACGTGTGTGGGAAAAGGTGGGAGGTCAGCCTTAGCTTCCAGACCTCTTGCAAATGCCCTGCTCTGGTGCCATAATGATTGAGGTCATCTGTGGCTGTTTCTTTTGATTTCTGCAGGCTCCTAATCTTTGGAAGCCAGATGCAGATTTTCCTGACCCATCCTCCACCAGCCTGCCCAATGAGTGTGTAAGACATAACTTCCTGTATGAAATCCCTTCCTGCATAAAATATCTAGAGCTGGTCCTTTTTTCCAGACCAAATTCTAACTTATGAACCCACTGACTTGCTCAAGAAACTAAAATCCTGGGGCACCTGGGTGGCTCAGTTGGTTAAGTGTCTGACTTAACAAGCTTGGGTCTTGATCTCAGGGTTGGAGTTCAACCCCGCTTTGGGCTCTGCACTGGGCATGGAGCCTACAAGAAAGGAAAAAGGAAAAAGGGGAAAGGGGAAAGGGGAAAGGGGAAAGGGGAAAGGGGAAAGGGGAAAGGGGAAAGGAAAGGAAAGGAAAGGAAAGGAAAGGAAAGAAGGAAGGAAAGAAGGAAGGAAGGAAGGAAGGAAGGAAGGAAGGAAGGAAGAGAAAGAAAGAAAGAAAGAAAGAAAGAAAGAAAGAAAGAAAGAAAGAAAAAGAAAAAGAGGGAGGGAGGAAGAAAAAGAAAGATACTAAAACCCTACCATCAGGAATATTGCGTATGTATGTATCTGTCTATGATAGAACCTGTATTTCCAAAGAAGATTCCAAAATACAAAACAGGTAACAGTAGAGCTTTTCAAGATGGCCAAGTGTGTGGAGAAGGGGTGTGGCCAGGTGGTTTACCTTCCCACACCTGCAGAATCCTAAGGCTCTGAAAGACCCTGTTTGTAAATCTCTGTAGTAAGAGAAGAACCCTAAAATATACAGCAGGTCCAGGCACACAAAGTGTTCAAGTCGAAGTTTGCATAAAGCCGTTCCAGGGCCAGAGAGGAGAGCAAGGGACCGCTGACTTGATCTGTTTTGTAAGATGCACGGTGCCCGGCCTGGGGAGAGAAGGGACTCATTAAGAAGCAGATTCCCTGTCTTTAAGGATTTCAGAGTCAAATGGCAGATGAAAATAGAAGGTCCGAAGACCAGGAAAAAATGGTGACGTGTCTTGGTGAGAGGCACGTGGCATTTGGTGGCCGATGAGGACCTGTGGTCCTATGAGCCTCAGTGAGCCGATGCTGGACTTTGCAGCATGAAGGGCTCCCTGACTCCCAGGTGTGACAGGAAGCCCACTCACAGGGCATCTAGAATAGACAGCTGCCCAAGCAGGGGAAGGAGCCAAAAACCTGGCGTCCCTTCTCCCTGGTGAATAACGCACCAAGTTCCTCCCGGCCTGCGTCTCCTGTCCAGGCGGTCCCACCGATTAGGAGGGAATTGCCGTATGGCCAATATTTTCTAATTGATTTTTGGCAAATTGCTTTCATCTGGTGAGTTCAGTTTAGGTGGGCCAGACACCTTGTTCCCCATACTTCACTTTTCTTCTGCTAGGACTTTCGGAAAACTCCAGGTATTCATGGGAAATTGGGCATATCTGCTCTGAACACTTTTTTTTTTTTATTGTTTTGACACACCCGCCAAGAGATTGGTCTCTCTTTCCAGCAGTGCTTTCAAAAGTTAGATTTTTATGGTTGAGAATTCTCATTAAAAATGATTACTTTTGGCAGCACAAGTCGGAAAGGTGACAGGAGAGAGGGAAGTATTAGAGGCACTGAGATTTTTTTTTTCTTCCATTTGCAGAAAGCCTGCCTGTAAAACAAACATCATGGGGAGAATGAAAAAAATACAAATATTTGAAACACACAACAAAACCCCTCCTAACTTTTATATGTGCTATTCGAAGCAATTTCCTAAGTACAGGAGCTGAAACCACTATCCCTATGCCCTGTTCCCACCTCTGCAAAGGCTGTAACCCCGCTGAGTGGCAGGCGTGTTTTCCCCAAGCCTGGTCTCTGCAGCAGTCGCTGAAATGCTGGGGCCTGGTGCGCGGGACCGACAGAGACGCCCCATGAGCAAACAGCCACGGCGGGCGGTTACTAGAACACCGTAGAGAGAAGAAGCCGACGCACACCATGGACACCAAACGTAGGGACTAGAAATCTAGGCAAACCAAACTTTTTGTGGTAATACTGTATTTCTTGTTTTACCTATGTCATGGGCAAAAATAAAATAAAATACAATCATTCCTAACTCTGCAATAATTCTCTAAAGGAACTGAACATATAAGCTTTTCTCGATGCTTCTATTTAGATACACAATTTCTTAAGGACATTGAGATTCAGGTTTCTTTAACTATCATGCAAAAATATTCCTCCTTACATTTTGTTGTGTGTGTGTGAAAATGGCTGCCTCCCCTTAGGGGGTGTCAGGACATGTGGGGACCTGGTGGGCCCCTGCTGCCATTTCTCCTGAACTTTGTTTTCTTCCCCTACTTGTTCACATGTTGGATCTTGTCCCTGGTTTCCTGTCCAGAAATAGAGTGAAAACGTGGCTGTGGTTGGGAATCTTCAGCTCTCCATAACAGCTTGGCCCACAGTGTGGTGATGCCTGTCAACTATTCTGGGTCCTTTCGTGGCCCATGATGTCCCATGTCCTCAACCCTCCAAATACCAGTGCCCTCACTTTGCAGAAGATGAGCGAGTGTGGACTCGAAGTGACAGACTTTAAGAGCCTACAAGTTTGGAAACCACTTTCATGGCAGATTCCATTTTTCCTCGTAGATTTCCTGTTTTGATGAATGTTGTGACTTTTATTTGCAATATCCCAGGAAGCAGTAACAATTATGTTAAAATTCAAAGTACACTTGCCCATGACATAATCAATTTCCTGCCCTTGGAGATTCACTGTTACTTTCTGTATGATTTCTGTACTTACATATGTTAATAGGAATAAGATGCCCACCCTGTGCCTACATTTATACATTTACAATCTGGATATAGGGTCTGGCACATACCAAGCCCTCAATAAATGTTATTTGGCTTCCGTATCAAACGCAGAACACAGGTAGGTTTGAGACCTATGATTCCTGGCTTGTTATTTTGTGGATATAAAGTATTAGGTCAATCTTCCCTTCACTTTTCTAAATAGTGCTTGATATCTTGATGGCAAATGGGAAGTCTTGAGGCTAAAGCGTCTACAGCCAGAATTACCCCAAGGTTTAGTACAGTCACAGGCAGGCTAGGTAGGCAGATGCAAGCCTGGATGACTCAACTCTGAAGGGACAAGGCAAGACAGATGACCAGAAGTCCAGGTAGGCATTGGTCAGGAATTAGGAGAGGCCAGGGCCTCAGCATGTAGTTGGGCAGGTTGCAGTCAGCCAAGATGCCCAGTAAAAGGATGATGAGAACTAAACTCCTAAACATAAGGGACACCATTTACTTCTTCATGCAAAAGTAGCTTATGGGCTCCCTGTGATTCTCAGAGAGCCAAGGGCAATGAAAGGCAGGCAAATTTGAGGAGAGAACTGACATGGGGCCCAAGAATCAAGAAGAATTCCATTCGGACTCAACATTTTCTCCCAGCCAGCAAGCTTTGATAAGTTCTCTGCTAGTGGCAACATAAACTCCTGGATTTGGCCTCCATGGAACCTGCAACATTTCTCAGACCTGCATGGGGATGGTGGGGTTATGAATAAGGGAAGAAAGCATCACATGAGTCTAGGTCTCAGAAGCAGAAAACTGAGAGGGGGGTTCAGAAATTGTACTGAGCTGTACAGTGTCCCCAAAATTCACATCCACCCAGAATCTTGAGATGTGACCTTATATGGAAATAAGAACTTTACAGATGTAATTAATTAAGATGAGGTCATACTGGAGTAGGATGGGACCTAAATCCAATCTGACTGGTATCCTTGGAAGAAGAGGAGACACGAAGACACACAAACACACAGAGGGAGGAAGGCCATGTGAAAACAGAGGCAGAAACTGCAGTGATGGAGCCATGAGCCAAAGGCCGTCAAGAACTGCTGGTGACAACCAGACAGGAAGGGGCAGGGAGGGATTTTTCTCCCCAGAATTATCAGAGAGATCATGGCCCTGCGAATGCCTTGATTTCAGGTCCAGCCTCCAGAACTGGGAGACGGTCATGTTCTGTTGTTTTAAGCCACCTGGTTGTGATACTTTGTTATGGTGCACAGAAGACAAATACAGAAGTCAGCTGGTCCAATGCCTGCAAAGTCTCGATGTGTGCACCGAGACCCAGGGAGACCTGGAGACTGACTCAGTGGGACAGGGCTGAGTCCCAGCAGAGCTGGGACAACCGAGCCATTCACTCACTTGTTCATTCATTCTGTCAACATTCATCGGGTGCTTTCTTAATCAGAAGACGTCACTGCATATTGGACAACACAAAGACAGACCTCTCCCTCATGGAGCTTTCCTTCTAATAGAGTTGGCAGATAATAAGCAACTGTCTACACAAGCCATTATTTAATTACAAATAAGGAAAGAACTACAGAGAGAAACACACCATCCAGTGATGAGATCACAGGATGAGGATTCTGGAAATTAGGCAAAGTCCCCAGGAAGTGCATTGGGGAGGAAATCTAAAGGACAAATTGGAGTTAGCTCACCATACTACAGAAGCGTGTGTGCGTGCAGGCACATGATGAAAGGGGTTTTTGAAGAGGTGAGGAGGTATAATGAGAGGAGAATATTTCAGATAAAGATTGTGACATTTTCATCAATCTTCTGTCCACCATACTGCCTTTCCTGGAAACTCATACAAAAGCAAGAGAATGTCATTGTCCTATCAAGTTATGTTATACGGATGCTAACCACAAAATACTTACAGCCTAAAAAAGACCAAGGAAACTCTCGTTTGCAGTATGCACTGGACTATACATACCCTAGACATATTACAATGTTCTATCTGAAATAGTTCACATTCTGTGAGGCCAAAAACACCCTCTCTCCGTTTTCCCCCACCCTGTAGATAAAGTTACGTTGTTGCTGGGTTTTTTTTCCTGTCCACAAAGAAGCTCAACAACAATAAGACTTCTCCCCACAAGAACTGGCATAACCAATCTGGCCTTGATAAATAGGAATTTGGTAAATACTGTACAGCTGATAAATTCTGTCCCAATTATACATGCCTATCAAATTCAAAGGTGGTTTTGTGGTAGGCTATTAAATGCATGGTTCAATTACAACCTTCCTGCACATAACATTTCTTCCCTGGTTAAGGCACCAAATGCTAATTCAGAGATCGGTCATATTTTCCACTTGAAGTTCATTACATTCAAAGTAAATTGAGTGCAGTGAATGACTGGCTGACCCCAACTACCCCTCACCCGGAAAGTCAACGGCCACATAGCAACGTGGTCCAACAAAAAGCTTCACGCATCTGAAGCTAGTTTATGTGGAGTCAACCACGAAGTCAGGAAGAATCAGAAACTACTGGAATTCCCATTGTTTCTGAAAAAGAAAGAACTCCTGGCCAAACTGTCTCCTCTTCTTTCGACAGTGGGACCTTAAGTTTCGTGACTCCTTTACTTTCTCATTCCACTGCACACTAAATAAGTAAGAAGAATTATATACTCCTCAACAGAACAAAGGGCCTGAATGAGCTCTGGCATAATACATCGGGCCAGAAATGCCACGGGGGCGTTTTACGAGACTTCAAGTGAAGTGACAGTGGGGCTTCCCAACACTGGGAAACAATGCAGCTCCTCTGCCCTGAGATTTCTGAGCTTGTTTGCAGTAATTGCCTTTGCCCACCCATCCCATCGCACTGGGGGAAGGCTCTGATGTTTTCCTGCAACTGCTCGGCTCTGATGCCGACTTGAAAAACCTCCTCCACATGGATGCACTCAATCACCCAGCATTAAATGAGACATCTAAGGATTCTGCCACTCACCATTTCTGTCATGTTTTCTCAGCCCTCAGAGGACTCCACTGTTGTGCAAAGCCACTACAACCCCATTACCAGCTGGCACACGATCAGATGATAACTAAAGTGAACACAAACACTTAAACAGCACAAGGAACTGCGGAGGCCTCTCTCTCGGGCAACGCAGCCCAGGAGATTTTCTGATACCCGATCCACAGACCGAACAATCACATTGCAAAACGCTTTCAATGTCGAGGAACAAGCATTCAGTCAGCCCTCATGTGCCTGTCATCTGGTCCTGGGTGCTTATGAAACAGTCAGCTTGGCCTTTATTCTTCTCTAAAAACTTTTTCAGAAACCACTAAGTTGTTCCAGCCTTCTTCCCACTGCACCATCACTCAGATGTTTGGGAAGGCCAGTTATTAGCGCCTGGCCTCGTGCTCGGCTCTGTACAGCGGCTGGAAGTTTGCTCGGAAAGACTGAAGAGAGATGCCGGTTTGGTTCTAGGGGAGTGGCTGCAACCAGCTGAAGCCGTTGTTTAACTATGGCTTGACCAGTCTTCGCTCTGCAGCAGGAAGTAGCAGGCATTAGGCACTCCTCCACTGACCCATGATGAGGTCTGGGTGCTGGACACCGTGAGACAGACAGAAGCTGCACCGTCCCTGCCTTCAGGAAGCTGCCAGTCTACTCGTGGGCATGGGCACGTGCTTGCACCAGCACACACACACCAGTAATACAAGGCCATATGTAAATGGAACAGGAGGGACAGAAACAGGGTGACGATGAGCACTTGGAGAAGGGAGAAATCTCCCTGAGCAGAGGTGGTCCCCAAAGTCTTCCCAGAGTACAGGGGATCAGAGAGAGTCGTGAAAGTGGGCGAGGGTTTAGAACCCCAGCCCCGAAATGTATGGAGATTCTCAGCAGGGCAGTGTCGCGAGCAAAGACAGAACCCTTAGGATGAACGGGCTGACAAGAGCGAGTCAGTGGAGAAGCTGGGAAGGAGCGGGAGGAGTTTCCCCTCCTTAAGGTTTGTGCTCACCAAGTGGTATCCTTTCGTCAATATTTCAGCGTGGGTGCTAAGGCCGGTGGAGAAAATTCAGCAGAATCTGCGGCTATGAAAGTCAGTCAGTTCCGTGTGCAACTGGCACAGCAGCAGTCAGACTGACAGCAAGTAACATCTTTTCTAACGCAGCTGCTCCGCCACCAACTGCGGGGACAGGCCTCGTCCAGCCCCATGGAACCTGCTTCCAATAGTAAAACATGGTGGCACTTCAGTACTGCAGGTTTCTTCACAAACACGTTATTTCTGGATGCTTGGATTGAAAGGGAAGCCAGGGGCGCCTGGGTGGCTCAGTCGTTAAGCGTCTGCCTTCGGCTCAGGGCGTGATCCTGGCGTTCTGGGATCGAGCCCCACATCAGGCTCCTCTGCTGGGAGCCTGCTTCTCCCTCTGCCTGCCGCTCCCCCTGCTTGTGTTCCCTCTCTCGCTGGCTGTCTCTATCTCTCTCTCTCTGACAAATAAATAAATAAAATCTTTAAAAAAAAAAAAAAAAAAAAAAAGAAAGGGAAGCCAAAGTCTTGGGGGAAGGAAGGGACAAAGGGAGCCCTGGGACTTGCTAGTGGCCTCTTGTCAGGTCTTGCGGGGAGGGAGACTGAACAGAGCAAGGGCAGGCTGCAAATGAGATACGGAGACTCGTTCCAGGCTGTGCCCTTCGTCCTCCCTCCTTGGTCCCTCAGGAGTGGGCTCTGGCAGCCCAGGGGGCACAGCCCTGTCCCCGGGACCCACAGCTGAAAGAGAAGTCACTGAGGATGGAAATAAGGTGAATCACCTCCTATGGGTTGTTTTTCATGAATTAAAGGACACCTGGGATGTTCTTTCTCAGTGACAGTTGATAATCTTTGAATGAAATTACAACCGACTAAAAGGTAGGGGGCTTCACAGGCTCCCAGCTGTAACTGGGATCTTGACTGGGACCCAAGGCTTGAAGAAGAGAAAAGCAGACGAGGAAGGCTTAAAGAGTGGTTCTCAAATCATTTCTGACCCCAACTCTGGGATCTGACAGTCCTCTTGGTGGCAGCTGTGGCAGTGAGGCTGGTCCCCAGCGCACACTTGGAAAGAGCTCCCCCCCGCCTGTGTGAGGCTGCACATGCCCCTTGGGGATCCCTGCAACAGAGGGACAGACTACACATGGTGGCAAGCTAATGAGAGCAGTGTTCCCGGACAAGAAAGGAAAGATGAGGCCTTCTCGCTTAGAGGAATGAGCGTGAAGAATACGTCAGTGACACAGGCTGGGGTTCACGTTCTGGCTGTCCTACTTCCTGTGCGTGGCCCTCTGGGTCTCGAGGTCTGAGTACCGAGTGAGGCAAGAGCAGTTTCTTCCCACAACAGAGCGTAAAGGCCCCAGCATGGTGTCCTTTAGCTGGCACCTAGGAAGTGCTGGTTCAATCCCTTGAATGCAGCACAAAGGATGGAGTTTAAGAATCAGGTGAAGATATAAATAATCTGGGCCCTTCAGAATGCTAAAACTCAATAACAAAGGATCAAAGTTTATATGGGATGTTTAAACAGTGTTTTTGTTATTTGTGACTTCTTTGCCTCTCAGAAGCATCCTCAGGGGTAACCCCGACAGAGAAGTTTCTGTCATTTGCCTGACATCACACATCTAGCAAAGAACGAGACCAGAACAGGCCCTGTGTGTGGACCTCTTGGATTAAATCACACAGCGTCAGAGTCTGGCAACCTTACCACCCAGCATATTTTTCTTCCCCGTGCTCATAACACAAATTTGTTCCCTTAGCAAACATTTACTGAGTGCCTGTTAGATGCCACTTGGCCCCGTCAGTGACCAATGTAGCAAAGAACTCTGTCCTCAGGGAGGGACCTGGGGAGGAAAGGCCAACACTGAGCAGGAGACATAATAATAAATAATAAAGGAGGACATTCTACAGCATGCTGGAAAAGACAGAGCAGAGCAGGGTAAGGGGCTGGGCAGAGTGGGGCTCAGGGAAGGGTGCATGGGCTGTCACTTTAAATAAGGTCACGGGAAGAGATTTCATGAAGAAGGTGACGACTGAGCAAAGCCTTGGAGGAGGTGAAAGTCAGCAGATGGTGGGACAAGAGAGCACCAGGCAGAGGGAACAGCCAGTGTGAGGACGCTGAGTCAGGGGCGAGTCTCGTGTGCAGGAGGAAGAGCTGGGACCCCATGGCCAGAGTGGGGGGGGGGTCCCCGCGCTGGGAGAACGCTGCAGTTTTCCCTTGCACGGCCTGGCACCATCAAGGTCCTACGATCCAAAGTGCCACCGTCTGTTTCCAGGTACAATGCACCCAGACACCTGGGAAATAACAGGGAAATGGCACCCACCCTTGGTTTCCTATTCCAGAAGCCTGATTTTTAAAAAGTTGTAGTTAGTAACATGGATTCTGCCACCTTGGCTTTAATCTTGAAATGAAGTAGTTGTTCCAGGAAGCCCGGGCTTCCAGCTATAAGACACTTTTTAGACTTCTCCCCAGTCCTTTACATGGCGTCAGCTTACAAATGTCTGATACCCTGAGAATTAGTGCCGAGCCGCACCGAACAAAGCGAACAATTAGCAGCAGCACACGTGGCCGATTCATTTCAGATTCTCTCTTGCTGTCACCCTGATGGAAGCAAATGATAGTGGTCACGCATCTCCCGATCACAGCTGCGGGAACACGCACCACAAATCAACCTCCACCTGCTTGTCGTGCCAAAAATAGAGCAGCCCAGAGATTTCTGTGCACTAGAGAAAGCGGCAGCCTCGGGGACTGACAAAGACACAGGTCTGGTGCAGAGCTTGCTCAAAAGGAAAAGGAACAGGCATCTGCAATCCTTGCACGAGTCTCTGAGAGGACGCAGAAGTTCCTGAGACTGTTAGCCAAGCATACTCTATTATTCCTATAGTATATGTAACACACGAACACCATGCTCTGCTACACTAGCATGTATGTCCCAGCCTTTACTATGTTAGGAAAAAAGATCAAGTTGGGAGAATGGTTCAAAATAGATAATGCAGCCCATCAAAAAACAAACCAGATTTATTCATCCACATTCGTTTTTAAGTGATTATAACATTTTATGTGTCATTTTGATACAACTCGATAAGAAATTTCTCTGTTCTCTGCAAAAGCTCTCCTAGCCAAACTTACCTGACTAATGCTTAGTTTAATGAGTTAACATCACCAGCAGGCAGACACAAGATTCTATCCTCTGCACAAAACCGCACGGACTACAGTGGCTATCACGATCCAGTGCTCCAAATCTGCCTCATATGAGGTAACGACAAGCCTTGGGTAAACTCCCATCGTTCATCTTGTGCTTGGCAAATGCAAGCATCTGCTGTGCCCTCGTCAAACTTCCTGTTCAACAATTTAAGTCAGAATCTCATTCTTTTAAAGATTTATTTATTTAAGAGAGAGAGAGAGAGCACGAGCAGGAGGGGCAGAGGAAGGGGGAGAGAGAATCTCAAGCAGACTCCCCGCTGAGCTTGGAGCCCAACACAGGGCTCAATCTCACGACCCTGAGATTATGACCTGAGCCAAAATCAAGAGTCGGACACTTAACCGACTGAGCCACCCAGGTGCCACTAGAATTTCAATTTTAATTAATAAAATGTAATACTGCATTTAACATAGAAAGGCTGCTTCCCCGTTTCTAACAACACATACCCAAGGGTCTAGAGATTTTCCCTGAGCTGGCTCTAAGAAGCTTCTAGTTTTCTGTCAGAAACAGTGTACCGAAGCACTTGTCAAACTACGTTTTCCTGAACTAAGCATGTGACCAGCTGGCCTTCACTGGGGTAATTCACAAAGCGACGTTTCAGTCTTCTCAGCTCATCTGCAACAACAGGTCTCTGCAGTTTGAAGTTCCCAGAGCAGTGACTTCAGTGCACTGTACAGCCAAAGAGCAGCCATCGGATACATCGAATCACAAACGAAACGTGTCGAACAGCCGTTCAGTTGTTTTGGTCTCCCACGCAGCTTAGGCACTTCTCAGACGTTTTGCTTAAGATCCCTGCTTATCTACAACGAAGATGGCGCCAACTCCAGGTCTGAGGACTTGCTATGGTGAGGTACTGTGCGAAGACCATGACCAGGTCTTGCTCATTCAACTCTTACAGCACCCTCTAAAAGGCCACCCAACCACCATCACCCTCATTTCAAAGATAAGCAAGTGGAGGTCTCAGAAAAGCTGAGCGACTGGCCCAAGTCACACAGTCAGGAAACGGTGGCACCCAAGCCCCAGGCCCTGTACTTGGCTTGATGTCTATATGACAAGAATTTACTCCATTCGGATCTCAAATTTTTCCTTGTCCTGGGAGTCTATTTTATAAAAGCACATTTCAGCACACATTTTTACAGAATATCCTTACCTTCCCCCCAACCTGGTTCTATGCATTTATGTAGAAAAATTAACCTTCCCAAAATGCAAAGATGTATTCATTCCCTGGCTAAATTTAGCAAAACTGCCCTGTCCTGATTTCTTAAAAAATTAAACATATAACTACGAAATGAACCACACACTTTATTTCCAAGTATTTGCCCAGGAGAAATGCAAACATATGTCTACACTGAGACTTGCACACAAACGTTCATGGCTCTTTTATTCACAACAGTCATTAACTGGTAACAGTCCAACAGGAGAGTGGTTAAATAAAATGCGTTGTATCCACAGAATGAAATACTATTCAACATTGTAAAGGAATGAATTATATAGATACACACAACACCACGGATGAATCTCAAGATAATTACAGCAGTGAAAGAAGCCAGACACAAAAGCGTATATGCTACAAGATACCATCTATTTAAAATTCTAGAAAATGTAAACTAATCTGCAGTGAGAAAATCCAGATCAGTGGTTGCCTAGGATCACCGGCTGAGCAAAGAATGGATCACCAAGGGGCCCGAGGAAACTTCTGGGGGTGATGAGAGTGCTTGCTGTATCTTGCTTGGGCCAATGATGTCATGAGTGTATACAGCTTGGATTCTCTCTTTAAAAGGATGTATCTTATTATTATGAACAGAATATACCCTCAATAAATTTGAATATAAAGTACACAGGTTTATAAAAGAAACCATTTATATATTGAACTCCAGTTGAGGAAATCTTTTTTAAAAACATACTCAGAAGTTTTTGAAAGTGCCCAGTCCTTATCTGGTACAACACTCAGTTTCAGCTAGCTACACTGTTTATTTTAGTTTCTGAAACTCCTGGTAGTCAAGAACCAGTACTCATTTTTAGCTTGAGTTCTATGCAGTTCCCAACACAGCATTAGGCATTGCAACTGTTCAGAACATTGAATCTAAACATATCTCCATTCTATTTTTCCTTGCTTTCCAAAGAGATCCTTGGAGCAGAATCTACAGTAAGCCTGCTAGCCTGGCCATCCGATCCTAAAAGAATGTCACCAGGAAATGTTTGCATTTGTCCCTAAACATACAAAGGCTGCCAACGACTCAGGATTCTGAATGAAGTACTGCCCTTAAGTAAGTCTCAGAACTTCTCCAAAACCCTCTTTATTAAGAGGCATGTAAGGTGGTATAGGCCATACAGGTGGTGTTGCCTCTGAAAGTTACGTGCAACCCTGAGCTTGAACTTTAGGTTTTCTGCATGATGAGGGATAAGGGGAAGGAAGGTGATGAGACAGAGTGTAGCCTATAAGACATTAGAGACTCAAAAGTTTCCTCAGCCTTAAATGTGCTCCCACCCTCTTCCTGTCTCAAGGAAACTGAAGCCTATTAGACTACTAGTGCTAAACGATGTGTTACTGACCCCCAAGGAGACAGGTACAGAATTCGAGAGTGTTTAGAAGCTTATACGGCAGCTTGACATTGCTGTGATCTGCGGCCCCAATTCTCATTGAACAGGCTTTACACCAGGTCTGATACTATCAAAAACTTTGGGTGAGACCAGTCATGGACAGTTTCATGGACAGTGGCTTAAAATGTAAAAAGGAAAAAAAAAAAAAAAACAAAAAACGACCTAGTCTTCCCCCACACATGGTTTGAGAAGCACAGCTTTATGGCACAGCTTACTCTGTAAAGGTTCATTTTTCCCAAAGTGATAGTGGGAGCCAGAAAAAGGCCACTCTATCATCCAGTCAGATCCATGCACCTCCCAGCCTGTCTGTAGGTGCCAGGACCGAGACGGTAAAGTGAAATTAAATAAACCTTCTCAAAGAGGAAGTTTATCAAAAATGCTCTGTTTCCATTCTAATTAATACCATAGCAACACCAGCTGCAAATATGGTTGCCCTCACGTCAAGAATCAAAACAAAGGTCATGATATTGGCTGTGCGGATGGAATTAATTGTTTTTCTTTCTTTTTTCCTCTTCCTTCTTTTCTGCCTTGTTCTCCTTCTTCTTTCTCTTTTCGTCCTTCTTAGGGGAACACACTTAGTTCTCAATCAGCCCCATGTGTGTCCGGAGCAGCACAGGTGACACAGATGGGGCTGCTCCTTGTGGCCTCTGCTTACATCGAATTAGTCCAGGAAACTCTGGCTCCTCATCTCTAATGTCTTCCAGAAAGATGAGTTGGTGCAGAACTCGGAAGGTGGTGGACAGGCTGCCTCCCACGACACAGGGCATGCCTGAGAGGAGGTGTGCCCCTTATAACAGCCCCTGAAACTACAGATTGAAACAGGCAAGAGTAGAGGCCAGGTTTTTGACTTGAAAAGCACGACTGTCTTAATGTTTATTCTTCCTTCCTATCTCGGCTCAGTGGTCAGTTCCCCAACTTTCCTGAGTAGACTGCTTCTTCCTGTTTATTACAGGTGTCGCGCACTCAGTCCTGTGACTCTGCGGCTGCTGCCCACCCCCTCTGTGTTCAGTAAGTTCCACAGGACCATGGCCATGCCCGTCCTGTGAAGCACGAGTCCCTAGCACCTAATGGATCACAGTGATGAACAATGGAACGCGCTCGGCAACTGTCTGCTGGGAGGAGAGATGAAGGAATACAGGCATGAGCATGTGAGGTCTCTAGAGTATGGGCATTAGCATCTGTACACAACGCTTGGCCTCGTTTCTAGATAAAAAGATGAAATTAATCATGAGTCTCACATAATTATTACAATTTTTAAGAAGACTGGGTAGCCCAAGGAAGCCTTATTACTAACTCAAAAGGTAATAAAAATTCCTAAGAATTTAGGAGTGAGAAATACACCGAGAGTATATACATCATGATTCTTGCCCACAGGGAGTTTTAGAAATGAAATAGCTCTTTTGGGGTAATACTCAATAGAGAAAAAGACTTGGGTTATTCCGTATTTCAATTGGGATAAAATGTTACAAATAATTTCTGAAAACAGAAGTCATGGCAGAGAAGAATGAGTTTTATAATGTACCTCCATTTCTGCTTTGGGTCAAATCATGATCCCAAAAACATTATCGATTACAGAAAGTAAAAACCTGAGAGAACATGGTTAACCGATGCTGTAGACTGCATATGTCCTCCCAAAGTTCGTGGAGTGAAACCTAATCCCCAGTATGACAGCATTTGGAGGGGGTGCTCCTGGGAAGTGATCAGGTCATGACGGCACAGCCTTCATGAATGGGGTCAGTGCCCTGTCAGGAGACCCCAGAGAGTTCCCCTGCCCCTTTCACTGGGTGAGGACACAGCAAGAAGACTACTGTCTATGAACCAAGAATCAGGCTCTCACCAGACACCAGATCTTGATTTTGGACTTCCTAGCCTACAGAACTATGAAGAATATATTTCTCTTGTTTCTAAACTACCCAGCCTGTGGCATTTTGTTATAGCCCCCCAAATGCCTAAGACAACCTACAGGCTTTCTTCCAACATCAATATTATACATGCAATAGCACTCTACTCAACATCCCTGGAGCTAAGAGAGAGTGGGGTTTACCCAGTTAATATTTACTAAAAGAGGAACAGTAAGTCATTCAATTATCAAGCCCCATAAGCACAGGTCCATCATTATTATTATTATTATTATTATTATTATTATTTTGATAGCAAATACACAATTATTGTTATTGTTTCCTATCTGAATAATAATGTTTTTCTGTTAACACAAAGCAATCATGATATGGTCAGTTTTATTAGCATGCATTTAAGTACGAAAGCTCAATGAAAGTATCAAAATGGATGTATTTTAAATTTCTTCATTGTCTTCCATTTTCCAAAAAAATGTTTGGAAAGTGGCCCCCCCAAAAGTATACACACATATACCCAAACACACAGAGAAAAAAAATCATCTATATATCTAATGTTGTTCAACTAAAATAATACAATAAAATATAAATCATTTTATAATGAATAATATACTTCCAAACTGAAGAGCGCCCCCAAACTAGAAGATATTTTAACGTCTATTTTCTTTACGCTACTTATTAGACTTTACTTTAAATATGTGTTAAAGACCCTTTTACCAATATTATTTCATCCATTCAAATTATCAGGTGGGACAGAATTAACATTATTTTTCAGGTACCGTAGTATCTTATTTAATTCTTACAATGTCCCTTCAAGATAGGTCTTGTCACTCTGTAATAGATGAGCAGAGAGAAGCAGAGAAAGAGCAACAAGTCACACAGCTGGGAAAGTGGGCTTGGATTCAGAGTCAGGTCTGACTCCAAGTTCCACGGGTTTGGAGGCCCTGAGGACACACGCTGGTGCACGCCCCCAGCCTGGCACCTGCTGGGCAGGAGGAGGGGTCAGTCGGGAGGCTCCGGCTGGTCTCTAGCCTGCCCCATCTTTCTCTCAACAAAGCCTGAGTCTGCGACACGGTACTGAGCTCCGCCAGTGTGGGGGTTAACAATCCCCTGGGACACAGTTTTACCAACCCCGCTACACGGACACATCTCTTTAACTGAACAACCCTTAGTCCTTTCAAGAGCAGCTAAAATGACTTTAGAAGATTTTGAAAGATCTATCCAAACAGGTCTTTAAGCCACAAGAAAACAAGGTAGTTCAGCAGCGGCTCACAGCAGGGGCTTGGCTAAAATAGTTCACAAATGGATACACTAGAATGCCTTTCCCATTCCCGCAGTTGGTAAAGGACAACCAGTTCATGTGAGGATTGAAACGTTTTCAACTGCACTGGAAAATCAGACATATTTCTCGCGCGCGCTCCTTCCTCTAAATGTGAGGCTCTTTCTTGTCTCCCGAATCTATTGTTCAGTTAATCTGTGCACGGCAGAATATTCTAATTTAAATCTGAGCCTGGGACATGCTATATTTTGTTTCTAGCTGCAAGAGTGTGAATGCCATAAATAACATGCACTGTGCTGTTCTCTGCTCCTAAACAGTCTGATCAGCTCGTATTGAAACCATCTCAGCAACCACACTTGACAGCTCACTAGGAACCTGTTCAATCCAGCCTCCCAACCAGTCCATCACTGCTGCCAGTTTCCAGGCGGACGAGGCATTCAGACACCAGACTCTAAATGAGAACAGCCCTGGCAGAACCCTCATAGGAGAGGTACGCTCCGGCTAACAGGCCGTCAATCTGTCAGTAGCTCTTAAGATTCCTCAGCCTTCTCCAACTGAAGGCCAGCTCAGTGCTGAGAGGAAGGAGGGACACAGCACGGGGAGGGCGTCTGTCAGCTCCATTTCCAGGGACCCATCTGCAACCCTGGCCTGGCATGCCAGACCAAACCAGCACAAAGCTGGCACAGCTGCAGAGCACTTTCCTTCCCGAAGTAACTCAGTCATCCCTTAAACAAACAGTAATCTAACAGCAACTACGTAACAAAGACACCATGTACCCAGATAACCTTGAAACCGGACCGCTGTAGGGCCAGTCCCCAAGTCCATTACACACAGCAATACGAGCTTCTCTACATTTCTGAAAATTTTCTGGGCCTCAGTTTCTCCATTTGCAAGACAGGGATAAATTAATACAACATTTCCCAGGACTGCTGACAAGACCAGATGAGGTAAGGCGCAATGTAACAAAATGCTTGACTCCAGGGGAAATAGTCAACAAAAAATCAATCCCCTTCTTTCTTCTCCTTTCACTGGGATTTAAGATTTTCCCATTGGCCAAAATCACGCAGCCTTTGTCTTAAAATCAAAAACATGTAAGACATGGAGGAGAAAGGAGGGTTTTTTCCCTTCTTTTTATTTTTTGGTAAAATGTTTACTGAAGTGTAACATACAGAAGAGTATAAATCATCAGGTTCCAGCTCCCTGAATACTCAGTGACACCCCCATGCAACACACCGGGAGCAGAGAAGAACACAACCAGGCCTCCAGGAGCCCCCTCGTGCCCACTTCCAGCCACTTCTCTCCCAACGATAACCTCTTTACTGAGTCCCAGTCCCATAAGTTACTTTTGCCTGCTGTTGTATCAAGTAACATTTTAATAATGTTGACACAACAAAAACTACAAGCAGAAATGCAAGATATTTGATGGATTTGTGGCCAATGAGCTTCATCAAAGGGACAGCACATTATAAAAAGAAATAAATACACTGACAGCAATGAAAGTAATAAAGGTAACATGTTGTTAAGGCTGCTAGGCTCTCTTCTCTGCTTCTTATTTTTATCCAAATGCTGTAGAACAAAAATAAGAAAATCTTACACCTTCCAGTGACTCATTCTACCTGCTTTCTAGTGTGGTACAAGCTTGAGACGGCTAACACTACAAGACAGTGGAGAAGAAGGAAATGTATTTTGTAGAAAGAATTATTTCATTCTGACAGTAACTGCCATCACCCAAACTTAAAATACGAATCAGTAATTTCCCCCAAACACATCTAAAACTTAAACCTAACTGATCTCCCCCTTAATATTGTTTAAAAAAAAAAAATCTTTGAAACCCTTGGGACCCTTGGAAAATAAATTTTAAAAATTCTCATCCAGTCAACTGTAATGCTCTTTGTCTCTTGGGATTGGAAATTAGTAATGATGAATAACTCTTTTCTTCCCACTAGACCAAAATGGGTGCCACCTACCATTTTTTTTAAAGATTTCTATTTATGTATTTATTTATTTATTTGAGAGAGAGAAAGAGTGAGTGTGAGCAGAGGGAGGAGCAAAGAGGGAGAGGGTGAGACAGAATCTGAAGCAGGCTCCGTGCTGAGCATGGAGCCTGTCACGGGGCTCGATCTTATGACCCTGAGTTCATGACCCAAGCCGAAACCAAGAGCCGGATGCTTAACCCACTGAGCCAGCCAGGCGCCCCCTTCCCCGACCATTCTTGATAGCACGACAGTGAGAGTCCACATGGCTCACACTCACCCAGAGGGTAACAGCTTACAAGAGGCCAGGATGAAGCTAGGCATGCCACGCCATTGGTTTCATTCAAATATCGCACTACCACATGTGCCTTAGTCCCTGACAGCGTGGCATCACGCGCTGACTTATCAAGACACTGTCCACAAAGGTGTGCAGCATCACATAGGGAAATGCAATCAAAAGCACCATGAGACACCACTTCAGCACCTACTAGGACGACCATAAAGAAATGAAAAACAGCAGGTGTGGAGAGGATGTGGAGCCGCTGGGGCACCGGGCATCACTGGTCGAACCGGGGCAACTGCTATGGAAAACGGCTCCTCGGAAAGTTAAACAAAGAATTACTAAGTGGCCCAGCAATTCCGCTCCTAGGTATATACTCAAAATAACTGAAAACAGGTACTCAAACAAATACTCATACACACATGCTCACAGCAGCCCTGCTAGAACGGCCAGAAGGCAGGAACGACCCAAATGTCCATCGACAGATCAATGGCTAAACAAAGTGCGTACACACAAAGTGGAGAATTATTCAGCCATAAAAAGGAACACAGTACTGATGCATGCTAAGCGTGGGTGGACCTCAAACACATGGTAGGTGAAGGAAGCTAGGCGCAACAGATCCCACGTTGTAGGATTTCATTTATAGGAAATGCCCAGAACAGCTAAATGTACTGCATGTCACTCAATGATTAATGTCACATTATGTGAATTTCACTTCAATTTTTTCAGTGTCGAGAAAAAAAAAGAGACAGAAAATAAAGGAAAAAAAGGGAAAACTGGGGTCAGGGGTGAGGGGGAGAAACTGCTCAGAGGCGCCAAAGAAAGAAACACCCCTAGGGGTATAAAGGAGATGAGGTAGAAATGGCTCCAGTAGTTCCGGTCCCTTTCTCTTTGACAAAGCCATAAAGGTTTGAAATCCTTTGTAAGCCCTTAGTTTTCCTTCCAATATATGGGTGGCAAGGAGCCTGGACTGCAGCTAGCCAAGAAAGGCCGGGCAGACACTGAGAATCCAGACAGACAGAAGGGTCAGTTCAGCGAAATCCAAAGAAACAGCAGGCCATCTGAGCCTTGGCAGGAGCAGCAGGTGTCTGGCAGGTGGGACGGAGGCAGCACAGCAGCACTGAGAGCAAGGAACACCTACGGAGAGATCTGCAGCCCAAGCGCCTTTGATCCTGCTCACGCTGCCTGCTTTCCTGGGCGCGAGGGCCCTAAAACTCTGCGTTCAGAAGAGGGTTTCAAAAGTGCAGGTACACACTCAGGGCAGAGCAAGAGGTGCTGGGTTCAGTCCTGTCACTGAGTGTCAACCCTCCAACTGGCATCTTGCATCCCAGCTGGGAAATCTGGTCCTCACCAGCCTAACCACCAAGAACCAGCTTGCGGTGAAATCTACCAAAACTATAAAATGTAAAAGTGTATCATCTTTTCTTTCTCAAGAATATTCTTAAAAATTTTACATTAATCTTTATAGTTTCTTTTAACTTTTTTTTTATAAAGATTTTATTTATTTATTTGAGAGAGAGAGAGCGAAAGAGAGTATGAGCAGGGGTGAGGGGCAGAGGGAGAAGCCAGCTCCCTGCTGAGCAGGGAGCCAGCCTCGGGGCTCGATCTGGGACTCCAGGATCTTGACCTGAGCCAAAAGAAGATGCTTAACTAACTGAGCCACCCAGGCACCCTATAATCTTATTCTTAAAAGAACTTCTCAGCTGATAAATACATTTAAAGATGGCAGAACAGCCCATAAAACAAACTACAGGTGTAGAACTGTAAACCATATAGTAGCCTAACAAATTTGAATAATTCTAATGTGCTTCAAGGAAAATAAATATATGCAAAATGTCAAATGATGAAGGGATAGATGATCTTACTCTTTTGAGGTCATGCGGCATAGTCCATGAGACTTACCCTAACACTTGTAGGACAGGGGCTAGAGGACGAATGGAGACCCACAATATTATATGCCATAAGGTATCTGCTCACCTGACTCAAGTCAAAATAGGCAAGTTCTGCCCACGAGGTGCCCCCCTCTGCTGACAGTGGCATCTACCTTTTAAGTTCCTCAAAGACTCTGAGGCTGGAATCCAGGCTGAATCCAGTATTCTTGAATTTCCCAGGGTTCTATATCAGAATGGAGCAGCGCCAGGAGAACTGCCCATACCCTGAGTTGGCTCCTTCTTTCCATCTCAGTTCTATCATATACCACCACTGGGCTCTAATACATACCCACAACAGCTGTCCCTTAGCCACCCTGCAGACCTGGGGTATACCCACCTCAAGTGAATGAACCAGAGGAAGACTCCAGATAAGACCCTAGAAGAAGGCGTGAGGCCATTTGGACAGGTAACTCTAGGACAAGTACCTACAATGATGTCTGGGAGGAGGGGTCACAGACTGTGGGTCAGCACATCCCCTTGGACCTGTGGATTCTTTGCCCCACAGGGAAGGAAGAAGATGGGGAAGGGCTCAAGTGAGGCCCATCAGAGTTGGGCCCCTCAAAGTGTGCTCCATCAACAAAAGCGTGGACACCACCTGGGAGCCCGCTAGAAGTGGAGAATCCCAGGACCCACCCTGGGCCTATTTAATCAAAGTCTCTTGGCAATTCCTATGCACATTCAAGTTCAAGCGTGGGTGCTGGCACCGGGACCCCTTTTGTCCCAATCGAAGCACACAGGGTGCTGCATCTGGCAACTGTCAATTCCTTGAACATAATAGTACTACTTGACCAACTTTGAAAATGAAAAGCCAGCTCTTTTAGATGAAATGACACCCCCTTCATATGCATGACAACACAAGGGCTTGTTTTAGTCCCTGACAACTCAGGCAAAGCTTCCAAAAAAATTGGAATGCCGTGGGTCTTATCTACCTTTCTGGGTTCAGACTGAGTCATGGAGTTTAAAAAAAAAAATTGTAACAGATTCCCAGAAACTTTATTAATTCTGTCAGGGTATAATATCATCAGAAAATAAGTAGACCCTGAGAAAAACCTGGCTCTATAATTAAGAGTAGGATTCCACAATCTAATTATTGTATTTTCAATTAAAGCTGAGCTCTTGGTGTGTTTTTCAGCTGTTTCTTGAATTAGCAGAGACCTGTGAGCACATTCAGAGCAGGGATATGTTAATTAGGGAGAGAATTTCCCAATAAGAAGCTAAGCCCATGATACCTGGTAATTAGGAATATTATAACAATCCACTGACCCTTCAGAGACCCTTTCCTCCTGTTAGCTGCCCTCGGGGATTCACAGAAGGCCGCATCACAATTTCAACTACTTGTCACTTTGGCTGCTGCTTTTGCAGACTGTCACATTTACAGGTCTTCATGTACTAGTTTGGGGAGCCCAGTGGCACCACAAGCTCTGGCACTCCCCTTGTCAGTAGTGTCTGCCCTTCTATCCTCAGGGAAACTTGAACTGAATGCCTCTTGGTTGGGGTGTCGAGCACTGCAAGGTCCTCACACCCAGAGTTCTGAATCTTGTCTTCAGAACTCGAAGGTCGCTCGGCACCCTACAGTGTCCCTCTTCACCTGGTGGTGACTGAGGCCAAAACGCAAATGTGGGGGTGGGGGCCCTCATTACTTCAGATACTCCGGCAGCAGCATGACGGCGCCTGGCTTCATCCTGGGGCTGTGTGTACTCGGACTGCTGGGCCAGCCAGGGCACTGAGGCTCTGGATACGGGTAGCAAGTGTGGTCTCCGATAGAACGGTAGATGAGACAATAAAGCAGAAGCACAAAGCGAAGAAGGAACAAGGCCAGCCTAAAAGTACCAGGAGCAGAAATAATCCCAGTGAGACTGCTTACTAGGGCTTCACAGTGTGTAAAGCACTTTCCAAATGTGCACGTTCTCCTTCAATCTTTACCACGACCGTTCATGGTTGATGTGATCCCCATTTTACAGATGGGAAAATGAAGGCTTGGACTGCTTCTGGAAGATCATAGCTAGTGAGCTATGGTTCCACACGAACCTAGTCAATATTAGTCAAAGTTCTTGACCAGTCTTTGCAGCAAAACAGGAAAAGACTCTAGAAGGTCCATTCAGATCCTCATGAACTGGATAACCTCAGCATCTCCCAAACCTACCTCCTGAATGTCCTCCCGTTCCACATCCTACCTGTCTCCTAGTTAAACCTCCACATCTGGCCAAATCTTTTTACGTTCATCTCCCACAGACTCCCCACTTTCTACTTTTCATTTCCACTGCCCCTGGCCTATCTGGGGCCTGGCCATTTCTCTGTTATTGCAACTGTGCCCTATCTGACGTCCCTCCATCAGCCTCTCGCTTCTGTCACACAGTGGTCAGAGGGTGACAGAATGAGCCTCCCTAAGCAAGGTCAGGACACAGTCCTTCCTCAGAAGTCACCCAACTTCCTAAAAGGCACAGCGTCTCCAGACCTCCCTTTCTGTCTTGCTTCCACATCAGTCTCCTCCTACTTGACTCAAATAACTGTCTCCCGTAGCCTCCCAAACGCAAGCCCTCTAACCTTGACCACAGCTGCCAGACACTGCCTGGGGCTGGAATGCCCATCTCTTCATTCTTCCCCAATCAAAATCAAACCCTTTGAGGCTCCCTCAGGGGGGGTTTCCAGTCGCCTTCCCAGACCCCCCCCCCCCCAGTCTCTCTTCCCTAGAGGAGCCACAGGCGGGCTTGCCCTTAAGCTTCTTTATCTGTAGGTTTTGATTTGCTTGACTCACCTGCTAGATGGAAAGGTCCAAGGTCACCTTTATCACAGCAGAGCCTACAACCCTTTTCACTGGGAATTACCATCTGAAAGGAGCCTCAAGTGAGAATTTTCCTTTAATGGCTTTTTTTCTCTTCCTCATCAGCAAGAATTCCGGAATTAACTGCATTTTGCATTTTGTTTTTGTTTCTGGCTGAGAAGCCAGAAGTCACACCTCTTTATCCTCAGGCCTTGCCCTCTTCTAATTTCTATCTTCTCTCATCCTTATTTTCTACTTTCAAATAGGTGTATACATAAAGATTAGGATTTTGAGAAATGACTGACACTTTGACCTGAAAGTACAATTCCCTTTGGGAAATAAGTGGAGAAACCAGCTCAAATTCATTGCAGTTTCTGTCAACAGCCAGTAGAGGCCTGGAACAAACAAGCAGTTTGCTCCCTGAGGCTCAAAGGGTGCTCTGGTGGGAAACAGGGGTGACCCCTCCTCCGTAGACCCATGGCCCAAGACACTGAGGTCCAGACACGAAACAGGTACCCAGTAAACAGAGCAGCACCCGGGAATGTTCCACTTCCCTTGGACTTCCGAGATCCACCCCACCACACGAAGTAATTACGAGTTGTTCAGGGGGCAGGGATTGGAGGAAGAACTAGGGTGATGCACCAGGAAGAATGACAAAAGAGCTGGTATTTGGAGGAATGGTCCTCGATGCAAACATCCCTCCACCCTCCTTGTATGTGAGTTAACTTCCGACTCAGGAGACGCGGAAGCCAGAAGGCGGTGGGCTGGCAGGAAGAGCAGCAGGCTGCTCGTGGCAGCTACTACCCCACTGCGGCTAAGGCGGACAGAAAGCCAGAGCCCAAGCCAGGGCATCCAGGTTCCCACCTCTTGTCCCCGTTAACTCCCCACCCAGGGGACTTTGGGAAAATCATCCACCTGTCCAAGCCCAGTTTTGTCCATTCTAAAATGGAAAGAACTATGGCTCCCTTACTGGTAACTTGGAGGATCACATGAAACGACACGGGAACTTGCTTCATAAGACTCTTCATAGATAAGGCTTATTTCCATTTCAACAAGGATTTATTGAGAGAAGCCACACAGGGGCAAAGATGACAGACTCCCAAATCACAAGTCCTGGGATTTAAATTCTAGTCTGTCACTTCCTAGTTTTGTGACCTTGGACAAGTTACTAACCTCTCCACCAAGCCTCAATTTTCTTGTTCGCAAAAGGGGATAAAATTTCCTGACTATCCGACAGGGTTACCATGAGGATTGAGTTAATTTTTTATCTAAAAAAGTAGCTGGCATCTAATGTCTCATAAATATGCCAATTACGAATATCTCATTAGCCAGGTACTATGTCAGGTGCTGCAGGCAACCACATACACACACACAATAATAGTGGATCCTGGTAGAACTTTCCAGGCCCAGGCATTACCTTTAAGTATGACCCAAGCAATAGGAGATAAACAGTAAACTTCTCAGGAACAGAAAAAGAGATGACCACCCTGACAAGGGAATCATAGCTGGAATTCTCTTGAATTTCAAATTTCAGATTTTCATCCTGCCCTGTGGTCACTTGATTAATTTGCAGTATCTTTCCAAGAGTTAGTGTGATTCATTTATGCTTATGAAATATTCAAGCAGTTTTAAGAAAAAACCATCTATTTAATGAACTATTATTATGACAGCTGTAGAGAAATTTCACTTTGGTGTTCAGGAATATTTTATACACACCTTTCAGCTGCCCACATTCAAGGAAGACACAAAATCCAGGAAGGGCAAAATAAAAATCACTTCATTGGATAAAAGTTTTACAAGATCTCCCGTCCACCGTCCATCGTTAAGAGCTCTGTAGCTTTTTGTTTTTGTCTGTGTATTTAAGTGGAACATCAATGAAGGAGAACGTCTCCTCCCTCTTCCTGTTCACCTGGCTTAGAGGAGGTGACCTGGTAGAACTTCAATGACGCCCAAGTAAATTTTGTCACTCTTGGATAATTCATTTTGCAATTAATCAAGGGTTTTATTTGGGGATGATTAGCAGCCAGCCATATTCCAGTTCTGACATTCTAAAAATATTATCCCAT
Source organism: Ursus arctos (assembly GCF_023065955.2). NCBI lineage: Eukaryota > Metazoa > Chordata > Mammalia > Carnivora > Ursidae > Ursus > Ursus arctos. Next base: position 6,338,366 of record NW_026623019.1, on the reverse strand, counting down.
GATTGACTACTTCTTTTGAAGTGTGGCAGAAAAGTTGTCCAACTTGTTACCAAGCTCCAAAAATCGTCTCTGTTGACACAGAAGGAAACCTCTAATTACATGAGTCACTGTAGTTTTACAACCAAAAAAACTGTTAACTAAATTGGAAAAATTGTCATCAAGATGATAAAGGCCATTCTGGAACTCCACGCCAAAGCACTCCTGACTTGTACCTTTCAGAGAATGACCTCTTGTAAAAGAGACTGATGTGTCGGAGATTAAAGGTGAAATCCAATACACTTGTCCAGGTCTCAATAGGCTGCTTTATCCTGATTAAAAGGAAGAAGAATTTCCTGGGCATGTTCCTTTAATGTTTTTAGCTTAGGAGTGGGCACGGGAATCCACTCTCTAAAGCACTGCTATGCGCACATTACAAAGATAACCGGCCCTCTGGCTTGTGCTAGAGTTTAGCCACACGTATTCAACTCTCTAGGGCTCTATTGTTCATTCTTTTTCTTCAAAGTCTACATTTGCACAGCTTCCTTAATCCTTATTTCTTAAGGGCACGGGCCAGGCCTTTGCCTGCATTAAACGTGATGCAGACAGGTGTCCCCGTCTGTAGAAACATCAGGAAGATGATACTTTGGGCTCCCTCCTAGCTCTGCTCACCTGCTTCCCCACCTTGTGATCTCCAGGGCAGCCTCAAGCACACAGCTGAGGAATGGCCCCATGACCCTGTCTTCTCTCCCTGTAACCCACTGGGGAAAGCCGGAGAGCCCACCGCAATACTGGGGGCCAGGACTCTCCCACAAATTTGGGGAAGACAGGAAAAGGAAAAGCGACGTAACTTGGGCTGGGCACCAGATCTGACTCTCATCCTGCCTTTTGGGGGAGATTTTAAGAAAGAACACCCGGGGTGCTTCCACACACTACCTGCTTAATACGGAATTTGACAGGCCAGCTAGTTATCCCTGCAGACCGTCTGGCACGCTCATCCAGCAAGCTATATTTGCATATATAAAAATTGCCTGTGAGGAGTAGCATTCAAGGGTTTGACTGAACAAAGAAAATGTTTTCCTAGCTGCCCACTGCTGTATTATTTCGCCGTTGAAAGGAAAAACAGAGAGGTGTCCAGACACTCTCTACTGATGCCCAAACACCTGTCTTTCCCTCCTCCAACCAGTGTATCACCCTGACTCACTAACTACGGAAAGAAGCCCAGGTTTCTCTCACCGGAGCAGCTGGGCACCCACAGGTCTGTTGCCTACAGACTACAGCACTCCTCAGAATTACAGGATAGTGACACTGGAGGGAGGCTTACAAACCGTGGGGTTTAACTCCCCCAGACCAGAGACATGAAGGCAGAATAAATGCAGCGACTTATCCAAGGTCACACCATCAGGTCGTGCCGGAGCCTGGACCAGAGCCCGCTTCTGGCTTCCTAGTCCGATGTTCATTCCCACTATATCTCCCAAGACATACCTGTTTTCTTCCCAAATCTGTCCAAACAGCTTCTGCTAGGGTCATAGGAATGTCTGTTAGAAGTTGAGTCTGCAAAGCCAGTGGGCAGACAGCAAACACAGGGACAGTCCACCTCAAACTGTGTGTCGAGAGGCAAGACAAGGGCAGGCAGCCCAGCTTTAAAGGGACAAGGATGCTCGGGGAGTACCTCTGGGTCTGTCATGGGTGTTGCTGCTGACTGGGGACAGTGGAGCCACTGTTGCTCAGGTAAGACTGCTGACGGGAGGGTCATTAGCAAGGGCTCTCAAGGGAGCTTCATGGTCCAGGGCCATCAGCACCACGTGGGAACTTCTCAGACATGCAAACCCAGACCTCGTGAATCAGAAAGATTTCTTAGTGTCTGGCCCTGCAGGTGATTCTGCGGCATGCTGAGGTTTGAGAACTACTGGTCTAGTCAGCTATGTGGAGTGAATACCAGCAGGAAGCCGTTTAGTGACGCAGGACATTTGCCAGCCAGAATACTGGGCCACATCTTACTAGTGACTGTGCTTTAAAGCCTTTAAAGCACTGGTTCTCAAACGTGGCTGCACATTGGAACCCTTGGAAGCTTTAAAAGACCCTGATGGGGTGGGTCCCCTGGCCAAGATTCTGATTTGATATTGGGACGCGGCCAGGGCATCAGGATTTTTAAGAGCCCCCAGATGATTCTAATATGCAACATTTGGAAACCAATGTCTGAAAGAGCTTCAATCACATTCTGCACTTGATTTAAAAAGACTTCTAGATCCTCTCCTCATCGGTCCATGACCCAGCTTCTGCTTCATAACCTGGTTATCACAGGGAAACCGAGACCTGTTGGGGTCTGCTTCCCACAGGCCAGTAATTCTCAACTGGGGGCAATTCTACCCCCCAGGGGAGGTTTGGCAATACCTGGGGACATTTTTGTTGTCAATAGACGGGTAGATGAATTTCCCTACTGAAATCTGGTGAGAAGAGGCCAGGAAGACTGCCAGACATCCTACACTGCCCAGAACAGCCCCACAACAGAGAACGACCTAGCCCAAAATGTCATTAGTGCTGCTTTTGAAAAGTCCCGCTGTAGACAAATCAACTGCTCTTCTCAATCCGTTTCAGCCCTTGCTCCTTAGGCTGGGTGGGAGGAAGGTTGAGTCTGTCCCACGGGCACACCGATTTTGACTCACTTTGGCCCTACCAACGCCCCCTTTCTTGTGTGGGTGCTTGTGTGAGGTTCTCAGGTGCTTGCTCGATTGCTAATAAAACAGTCCTTCATTTTCTATTTGAATATGGTTCTTTTTGTATATGCTCTTTTGGTCAGGATCCCTAGAGGGAAGAAAGGACAAGTGGAAGGACGTGGGTCCCCAAGTCTCATCTGACACCCTAGCAATTCCCGCAACCGGCCTTGACTCCTCATTTGCAGCTATCCAAGCTTTAAAATTTATCAAGCCCAAGGGTAGGTGGGATAGAGACGTGAGATGGAAGCAGGGTCAAACGTGGACCAACCCCAGTAGCTACACGCAGAGAGACGCTGGGAGCCACCGCGGGTTACCCTCTGAGGACGCGACGTGCCTGCTGCGGACAAGCTGCTCGGCTAAGGAGCCCGCCACTTACTTGTCTGTTTCTATTTTGCCTAAAAAAAATGAGTAGAGCATAAAACCTCTCACCAACCCCTCTCTGTTTTATCCCCAAATCTTCGACATCCACCGTTCCAAGATTTCCACACTGATTCAGAGCGATTTATGTCGGCCCAGGTGTTTAAAGTTCCAGGTTGAAACATTTGGTTAATTAACATCATGCTGCAAACACTCAAAATCACTTCAGCTGCCACGAGAACAGAACAAAACTACCAAAAACAAAAACTGTAGGGAAAATACAAACAAATGGTGGTGTTCTGTGAAAAACAATATATGATTTTAGCGACAATAAAAGCTGCGAGAGCTTTCTTGAATTAATACGGTGTTCCTGAAAAATGCTTTTCCAAAAGAAATTCTCTTGACTCTCAGTAAAGACTTGAAAGTCCACATTTATAAGGAGGACGCAGCTATGGGCCAGGACGCCGAATCATTAGTACTTTCTTGAAAAGAAAAATGGTGCGTGAAAAAGCAGTGCAAACCCCAAGAGTGGCAATTTTGGAAATCTCAAAAGAAATGGCCATTCTGAGAACCAAAAATCATTTTTCTCCCCCAGTTTTGGGGCCACAATGTTCTCAGCTGCGGTTCTTTGTGCCTACAGCCCCCCAGTTCCCTGCCCTCCCCACCCCAGCCCAGCCCAGGGCCCAGGTTAACTCCTGCATCTTAATTCTTGTAAGCACCCATTTGTGCCTTTCTTTCCAATCACTTTCAGTAAAACATCACTTCTTTGGAAAGAGGCCTGAGGTGGTTCTGTCAGAATTTTTTTTTTAAAGTACGAACTGTAGACAGTTGAGAAAGAAAGGCAGCTTTCTTCGTTTTGAGGCAGGGGTCAGGGGGAGGGACACTGAGTTTTCCGTGTCTTTTCTCCTTTTCCAGGTATAAGGAGGGTGGGGAGAGTGGGAAGCAGGTCTGGCCTGCGCCTTGGGTGGACTCCCAGGTGGTGTCCAGGTGTGGCTGGTCTGCGGCCAGGGGCAGGCTGAGGCTCTGCAGGTCAGTCCACAGGAAGGGCTGGGGAGGGCTAGCACATCAGATCCTGAGGAAAGACACTGGCAGGCCCACAGGCTGGTCCCGAACAATGTCTTGGTCACTGGAAGGCTGGGAAGGTGTGGTTTTGAGCACTGTGTTTTGTTTGTTACTCAGACTGTTCCCAGGAAAACCTTCTCGCCCTCCAAGTCCAGGCCACCGCTACAGAGTTGTGCATGAAGCCCCAACGAATCATCGGAGAGATGTTGTCCCTCCATGTTTGAGCTACTGGGAACCCACACAGTGCCTGTTTTGGAGAATATAACCGACTAACACTAAAGGGAGATAAGAATCTCACTGAAGACAAGAACAAGATGCAGCTCTAATTCATCTGTGGTTCCAGAAACACAATATAAAACTGGTGGTTTGGGGGCTGACAAAGACTCTCGCCTTGGGCTCAGGGCATGATCTTGGTGTTCTGGAATCGAGCCCCACATCAGGCTCCTCTGCTGGGAGCCTGCTTCTTCCTCTCCCACTCCCCCTGCTTGTGTTTCCTCTCTCACTGGCTGTCTCTCTCTCTCTGTTAAATCAATCAATCAATCAATCAATCTTTAAAAAAAAAAAAAGCTCTCTCCTTGACCAAACTTCAAGCAGGTTTCTCCAAGCCCTCCTCCCAGCGAGCCTCCCGCTGGGCTCTATCCTTGGCTTGTCCAGCCCACCACAGCAAGAATCCTCCATCCTCCATGCCTCCTCTTGGTAATTTTCCATCTACTGACCCCTTCCTGCTACTCCTTGGCCATGAATTCCCGCATGTCCTTGTATTTGGAATGGAGCCCACTTCTATACTGGCAGCTCTTTTCCTCAATTGCAATAGTTACTGAACCAAATCCAGCTCTGGTACTCTCCCAGGTGTAGCAGCTGCAGGAGCGCAGAACCTAGCACCTGGAGCCCCGGCTAGCACCCACTGCCAGCTGGAGCCCCCAACACTGGGGGGGCAGCACGCAAGAGAAGGTTGAGAGCACAGGTAAGGGCCAAGAGGCGAAGCTAGCAAACATCACCAATAGGGGCCGGCACAGAAGAAAATGAGCAGACACCCTTACACATCCCAGAGAAGCTGGGACACCTTCAGGGGATGCCCGGCAGCAAGGATGGGAGGGAGGGGTCTCCTCAAGAGGGAAACGGAGTTCCTACAGTAGAATAAAGAGTAAAGTCTTTGAAACAGTGTGTAGCTGCCAACTCTCCTGCAAAACGTCCCACTTTGCTTTCCCTCGTGCGAAGCTGTATGAAGTAGGCATACGGTATCTACACATGTGATTATATGGATCCGTCCAAAGACTGTGGGAGACATGAAACAAACCTTGCTCCCTTCCCTTAGGAAAATAGCACCCAGTCTTTTCCTGGTTTCTCACAGCTTCTCTCTGGGTTTTTATCTCCTGCCCCTGTTTGCCTGGCCCGAGTCCCATTTTCCATTAAGATCCTTCGGAGAGAAAGAATCTGATTCTGAATCTGATGGCAAGCAGTCATCCTCAGAAAGAGACTGTGGGCATGATTTTTATGCTGGGATTGCTTACAATACTGTCAAAGAGTTAGAGACATTAGCAAGTTTTCCCATGTCTATTTGAAAAGGAGAGCATTACCCTGAAAAATGTTCAGTTCTAGGACAAGTACAGGTGATTTAATTTCTCAAAGACTTTGGGCAGATCCCTCCCTAAATTATTGCAGAGACCGTCTTAAAAGTCCTCCTCCCCCCCGCAACCCCTCCCCCCCGACAAGACAATGGGTCAGAAATGGACCACAGGCAAAGTTTTGGCGAATGCTGAAGGAGAGAAGAGTGACTACATTGTTTGGTATCACAGCACTGAAAGACAAGGCAAAGAAAGGACCTGAGCAGAATTAATTAATTAATTAAGCCTGAGGTCAGCTCCAGGGCCGGGGGGGGGGGGGAGGAAAAGAAAGGAGTGGGGTCTGTTCTTGGCACAGGGCAGCTACCACAGTAGCCAGAACCCCAGTGCCCAGAGCTGCCATCAATTTTCCAATTCCAAGTCCTGGCCATTTCTTGATGCGGTTCTGTGCTTCTGAGGAACAATTTTTGCTGGCCATCGCATCCTTATAAGAAGCTCTATTACTTGAGGAAGCCTGCTTTTTGCTATAATATTGATTTTTTTTTCTTCTGCACATGCAATGTAACAACTCGGAAAAAGAAGTAAGTTCTGGTCCCAACAGCCAAGGCCTGGGAAAAAATCAGACAGCAGGCTTAAGGTGAAATTAAATATAGAATCACAGCCTAGAGATCCGGGTCCCACAGTAGAGACCACCAGTGCTCCAGCACCGTCAGAAACTTTTGAGTAATCATGGAAAATGGAAGACATGCCAAAGGCTGGGGGACTGGCAAATGTCATTCGTGTTTTCAAAACGAAGAAGGTAGATTCAAAAATCGTACAGAGATCACCTTGGGAGATCTTGGGAAAAATCAGAAATGGTTTATTAAAAGGATTTTTCATGGGAAGCCAGAAAAACGCACTGCAATCACCAAGAGGCAGCAAAACTGGACTCAGAATTGGCTGTATCTGCCTCGGTTCATTCCTCCTTTGATTATGCCCAAGTGCAGACTTCAACACTGCATTTTACAAGGTCTCTTGTGATAGTCTTATAAATTACGGGGTAAGGATGTAAAACTTGTCATAAACCACTCTCAAAGTGGCCGTCCACCTCAAAAGAGGTTTCTAGCAGCATGCCACAGGACTCTGTCTTTGGCCTGTCCAGCTCGACATTTTCCTATGAACTTGGGTAAAGACGGTAACAGTAAGGTGTATCCTTATCAATCTTTGGAGGTCACATGCTAAGAAAGGTAACAAATACACAGAATGGCATGGTATGGTGCCAGAGAAGTTTCGCAGACATGAGAGATGGGTTAGGTCTGGCGGGATGTGATGTTCTCTACATGGTTCCAAAGAAGCACCTACCACAGCAGAGGCTGGGAGATACCTGGCTTAAGCTGCAGCATCAGAAAATACTATGTTTTCATCAACAGGAATCTAAATATGATTCAGAGATGGGTCAAGGTCATCGACAGAGCTAATAAGGAAACTTGCATTAATGTGCATATGGATTCTAGAATTAGGTAATAAATGCTTTCTATGCTGGACCACTTCTGGAACATCCCTTTCCTATTCTAGCGATGTATTTTTTGAGGAATGTGCATTCACGGGAATGCATTTAGAGGATAGCTACCAGGATTGTGCAGGAACTCTAAATTGTAAATATGCGGAATGGCTGAACGAACTAGGTATGTTCACGTGCAAGTGTGGGTGGGGAGACATGGCCATTTGTCTGGAAATTAATGAAAGGTTGCCATGTGGAAAAAAAGGAATACTCTGTCTAGGTATCTCCAAGGGACAAAATTAGGGATTGAGCTATAGAGGATATTTTAGTTTATTGTGAAAATAAAAGAACCTGCTGGGCTGGTGTTCAAAGGCTCAGTAACCACTACTAGGAAGCTACAGAAGAGGGTCAGCTTTAGAATGGGTAGATGGATTGGGTAATCATTTAAGGTCCTTTTAAATCTCAAAAGTCTATGCTTTTCTGAAATAGTACTTTTTTTAGTCTTCTATTCCAGTTCTGGTCATGTCATTCCTCTAAAACCTGCTATTGCTCCCAACTACAAACAGGCTCAACTGCAAACCCTTCAGCCTACCACGTGAAGACCCCTAGCAACTGATTTCATTTGCTTTTCATTTTGTTTCACAAATATTTACTGAGGACCGACTGTATACTCCTGGCACGATGCTAGGAGACAGAGATGTGAACATGACTAACACGTGGTCCCTGGCTTCAAGGAGCTCCCAGTCTAGGGGGAGAAAGAACAAGACAATGCTGTCAGCGCGGAAGAAGAGTGGGTGCAGTGGGCTACGCCACGGGAGCACAGGGGAGGGGTCCCTAGCTCAGCCAGGGAGCCTGGCACTCTGGCTGCACAGCCACATCCTGGTCCTCTCTGCACACTCTTGCTCCTACGTGGCCCAAGTAAGCCCACGTAGTTGAGACAAGGCCATTGGACTTTTTGAGATGAACTCTGCTGGGACAGAAGGGGTGCAAGCTGAACCCCACCTTCCCACCCTCATACATTCAAGAAGGGATTCCCAAGGCCCTCCGTAGGACAGAGCTGATCCATGGGAGCATTCTGGGCCTCCTGGCCATTCTTTGTGGAAGAAGAGGAGCTGATGCTAAGGACCGTGTGACGTCCACTGAAGCCAGTTGACCAGGGAATCAGCCATACCCACCACAACCAGAGCTGCTGTCTGCAGACCCAGGAAGGTCTCTGTTCTCTACTTTCAGCTTTTGCAGGGTCTCCAGCAGGGAGGTCTGGGTAGGACTCGAGATTCAGGCAGTGAGGGAAGGGGCCCCACTGTGCTCTCCAATGTCACCTATGACAATGGAACCCTAAATAAAACTGATGCTTTGTCCCATTTACCGAAGCTCTGTGTTCACACCGAATTCAGCCAAACCCTGAAAATGAGGGGTGAGCGGTAACATTGGAGAGTCCAACTCTACTCTGACCCTCTAACAAATTCTATCGTGAAGGGCATGTCAGAGTTAAACACAATACAACATTTAAGCTCAACCACAGAAAGCAAACACTATTTTTTAGTTCAGAATGACATTCATGAGGATCAAGAGAAGAAAATGTATTTAGAAGAAGATGTAAAAGGTACAAATCCAGCTGTGAGATGGCTCATGCACCGTGAGGGATCCTGCTGAAAACGTATTTCCCTGCAGATCCACTTAAACAGTCCACCTTAAATGCTGATATTATATGGGGCTATCATGTAGTCACGCCGTGGCTCAGTATGTGCATAAGATAATGTAAGCCATTCTCACAAATAGAAGAAAGGTTAGCCTGCACCGTCAGAAACAGCTTGCTTAACCACATTATGGTATTCAACTGTGTGCTTATTTTTAAATTCTATTAAATCGCTCTGAAGGCAATGACCTAATAGAAGGAGAAGCATCTCTTCGCGGAGCACATGAAAGCTTCTTTTAAGACGAGGATTGAGAGGTGGCAGCATCTCTTCCAGCACCAAGAGCCTCACCTGAAGACGGTGATCAGACGTCCCAGCTGCAAACTTTCTCCATCATTCCACCCCCCTCCAACACTGTCCTTCCAGCTACCCATCACACAACCAGACCCGGCCTGTACCCCTATTCAGATCCCTGCACACACATCTCACCAACAACTTTTTTTTTCGCTACTTCCACCATTTTCACCCTTTTCTGGAAACAGACAGCACAGTCCTCCTAACAAACCCACTTTGGAGCGCCAGTGACTTGACTACACTCTTTCACTCTGGAATGGTCACCAACATGTGGTAAGAGGAGGTCAGAGCAGGCAAGGACTCAAATAGTTTTGGGTTCCTGGTGTGGTCAGTTGGACTCTATCTGTACCAGATGTCACAGGCACAGAGATTATCACTGAGGACAAATGGCAGGGTGCTAACCAGTTCAGATGAACACCAAGGAGATATGAGCAAATTCCCACGCAAGCATACCAGTCAAGAAACAAACGTCTAGGGGCGCCTGGGTGGCTCAGTCATTAAGCATCTGCCTTCAGCTCAGGGAGTGATCCCGGCGTTCTGGGATCGAGCCCCACATCAGGCTCCTCTGCTGGGAGACTGCTTCTTCCTCTCCCACCCCCCCTGCTGTGTTCCCTCTCTCGCTGGCTGTCTCTCTCTGTCAAATAAATAAATAAAATCTTAAAAAAAAAAAAAAAAGAAAAAAGAAAGAAACAAACATCTAGCAACCACCACCACCACCAACAGCCGCCCCAGGTACCAATAGGCTCCATCGTGATAGAAACTGCTTCAGAAGTCTGGGATACAGAGAGATTCCCAGAGCTGCAGCTCACATACTGGTTGTTGAAATATTCGCATGCCCCCACACTGCTCAGTAAATAATCACTGTCCTAATGCCTAAGTTCCCCTTGTACTAGCCTGGCCGCCTGGGCTCGTTCTGTGGGATCCACACTACCACTCTCCCCACAAGACGACTGCTAAAAAATGAAAGCCTGGCACAAAATGGACTGTCCAGGACCCTGCTCCAGCAACATAGTTGGCATTCCGACTGGTTAGTGGCTCAGACCAGCCCAGCTATTCAAGACTGTGACTGCCACCAATGCTCAGAGCCCAGGAACACCCGTAGGAATGTCCTGTGCTGAGCCGTGTTCATAATCTGATTCTTTCCCTCATTCTCTTTCACACACATTCCTCCACTTCAAACACACACGCACACCTAGGAAGAGGCTCTCTGCATAAGGACCCTCTGAGGAATGTCTTCAGATCACAGAGTACCTGTCTCTATCTAGAAAAAGCTGTGCTAGGTCAGGCACCTTTATGATTTTCACACCTTTCTTGCGGGATGCAAAGGTGACTTTAGCAGTGACTTTTTTCAATCCTCAAATACTGGTGTCCATTGAAAGTCACTGACATCCCTTTTATTAGGCTGCCGAGGCTCTCATCCCCACACCCAGTCAGAGACAGGCCTCCTTGTAAGAGGGGATAAAGAGAATAAGCCTTCACACCTGCAGATGAAACCCTAAACCTGCCATCGGGGTCCTTGTAGCCAGGGGAAGTTGCAAGTTTCACAATAAACTACAAAGATTTATTTTTCCTCCAGTTTGAGAACAATAAACTCCTTCTGGTGAATGTAGGGTCCTAGGCAAGTAATTATACGCGGGCACACGTTTCAAAGAGCTGCCTGAAAGCATCCATTGATAATCTCTGATGAGGCCTGAATTTTCCCCCTACTCCCAGTCCCAAAAGAAACTGGGTCAAAATGAAAACAGACAGTGGGCCTCAAACAAACAGAAGAGACTGCGCTCCTCTTCTCTCACGTATTTATGAGGGAATTTAAACATCACTTAAGCAAGACACAGCATTGTTCATTTCTAACATCGAGTGCGGTAGGAAAAGCAGCCAAAGAAGGAAAAGTGTCTGTGGGAGAGGTAAAGGTGGGCGGCTCACACTGACAAGTGGTTGGGTAGCGAGAACATATATGGAACATTCTGGATTGCTGTAGGTTGAGAGAGTCCCAACATTTTCTAACCCAGACTCGTGGAGTACTTTATACCTAAAGCCTAACCATACCAAAACCCACTTCTTCAAAGATATAACTAGAAATACATCCACTACCTAATAACTGTAGATCAGAAGAATTGATAGAAGAAACAAAGAGCCCTGGCAAACATTTTTTTCATGTCACTCAAGGAAAGAATAGAGTCATATTGACTCGAGACACTAAATAGATATTACTTGAGAAATAACTTTTTAAAAAAGCACAGCAATCACTCTTACCAGAGGTTTAAAAACCCTTCGGACGTCATCAGTAATTTTTCTGGGCTACAGAATGTTTCTCCCATGTTGAGAAATGTCAAATGGATGACACACCAGATGCAATGAAGAAATATGGGACTACTGCTGTGGCTAATATTTTAAAGTCTAGTCAAAGGCATTTATTTTCCCCCATGTGTATTTACTTTAGGTAACAGGCCTCATGAAGGTACTAATTTTTATAGATAACACATATATGTGAATTGAAATCACATGCTAGGGGCACAAGTTAGCACTACAACCTGGCCTTCCAAACGCCAGCCTGGTGTTCTCGCACTGACCCTGTGCCACTTCTAGTTACTGTCACATCTTCAACTTCATTTTGGGGTACCCGTCCAAACCCTCTCTACCTGTTTTGTTTGTTTGTTCTTTAAGTAGGCTCCACGCCTAGCATGGAGCCCAACATGGGGCTTGAACTCACCACCCTGGGATCAAGACCTGAGCTGAGCTAAGAGTTGGAGGCTTAACTGTCTGAGCCAGGTGCCCCACTTCCACCTGTTTTAATTCCAAGGTGGGTGCTCTTGATACGGAATCCCACCCCTACCCACTCATCCCCAGAGTCTTCTCTTTTCTCTAAGACCCCAGAAAAAGTTAACAAGTTCACAGGTCAGAATGTTCCTCATATAAAAACGATTAGAGGGGCGCCTGGGTGGCACAGCGGTTAAGCGTCTGCCTTTGGCTCAGGGCGTGATCCCGGCGTTGTGGGATCGAGCCCCAAATCAGGCTCCTCCGCTATGAGCCTGCTTCTTCCTCTCCCACTCCCCCTGCTTGTGTTCCCTCTCTCGCTGGCTGTCTCTATCTCTGTCAAATAAATAAAATCTTTAAAAAAAAAAAAACGATTAGAGATGTGAGTCCATCGGGGGAGGCCCATGTATAAAACACATCCTGTTCACTTCCAAGTATTTTAGAGCTTTAAAGAATGGATTCATTGGAGAGATGTGCACACCTGCATATTTGCACACCTGTATTTGTATTCAGTTCTATTTTGATAAGTCCCTGAAAGTCCCATTTCAGAGGGCGCGGGCCTAAATAAATACCAAATAAAACCTTTCCTCCCTGAAGTAAAGGGCCAAGCTAGACAGTATACAATTAGTTTTCAGGATATTTTTCAAGTGTATATAAATGTCTCTCAGTCTGGACTGATGTCAAACACCACACTTGGGTTTAATTTTTTTTTTTAACTGTGGTAAAATGCTCATAACATTTTAACCATTTTAAAGTGTATAATTCACTGGTATTAAGTACATTCACCGTGTTGTGCAACCATTACTACTATCTAGTTCCGGAACATTTTCATTCCCCTGAAAGGAAACCCCATAGCCATTAGCAGGCACTCCTACCTCCCACTCCCCTCAGCCCCTAGTCAACCACTAATCTGCTATCTTCCGCTGTGGATTGACCTTTTCTGGACATACCAGATAAGCTGAATCAGACAATGACTTAAAAGATTTAAAGATTTAAAAATCTTTAAAAAAATGAATAATATTCCAATTTGGTTTATTACCACATTTGGTTTATCCATTCATCCACTGATAGACATGTGGGTATTTTTTTAAAGATTTTATTTATTTATTTGAAAGAGAGAGAGAGAGAGTGAGAGGAGGAAAGGGGCAGAGGGAGAAGCAGGCCCCCTGATGAGCAGGGAGCCTGACACAGAACTCCATCCCAGGACTCCGGGATCACGACCTGAGCCAAAGGCAGATGCTTAACCGACTGAGCCACCCAGGCGCCCAGGAGCCCCGGCATTTGGATTTTTTCCACCCTTTGGCTATTGTGAGTGGTGTTGCTAATGAACATTCATATAAAAGCTTTTGTTTGAACATCTGTTTTCAATTCTTTGGGGTATATACCTAGGAGTGGAACTGCTGGGTCATAGGATAATTCTGTGTTTAACTTATTGAGAAACCACCCAACTCTATTCCTCAAGGGCTACTCCATCTTACGCTTGTGTTTATTTTGTAACGATTATTAAATACCATGAGCGGCCAATGCAGGAACAAGCAATCATCGCTGGCTCCTCAGTATCAGCCAGGTTTGGCTCACTGGACACCCCCTCAGACAGAACCGTGTGGCCACCCAAACTGAAACAGTCTCTCCTCCCCACTGCCAGGCATTTCTAGGCTATCATCCTGTTTCCCTTTCCTTCACAGCACTTTCAGATCCTCTGAAATAATTAATCTCTCCATTTGCATGTTAAATCCTACTTCTCTTTTCTAGAATATAAATTACATGGGAGCGGGATGCCTCTTGTTCACCGTTCTAACCCCAGTGCCTAAAACAGTGCCCAGACACAGAGTAGACATTTCTTGAGAAGATAAATGTCTGAACTGTGCTCAAGGCTAAAAAGAATTCCTGCAACACAGCCCGATTCCGTGCCTATTAATTTTCTTTCTTCACAAAGAAGATAAAAGTGTGGATGGCAACAGGCTCTAAAGCCCAAGAAGAGAGAGGAATACGGCCCTCAAGGCCATCCAGTTAGCAACACAGGTGACCAACTCTAGACTGCTTCGATGTGAATTGTGCGAAGCAGAAGGCTCTGCCTTTCGTTCACAGACCAGTCAACACTGCAACTGGTTGTTTTTGTTCCTGAGATAAAGCAAAAGAAGCTTTACTAAAGGTCCTTAAGGTAAGTTTGCTTCGGGCTTTCATTTTGTTTTGTTCCGTTCTGTTTATCAGATACAAGCTTCCAAGTACTTTTAAGGTCAAAGCAAAAAGTCAAGTTATCTACAGGATCCTTCAACTTGTACCCGTTCGCTCTTAGCCAGCTTGGGTCTTTTTCACAATGACCAGATTCTTGCCTCTTGAATGACAGAGAAAGAGGAACAAAGAGAAAATGTTTGATTTGAGCACAAAGCCTTCCAGAGATCTGTGTCTTGCCTCTAGGAGACGAAAACACCATGGCTCAGAGAGGTTAAACTGCTTACTCCCAGTCACAGACCTCCGTGGTGGCAGAGCGAGGAGCCCATCTACACCGGCCAACAGAACATCACTTCCATGGGGGCAGAGCCCATGCCTTCTGTGGTCACGGCTCCATTTCAGAGCAGATCAGTGGTGCCAGGGGACTCAGGAGACGTCCCCCTAACTCCACAGCATTGCCACGTTTCCAAGCTCGCAAAGGCACAGAATAAACCTCTTTTCCCATCCCCTGAGGAGCCACCTGAATTTAAGGGTTGACAATAAACACCTTGGTCAGAGTCACATGGGGATGTGCTCCAGAATGAAGTCAACAGTCAGAGCCCGTGGGTTCTGCAGGTGCAGAAACAGCCATCTATGGAAGGAGGAGGCAAGCACAGTCCTCGTCAAGACGTCAGGTGAATCGGATCACACGGCACATGGGCGACAGAGCTGCCTCTACGGCAGGTCGAGGTTTGAAGACTGAACCTTCTCTGTTCCTGGCCCCTGGCTCACCTCGTCGCTTCCTCTACACACCTGTGCTGCTCTTGGCTAGAGTAAATAAATAAATAGCACACCGCAGAGAGCCAAAATAGGACATTTTGAAACCAGAGTAGATTTTTTTTTTATTATGTTTTGTGTATGGGTATGTGTGTGTGTGTGTGTGTGTGTGTGTGTGTGTGTGTGTTTTCTTGACCAAATCATCTGAAAAACCAAGGAGTTCCTAACACCTGGCTCCTAGGCACACCTGACCACTATGGGCTTTCAGGACTCAGGAGGTTATTTTTTAAAGTGAAGATATGTATTGGTCCAAATGATGGGCTCCCAAGGCTTTTTCCATAGGAGCTTTCCATAGGAGGAAAAAGGTTTTTCCAGGCTTTATAAAGGATCGTCCTAACATTGATATCTAGGGCTTTTTTTTTTAAGATTTTATTCATCTATTGAGAGAGAGAGTGCACATGCACAAGCAGGGAGAGGGGCAGAGCGAGAGGGAGAGAGAGAATCCCAAGCAGACTCCACGCCAAGCACAGAGCCCGACTCGGGGCCCAATCCCAGGACCCTGGGACCACAACCTGAGCCGAAATCAACAGTCAGACACTCAACCAACTGAGCCCCCAAGGCTCCCCTGATATCTAGGGCTTTTAAAAAATTATTATGATGCTACCTTGATTTTTTAAATTCTGATTTCCTCTCTCTGTGGTCTGGTGGGGAAGGGGGAAAAAAGAAGGTGACATCAGATAGGCTTCATCTTTCTCCCTCCATTACGTCTGTGTCCTGAACCAAGAACGAACAGTACAACTGGGGCTTCCTGCTTCTTAGCATATGGAGTTGTCATCCTTGACATCAACAGACTTGGCAGGAGTCTCCGTGTTCTCTCTGCTGGGCTATTCTGAGAAATGTAGCTACAGATGTCGAGTTTGACTAAGCAGAATTTGGCCTCACGTTATTCTAAGTTCCAGGTAAAACTAAACCCAGGCACCTCTGTGCACCCCTGTTCCTGATTCGAGAGTTGAATGTCTCAGCATCACCAACAAGCTTCTGTCCTGGGCACCTTCCACATACCAAATTCGGGGGCAGACAGTGGGGGTTTCAACGTGATGGGGACAGAGGAGCTGCCTCTTGGGGCTTACAATCTTGAGATAGACAAATGTTTAAAAAATGTAACTACGAGACCGGGAACGTGCAATGTTAAACCTTACAGGAAGGCTTGGGGAACCTTCCCACAAAGTGCACCAGGAGTTGTAAGCAGACAGGCTGCTGTGTGGGATGTTGGAGGCCTGCTGAAGATACGAGGAACGGCAGTGCTGTCATTTCCTGAACAGGCCTTGGTGATGGGGTTTGAGGCAGAGTGCAGAGAATCATCATTTTCTCTGGAGCAACAGCAGTAAGCCGGTTCTAGCACTGAGGGACTTTAAACAGCAGCCAGCCTGAAGCTTTGTTGGGGGGAGTCAGAGGGGCCCCACAGGTGGTCTGGCTTTCATAACAGGACTCCTCTTCCTTCTTGAGAACACTTCTTTTGTAGGTAAAATTGGGCGAAAATGAACATCAAGGGCAGCGCCAAGGAAGAGAAGAAGTCTACATTCTGGAGAGAGCAAGAAGGCAAAGGAAACCCTCCTTCCCCTGATGTCCAGGAGAATGGGATGACCGATGACCGGGTGCGGCTAACACTATGTCCTGCCGAGGTCAGCTACGTCTGCCTCTGTCACCATCCCCATCCAGCCCCTGGTTTGGCCCTGATTATATGGACCCCAGACTGGCTCAGGAGGGAAACCGGACCACTGGATGGGGTGCCAGTAGGTTCACAGCGGCGGCTCTACTAGCACGGGCCTTGCAAAGTCGAATCTCTACCTCCAAGATCCCCTCCATCTCAGAGAACCTGTGTTGGAGGTCTAACCTTGAAGGCCTGGGAATCAGGCTGTCCTCCTGGGGATTTTATTCCTTTTTCATTGTCATGAACTAACTCCCCAGGGATGCAGCTTCAAATACATGACTCCTTTTTAAGCTACTAGCTCTAAGGGAGGCTGAGATGGGTACCATCTGTTCACAGGATTTCCTTTAAATGGTGAAAGATCTCCCCCTTCCCATTTAGAATTGAGGATTCGAGAACGGACAAACTGAATAAAATTCAACCTAAGATTCAAATGCCAATGTGTCAGGAGACTTTCTACAGATCCAGGCTTCTGGGAGCAAAATAAAGGCTGGAAAGGGAAGAGGGTGTGGGGGGAAGGAAGAAAACAGAGGAAAGAGAGGAGACAAAGGAGAAAAGACAGAGAGATACAGGTTTATGAGGTCAAGTGGGCACTTAGACACACAAAGACAAATTAGATCTCTATAGGAAAGAGAAAATTTTAATGGATAGTTTGGAAAAGGAAGTTGGTGAAAGCAGCTACTACTTGCCCAAATAGCATCTTGAGCAGAAGAAAGCCATTCTTCCTTGAGATGCTTTTTTGCCATGTGCCAGAAAACAAACAAACAAACCACAATATCATCTAAATCTATGATGACTCAGAATGTGAATGGTTGTCCCTTGAATTGTGCAGTGTACAACCTGCACAGCCTCACATCCTGGCCATACATCCTTCATTAACAACAAGGCTCCTAAATTTCATCTCCTTTAACACCATGATTCTAGAATATCTGAATGAGCAGTTTTGTGAAAGATCAACAATGTCCTAAGGAACCAGAAGCTGAGATCATCCTAATTGCAGGGCTGGCTTCATGTGCATATGCAAGCTGTGTGGCCACACAGGGCCCCACCTTAGAAGGGTTCCACACTTGGTTTTACCTCCTGCTGTTACCATCTTAAAATTCTTAGTCATTTTTAAACAAGGGACCACATACTTTCACTTTGTACTGGGTCCTGCAAACTACAGAGCTGGCCCTAATTTCAAACTGAATTTTCTCTGCTTGGAGAGAAATCTAATATCTAACATCCAATAAAGACATACCACTTTTATGCTAAAGAGCTGAACAGGAAAGCACAAGAATGGGTGGCAGAGACCACTTTTAAACTGGATAATCCCAGATAAATAAGGAGAAGCACTTTTTCCATTTCCTGGAAAAGGCTCAAGTGCGGCAGGCATTCGGGGTCTGTTTCAGACTCATTATTTGTCCTTCACTGAAAGGCACAACGTAAAGTCACATCTTGTATGAAACAGTTCACTCCTCTCCAAATGAAAGAAAATTGAAAAAGAAATAAAAAAGAAAGAAAGGTCAAACTGACTTCCTAGGGAAGAGAAGAATGCAGCTTGGGAAAAAAATAGTTTACTCAACTTTTTCAATGATACCAGAAGGACCCTTTGACACTTCTTGGCAAAGACATGACAGTACTTCTAATGCTATAAAAAAGGGAGGGGGGACTTCATCAAGAAAACTTCAGAAAAGAGGCCGGGATGATGGACTTATACAAAAAGCACATGCCCCTGGCTATGAACCGTAATCTGTTACATGTTTTAAAAAAAAAGCTGTAAAGAAAATCTAATATTCTCAAAATATCTATTGATGTTTATCTCTGTTCTGGGCTTTGGAATTCAGACACTTTCTTGTGGTGCATCTGCCCTTTTGAATGAGTGACTTCTCCAAAGCTGAGGGAAAAAAGGCACAGACCATCACCTGATGCGTGCATCGCGCAGAATTACAGACATACCTCCTCCTAAGGCAAAGAAAGTGAACCCAGGATTTTGCTGTGAACCTAGCTTCTTGGACCACTGATTTCTCCAGCCCAGAAATTGCTTTGCTTTCTTTTCCTTTGTTTTCCTTTGTTTCTGTGTTTTCATAATTAACAGGGAGGAATCACACATTACAACTGGGGGAATAAAATCATGGCACAGAGTAAGTAGACTCTGCTCTCAGGTAAGAAGTCACACCCCTACAAATAGTGTCTTTCTTTGCCTACTGACCTTTGACTTTCTAGACTCTTCTGCCCCTACACCGGAAAAAAAAAAAAAAAGCAACAAAAAAAATTTCCATCTCTGCTGAAATTCCACGCTTGTTCCCTCATGTCATCCATTGATCCTTGAATATGCTTAGCATAATCATTTAAATCCTGCCTGATAAATTCCAAAATCAGGCCCTCTCTGTGTCTACATCTGTCTTGACTATTTCTTGTCGTGGACAAAAATCACATTCACTTGTTTCTTCACACATCTTACAACTTGTTTTGTGGTGAACATTTTGTATCAAAGAACAACAGAGATTGAATTAATAATATCTATACCCGGAAAAGTTCTCACCCCTTCTTTGATAAGATCACCGTTGAGGAGGGGGGCATGGGGTCAGCTCTCCACAGCTGATCTGGGTCTGAATTTACTGCAGCTTTAGTTAGAATCAAATTCACCACTGGCTTCGATAGTTTAAGGGTGGGATTGGGCCTCTCTGGTAGCAGGACTTGAGATCTGAACACTGATGAGATTCCATAGCTCTCTCTGCTTTCCAGCTAAACCATCAGTTTTCCAAACTGGGGTATGTCTATCTCAGCTTTAAAGCCTGCCGGGCATCTGTCTGGGTCATCACAAAATTCTCTTCTTACTCCATTATAGTACCTGGCTTTTTGCACCCTGTAGATCTTCCTGCCCTGCTCTGGATGCCCTCAACCTTCGGATGGTGACTCTAGAATACCATGACAAGATTTCTGTCAGCTCTCCTACCTGGTTCCCGGTGAGCCTTTACCAGGCGTTACCTTGCTCTGGGGAAAGGCCTCACATGCCTTAAAGGCAACCTCTATTGAGCTTCTCTGCCCTCCTGTCAGACTTCTGCCTACAACCCCTGTGTGCCTGGTGAAAAGGACCATGGGCAAGACCCAGAGGGTGGTGCAGCCTTGCTTTGTGGCCGGGGGTCCTTGGCTTTCTAAACATCAGCCAATATGCAGCCACCCAAAGTTAGTTAAAAGTTGGGCTCGTTTCTTCTCAGTCTGCCTATGACGGATTCCTCCTCTTCCTACCACTCTGCCAGGGAGGAAAGCAGCCCTGAGTTTCTTCTCTCCTAGGAAGGGCTTGTCACTTTCTGAAACTTAATTTATGTATATTTCTTTGTGTCCTTGGCTCTCTCGCTGGTTTAAAACATCTGTGATTGTGTCGCTTGTTCTCATTGTTAGAGTAGGTGTGAAGGCCTCTCGCAATTTTCTTCATATGAACCAGAATCTTCCTCTTACTTTTAAGGTCATGTTGAATTCTAGATGCATCCTTCCTCCTGAGCCCTTAGGCTCCTGTCCAACCTGGCCAGCAACTCTGGGTCCATTTGCCAGCCTCCCCCAACCTCCAACAGGACGCACCAGGCACTTTGCTGAAGATGTCCCAGCCAAGCCCCCAGCTTGGAAATTCCAGCCTACCCGAACCTCTCACTTAATGCAACTTCCACACCTCACTTCATTCTGTTCTCAGCTCTCCAAGACTAAGTGCCTATATTCGGTCTCTTGTTTCTGTCTTCACTTCAACTTACCAGCTTAATGAGCACTGTCTTTTCAACTATGAACCTGTTTCCTGATTCTCTTCCCAGCCAATCTCTTTCTTACCACCTTGGGTAATGGTCCCTCTCAGTGGGATCTAATGCTTGGTCCTTCCACCTGGGAGTGCTCCCCCTAGCTCAGTAATAGGCAGCGTTCAGACAACCTTTCTTCTCTATAAGTCAACCAGCCTTTGCCCTGGAATCAATTCTCAACCTGACAACAGATGCCATTCTTACACCCTACCCCACCCCTGCCTACGGGCTTTCCCAACTCAGACCCTGCCTGACAGCCCCTACTTTCTGGCCTACCTCTTGCATGCTTCACACGGAGTTTCTACCCCAGTCTTCCGGTTCGGTTAGACGTGCACACCTCCCTCTACCTGCCTGTGTTAGGATGGCTGCTGCTCAGCTGTTAACATCCCACTGCAGTATAAGGAGAGTTTGGAAAATAAGGACGACTTTCCATTCTAGACTTTGAAACTCATGTAAATAGCCGCAGAATGGTTTCATTGGACCCTTTATTGTCTTCTGTTTAATTGTAGTAAAGACTGAACTACACAGCATATATATCAGCACAGTTCAGTGTCATAATGAGATGCCAGCAATGTGTTTGGAAGCCTCACACAGGCATTACAGTCAGTAAAATAACTGAATTATCAAAAGCACCAGGAAAGCCAACATCGTGATATCCTCAAACGGTTTTCTAGAGGAAGAAGGCAACATGCTATTCTTTCTGTAAGCTTGTCTGTGCAATTCTATGAAGACTTATGTGCAGTTCTATGAAGAATTACGCGAGAAAGCTACGAGTGAGAGCTAATTATGCTAGAAATCTGCCACGGCACATTTCAGTTGGGTTTATCAGAGATCGGGGTATCCTGAGACAGACGCCTCTGCCGGGGACAGCTAAGCTGCTTGAATGCAGGAGTGAACGCGAGGGGCATGGGAAGTGGAGAAGGCTTCTGGGTCCTCCCAGTCCTTGCTTCACTGGCTCCGAGGCTGTCCCAGCCCCTGTCCCTGCCATGATTTCATGGCCACAATATGCAGGTTGAGTTCCTTCCCCGCCTTCCCACACTGAGTAGCCAGGCTGGGAAAGTTAAAGAACACAAAGATCCAAAGGAGCTTAGTGAACACCTTAATTTAGGAGATAAAGGAAAGGCAGTTCAAAACGAAAATCTTCACGATGTTGGAGGAGGTGTTTCTTGAGGAGTCCCCACTAGTGTCCTCATACTGGAACCCCAGCCGGAGCGGGAAAGTGTGAGAGGGGCAAGGATGTGTTCTCAACGTGGTTTGCTTCTGTGCCCATTTCTGCCACTGAGAGGGCCTACTTTTCATCATTAAAAATTCCAAGGCAGCGATGGAACGAATCCTGGCTTAAGGTTAAGGAGACTTTGGGTCTAGTCTTAACTAGTTCACTTATTTGCCGTGTGACCTCAGTTGTGCCATTTATCTAACCCGAACCTGTTGCACTCCCGTAAAATAGGGTAATAACAACTCCCCTGCCTGCCCCCATCACTGCTGGGAAGATTAATTTAGCTAGCTTATGTTAAGAATGCTACACATACAGTAAGTCCAGTGTACAAGTGACACAAATTCTTATTGTTGTTATGTTGACTAAGCACTTGGAATAAACTCATTTACGTCACTTGAATCCTTATCTCACCAGATTAATAGACTGACGATTAATAAACCGAGTTCCATTTCTGCAAAAAACAACACACAAAGAAAAAAAATTATTTCTGAGCCAACACCATCTTAGGTCTGTCTAGGAATGTGATATGTGTGTTTTACAATATTCCCAGGAGCAAAATGTATGAGAATGGTCGTTTCTTATTCTAACTTATACTTCTTTTTTACTCTCTACTTAGTAAAATTCTAAACTCTTATAAAATATGTAATACAATGGATAACTCAGACAGCGTGGAAGAGACTTTTGGAAGTATGTAACAAATTACAGTAGGGGGGGGGATATACTTGACCTGTTCACGCAGGAAAGCATAATATTATTGAAAACCAAATCCTACCACCACAAGTGGTTTACTCCAGGAATGAACAATGATTAAACATCTGGAAATCTAGTCATGTAATTCAGTACATTAACAGAGTCAGAAATCCAACCAGATGATTGTCTCAATACAGGTTAAAAAAGCTCTTGGTAAGATTCAACCCCAGTTCATGATTAAAAAAAAAAAAAATTCTAAAAATGGCATCGTATCAAAAGCATATTCAATGAAACCAGAAGCAAGACAAGTATATTTGCTATTACCTCACCACTAAGAACTCAAAGATCTTGAGTAAGGCAACTAAACAAGAAAACAAAGGAAGTGCAAACATTAAAAAGGAATACCTAAAAAAATCTAGGAAAATCAACTGAAAATAAATATTAAGGCAAATAAGGCAATCCATTGGTCAGACACCAGACGATCACAGAAAAACTTTTCTATTTACAACTAAGCAATTAGAAGGTGAAAGTATTCAGAATGTGTGTGTGTGTGTCCAATTTTCAGTAATAAACCTACTGATAGAAGTGAAACAAATATATAAAGAAAGTCATAAAAATTTAATACAGTACATAAAGAGAAGACATAAACAAGTAAAATATCAGAAACTGGATGGTGAGACTCAATATTCTCTGAAATGAATGTGAAATGTGAAATGAATGTGATTCCTATTAAAATCACAAGATTTTTTATGGAACTTATCAAACTGACTCTGCAGCCCATTAAAACTAAAAAAAAAAAAAATCTGTAAGATCAACAAAATTTTGAAAAAGACTAATAAGGAGAAAAAACATCTTGTCCAGATGTCAAAACATATTTTAAAGCTATAAGACATTTCTTATAAACTCTGAAATGTAGAGACTCAATAATTGACAAATAAGCCACTGAAACAGAAGAGAAAACCAAATAATAGAATAAAGCAAAAATCAGAATATAGTTTATGCTAAAGGTAGCATATTATCTCAGTAGGAAAAGAACAGACTTTATTTAATGATGCCAAGTCAACTGACATTTATTGAAGAAAAAAATAGATTTGTACCTTGCATGATACATAGAAATAAATTCTACAAAAAAATAAAGAGACAAAACTGAGGAGAAAAATTAAATAAGTAATAGAAGAACACACCAGAGAATTCTTTAAATATTAGGATAAGGAAGGCCTTCTTAAATAAGATAAAAATTCACAAATAGTATAAGTGATTGAAGGATATGATTATAAAAAATTTAAAGCTTTTATTCAACAAAGCACAGAGATAGTACTTACATAAAATTTATACATTAGTTCAAGGTTTTCCTTGACTGCCATATTTTCTGCACTACTAATTTTTGTTTCAGAAAATATATCTGTTGAATTTATAATATGGGTGGTGCAAGATCCACATCCATATAGCTCATCCTGTTCCCACCTGTCCTCAGTTCCAGACCCTTTGCTCAGAGATGTATAAAAATGAACCAGAGTCAGAAAGGCAACAACTTAACTCCCAGTTCATTTCCATTCCGTCATAGAGGGAAATGGGCTTCAAACTGTGAAATCGAAGACTAATTTAGAATGAAAAAAAAAAAAAAAAAAAGCAAGAGAGCATGCAGTCCCATTTACTGGGTCCCAGTATCCCGGTGCAGATGGGTCCTAATCCCCTGGGAGCTGTATTTGTGGAAGTGACTGGTGGTGCCCCTCTACCCATTGTCTGGGAACAGAGAAGACACACCTGAAGATTAAAACTGGTACAGTTGCTAATTTTTTAGTAAAGGAAGAAAGTTTGATTCTGGAAATCACATAAAGGCAATGGATTTAATCCCAACAAAATGTAGAGCTGGCTCTTCTTCCTTCTGCAGGTTTGGATTTCTATTTTCTCCCAGAAGTCCCCCAGCCCTGGAGTTTGCAAACCAGCCCTTCCCAAGGACAGAGCCTTCTCTGACTCACAGCCGTCCCTGCACAGGGTCCAGCTGGACCCGCAACACAACCCAGACAGAAAATGAAACATCAGGAGACACTGGACAAAGGATGGGTCAAGGGCAAGTGGAATGGCTTATTTTTTAAGTATTATAATGTTTATTTCCACACGCTATATAAAGCCCTTCATTTTATTTTACTGCTTTTGAATCTTTTCATACCAATACCATACAACAGCCAAAGTGAGAAATTTTCTGTCATTTTTCAAAATTTAATATCAAATTTGTTTGTTTTATACAAATTCCCAACTCCTCTGCTTTAATGTATTAAGTAACACAAATGTCATGTTCTACCAATTAGTAAATGGGCTTACTAAAATAGAAAACTCTCTATATTAACCTTATACATTTCCTGCAGGCCAGAAAACAATGAAGTAGCAGAACCCAAATGTTTCTAAATCCACAAGTCAGTGTGATGCTAATTAACTAAACTGACAAGCACAGAATATTCCAGGTGAAGAGTTCCATTTAAGATGCTAGATTGGCGACACTGTATGTATAGATGGCACTCATAAAAATTAAACAGTTAAAGCATGCAGTTTATTTTTAGCCCTGAGATGGCATCATACAGTTCTAAATTCAATTAGAAAGGGCATAGAAAACACAGACTAAGAAGACTGGACTTTTTAATATAAAGTTAAAACAAGTATAGGAAAACAGATCTGTGGTACATTTAAAAATGAGACTTTCTGGTGTATTAAGTACGCACATATTACTCTGCCTCCTTGCCTAATCTCATTAAAGTAACCCGAAGAATATAAAAAACAGGAAAAGTTAAATCCTTTAAGGCAGTTAGAAGGGGTAACATTCAGGGCATTTCTATTTAATAAAAGAGCTAGTACTTGTCCGTGGGGAAGGCTGACCGTATATGCAGACTCCAGGTACAGGAGTGCAAGAGGCCCCGGCAGAAGATCATTAACACCCATAACTGTGGGGCAGTTCGGAACCTCTCTGAGCCCCCAGCAGGGTTTCCAGAAGCATCCAGGCAGGGAGGCCCCGTGGCTGGGAAACCCTCTAGAGTGTGCGCTCCCAGTCTGCCCTTGATGCTGACTGTCTGCGCCATTTGTCGAGTAAGGGCCCCTGTCCCAGTCACCCCTGGGTAGTCACACAAGAATGAAAAAGAAACTTATCAGCACGAGCTGAAGCTCCTTGCCACCAATGCTAGGGCTCTAGCTCTCTTCCTGCTACTCCAGGCTGCTGGATTTCTGACCAGGTGATAGAAAACAATATTGAAACTATGCCTCCCTCCTTTTATCTGATCCTCAGAGAGCTCATCTGTGCCAGTTATCAATTTACTGTCAATTCCAAATCCACCTTTCTTTGCTCTGCTTTGTGAAACCAGAGCAGGACCCTGTAAATTTCTCCCTTGCCAGCTGGTGTCATATTAGGCTTTGCCAACAGATAAAGCTGGGGGGAAGTATAGTGGAAGAAGGGGCTTCCCGTCCTAGTTCTGGTGCACTTTTCTTTAGCTTCTAGTGCACTGCTGCCATGTGTGGGAGGCCCAATGGTACAGATTTTCCAGGCAGTTTCTCCAGGACTCCAGCATGCATCATGCTATGGACCAGCCCCAGCCGTCTGGCACCATGGTGGAGGACTTCCTGTTCAACAGCTGGGACCAGCTGGCTTTCCAGTAGGGGCTTCATGTGGAACAGCTCTGGTCAGCCAGCACCCCAGTGAGCTCATCCACTGCAGTCAGAAGCAAGCCAGGCCTTCCCCATGAGGTCTAATTCTCAACCTCAACCTCCCTGGGGCAAGAGGAGCTCCCTCTTCCAAATTCTTAAGTTCCTTACTTACCCAGTCCCTCAGCCCTAGATGAAAGGACCACTCCCTGCATTTGCCATTCACCCGTTCCTCAGAATCTTTTTACCCTTTTCAGTACTTAACACTTGACTAGTCAGTAATACTTTACATTAGGGGTGCCTGGGTGGCTCAGTCTTTAAGCGTCTGCCTTCGGCTCAGGGCATGATCCCAGCATTCTGGGATCGAGCCCCACAGCAGGCTCCTCCGCTGGAGGCCTGCTTCTTCCTCTCCCACTCCCCCTGCCTGTGTTCCCTCACTCGCTGGCTGTTTCTATCTCTGTCAAATGAATAAATACAAAATCTTTACCAAAAAAAAAAAAAGTAATACTTTACATTAAATTGTCTCTATTTAAATTCCTGGTGAGGTTTGTGTCCTGGTGAACCCTGCCCGATGCAGTGCCTCAGCACTTTATTTTGCATGAACACAGCAACTCCTTTATAGAACTGAACAATGAGGAAAAGAGCAGAGAACACAGGAAAAGATGTTTTTTAAAAAAATGCTTTTAAGAAGATGTTGTCAAAAGAAGGAAGTAGCTGTGAAGGATCAGAGTCAAAGCACGCCTGTGAAATAGTTTTACTTCAAGAGCCAGGAGAACATTTTTGAGAATTTCCAATGTGTCTTTTCAACAAGATTCAAGCACTTGAATTAGGCACTTTACGTATGAAACTGTAGAGAAAAGGGTCGTGAGGAGAGAGCTGCTAAGAACAGTACAGAGATGGAGGGGTGCCTGGTGGTTCAGTCGGTTGAGTGTCTGACTTTGGCTCAGGTCATGATCTCAGTGTCCTGAGATAGAGCCCTGCATTGGGCTCCCCACTCAGTGGAGAGTCTTGTCCCTCTCCCTCTCCCTCTGCCGCTCTTCCTGCTCATGCTTGCTCGCTCTCAATTAAATAAATAAATAAATAAGATCTTAAAAAAAATAAAAAAGAATAGTACAGAGATAGAAAACAAACCTGCCAAATTTAAAGTCACAATTAAGACAGAGAATAGCAGATTGGACTCCAGGAGAGAACACAAACTAATGATGTCTCGTTTCAAGGGAAAAAAATACCCACAACATAAGCATCAAAGCAAGAAAAAAAAAAGTATTAGCAAAGGTAGATTAATCCCAGACTTCTCCTCCACAGTATTAATAACTGGAAATAAAATGAATCAAAAACCACTAAGCTTTGAAAGAAAAAGATTATGATATAATCATTCAAGATACTCATCACTCTTGAGTAAAGGTAACAGGAAAAATCTTCAGAGTGTTTGAAGTCAAAAAGCATTATGCTACATATTCTTCCTGAAAACAGTTCTCAAAATACTACCAGCTGGTAAAGAAAGGACGTGAAATGAAGAGCTCAAAAATGGAGAAGTCTTAGCCCAAAAGGGCTGGTCGTAATCATAAGTTCAGAAACTAAATGTTCCAGGGCGCCTGGGTGGCACAGCGGTTAAATGTCTGCCTTCGGCTCAGGGTGTGATCCCGGCGTTATGGGATCGAGCCCCACGTCAGGCTCCTCCGCTATGAGCCTGCTTCTTCCTCTCCCACTCCCCCTGCTTGTGTTCCCTCTCTCACTGGCTGTCTCTATCTCTGTCTAATAATTAAATAAAACCTTTAAAAAAAAAAAAAGAAACTAAATGCTCCATAATTAAAATTAAATGTCATTTGTAAAATTATACAAACATAAAGCCAATTCTTAAAATTGTTTTGGAATTAAAAATGCAAAAACAGTAATTTCCAAATTAACATAATGATCAAATTTTAAATATTCAGTTGCAGGGAAGCTATTCAAAAGATGCTGCATTTTTTACCTTAGACAAGTGGAGAAAATCAACAGAGTATTTCATTCATGATTTTGACGACTGGAGAAAAACCTGTACACTATTTAATTATAAATTAATCTTAACCTAAAAACAGGATTTATAACTTCCAAATCACAAAAGAAAAAAAGACAAAGAAACATATAGATATACAGACAAAAAGGCAAAGAAATATATATATATACAAAAATAAAATAAAATAAAATAGATTAATATGATACCAAAAAATGTTAAGTGTTTGGTGAATTTACAATTTTTCCTCCTTTATATTTTTGTATACTTTCC
This sequence comes from Ursus arctos, assembly GCF_023065955.2. Lineage (NCBI taxonomy): Eukaryota > Metazoa > Chordata > Mammalia > Carnivora > Ursidae > Ursus > Ursus arctos. The sequence goes on along the minus strand of NW_026623019.1, from coordinate 6,310,268 downwards.
AATTTGTTTACAATGACCAAGTCTAATCTGCATAATCAGAAACAAAATAATAAATGTTGGAGAAAATCCTGGGCCTCAAAGAACAAGAATTTCAAAAGAAACATTCCCATCTGTCATTAATTGCAAAGTCAGTCAGGCTATGAGCTCTACAGCTGCAGCCATGAGACCCAGAAGGAGAAAGAACAGTCACACGGAGGAGTCCTGAAAGAGAGTGCTGTCCAGGGAGTGTTTTCTTTCTTGACTATAGGTGTTTGGGGTTTTTTGCTGTGTGTGTGTGTGGGGCGGGGGGGGGGGGGGGGGAGAGAGAGAGAGAGAGAGAGAGAGAGAGGGAGAGAGATGTCCATTCCACTTCTCTCCTCCATGCAGATTTGAGCAATATATCAGGTCTGACCATTGGTTAAAGAATATCAGAATAAGGGATTTTAGAAATCATCTATAATCCAACCCCCTCTGTCTCACTCATAGAAAACTAAGGCCCAGAAAAATTAACGGCTTGTTCAGGTCCAGCCAATGACTTAGTTCCAATAAAGGTATGGGATTAGCAGAAATACTATAAAACTCATAGTTTTATGAAGCCTTGAGGGCCTCGGATAAGGCTCAATAAAAATGCCTTGTTGAATATGTAGGAACTTGCTGAGCAGAGTAGATCTCTAAGATACCGGCCAGCTCTAAAACTTTATGGTTGAGGAATTAATTGGCTACCTCGTCTTCCAGATTTTGAGACTTGCAGGTTGCTCCTCTGGGTCCCCTTTCAGCCTCCGGACCTAAAACCATTGGAGAGGCTCCCCGGTCGGTAGCTAAGCTTTTGGATCAGCTCCTCAGTCATTCTAAACCCCAGGATCATAAACCTTCCAGTTGCTATCCCCAGGGGAGAGCAGGAGTAAAGATAAGATATTTACATATAAAAATCATTAATAGATTGAAACGCGCCTGGACCCACAAGCACACTGAAGGCCCAGGCCCTGAGCGTGTAACAGTCCACAGTGGTGTTCACAGATGCTCACTGTCTGAAAAACCCAAAGTTTCTGGCTCACCTGTCTGTCAAATACTAAGCTATTTTTTCCTCAGAACATCAAAAGGTTTTTTTGTTGTTGTTTTTGAACTGTATGCCTACTTCAGATTGAGGCAGAAAGTACCTTGAAATGAAAGTGTGTGTGTGGAGGGGTGTTTTTTGGTCTACGGTGCGTACTTACAGGGAAATTAAGCCATTAAATTTACTCAAGAGCCTTTTACAGCTGTTTTGCCAAAGCTCTTTTATGAAAAATTTGGGACTCGTTCTAAAATACCACGGTGGATACTAAAAGACAAGCCAACCCCAAGGACATGATGCCTCTTCCAGTGTGCAGTGGAACTCTGAACATGTCCATCTGGGGGGGGAAGCCTGTGGGTGACAGGAAGAGAAGCTCTGGACATGCTCCAGCCATGTGTGACAGTATCACTGTCGAATCCAGGCAGGGACCCAGGGAACATGGAACCAAGGCTCACAGGCAGCCATTTCAGCCACCGTCCTGCTGGTCCAGGCTGCATTTATCTGTAATCAAGCTACTCAAGTGCTTCTGCCTGACTCAAAATGTTACACACACACACACACACACACACACACACACACACACACCAATACATACCACAATATTGCGTATGTACATACAGTTTATATATTGGATCTTAATTCTGTCCTTACTGTCTCTGTTGAGCTGCGATTTCACAGCGGAGACAGCTTTAGAGAAAAGTGCTTCAGATTCTTCAGTTAGCTAACCCCCTCATTATAAGAAGATTCTATACAGATCCATTCTGTGCTGAATTCCTCTCTCTTGAGTATAACAATTTAATGGATAATGACTCAAGATAAGTTCAGATTTGCTCCAGGGAAGAATAATGAACAAACTGAAAAATAAGGACTATTTCTTGGGAAATTCTATTTGTTAAGTAAGATCTCTCAGATACCAAGGACTATGTCCCCAGACACCAGGCTCTCTCTCTAAACCCTCTGGGACCAAAAAAGACCCCAAAGGATGTGGTGATAACTTGTGCATGTGTGTGCATATGCGTGTGTGTGTGTGTGTGTGTGTACACGTGCTCACCTACTCAGGTGAAAGAGTTTGGGTGGAGTTTTTACTCTGCTGCAAATATTCAAATTCTTGTACCCCAAAGCAAGTAATCGGTACTCAAATATTTAAACAATGAAGTCATCAACTAATTAATCTGGTGCCAGTGAGTCTCCAATTATTTACTAGGAAGCTTTTTACAGTTCCTTTATGGGCCAGCCAGAGAGGCCCCGCTAAGATAGGGAAGGGTCTCACAACATGGCGGCAAGGTTAACCCCCCTCCCCACCCCTGCTTTACGGATCTGTACTTTAGCGCTCAGATACACACATGTACACTCACAGGAAACAGCGATCTTTGTCATTATTTTTCCTTTCACCACTGGGATCTTTTTTCTTCACTTAAAACTGGCTTGTGATGCTTTGACCAATATTATGCAAAGAGATCTGTAAGGCCTTTCAATTTCAAAGCATGCTAATACACCAAAAGCTCCCACTCAGGAATTAGCAATTGTCACAAAGCATTCCTTGAATTTCAATCAAGAGACAATGCATCACAGGGAGGCAAGGGCTTCAAACACCTATGGGTACATTTCAAAGGTACAATGTGATGGGAAATATTCATGGCAGATATCTATGTAACCACTGGGCCAATGTGAATAAGGAAATAAAGTCATAAGTACTAGTCTTTAATCAAAATCGTGCAGTTTTTCTTTCTTCAAGGTACAGAAGAACCCCTTAAACAGTCCAGAAATGGTCTGAGGGAAACAGTAGTTATCAGTTAACTGTCCTCGAACCAAACCATACTAGCTTTGTCAACACCATGTGCTGGGGTTGGATTAGAATAAGGGTTTGAAATGAGCTATTCCTCATCTATCCATGACCCTGAAGTCTCTACCAGTTTGCTTCCTATCTTGGACCTTACATTTTGACTTTCAAAAGGAGTACATGGGTATCTGTAGGGAGGACCGTGCAAAAAGCCTGAGAGGCAGCTGCCCAAACAGTTACCTTTTCGAAGCTCTTACTACATACCTGCTCCTGGGACAGCTAGAGCTGATAAAATTCACTCTTCCCTTTGTCATACTCCTTGGAACCCAGAATTTCTAGTCTGGCATTTTTATTTCTTGGCAAAATTACTAAGGTGGCTTTTTAATTTTTAAAGTTCTCTCTCAAATATATCTTTTCAAAAGTCATCCTGGGAGTTTCATAAAAGCCACACAAACTCATCCATCAAAGAGAAAGAGAAGATACAAGATCAAGAAACACAACTGAAGAGGGGAAGCCGCAGGCAGCATCTACCTGCCTCAGGAACATCCCTTTAGCCAGGAGATGAAGCCAACAGCTCTTGCAATGTAAAGGATGGAGCTCAATACATACCCACCTGCTAGGTCATCTTATCGTCTCAGATGCTAGAGAAAGCCAGGCAAGGCTGTGCCGGGATGCCTTCTCTAATCATGGAAATAGTCCCCTCATCCTTTACTTCCTGTTCTGAGCCTCTCTCAGGGCTGCTTTACTCTGTGGACTGCTTTCAAGCTACTCATCTTCTCTATCAGAGTTTACCTTGATCATAATATTCATGCTTGACTATTTTCTGAACATGGGCTCACACACAACTCAGATCCCTCAAAGATGGACCCTCTGTGCAATTCGCAACCGCTGCATGGTTTGGGCTGTTATGAAAAGAGCCAAGCTATGAAGCCTTCAGTTGGTAAGCGCACAAGGACCAACATACAGTGTTCCCATGTGGAGAGAAGGTATGGTTTCATGGGGGGTCCATTCTTCCATGACAGTGGAGTCAGAGTGTCTTCAATCCATCAATAACATTTGGGCAATAATGGGTTAACTTTCAGGGAGCAGAAAGAGTTTTCTATAAAACTTAGAGGGATATTTTAAATAGCCATTACTGAGCTATCAAGATTTAGTTCCTATGCATGAAATACATTCACTGTAAATAATACATGACATTTTTTTCTCTTTACAATTTACGGAGAAGTCTAGCCAAGCATGAACTTTTTTTATGACATCCTGCTTATTACAGAGATTTCTACACATTACAGAGAACTGGCTTTCTAGACAGGACTGTGCCCTCTTGTTGCTTTGTTATTGTGTTGTTGTTGTGATTGTTTAGTTTCTTTCTTCTATAAAAGTGGATTCAAAAACAGAACCTTGTGATGTACGCTCATCATCTCATAGTTCACTCAGAGCCCCAAATAGAACTGAAAGCCCAAATTAGCAGTAAAATCACTCTTAAATAAAAGCATATGCTTTAAGCCATAGAGCATGATGTGTGTAGTTATGATCCTTTTTCGCTTGGGTTTATTGCTTTGTTTTTTTTTCAAATAGTGGCCCCTTAAGTAAGTACCTCTCTCTCTCTCTTTTAAATGGCTGCCAATCTCAAATTGGAAACGAGCTTTATAACCCTGCAACCACTACATTTGTGCTGCACACCTGTTCCTCTAATACCCACCACCTGACTCCTATAGCACAGCGGAGACAGAGATACATTTGCCTGCAATGATTTACAAGAATGATCACTACAGTTGGGCCTGCATGAGAGCAGGGATGAGTAACATTCTAAATACAGGATGCTTAAAGCGGTGGTAATCAAGCCTCAGGGTACTCCCAAATCACGTGGGGATTTGTTACACCTTCTGACTGTCACGTCTCATCTCACAAGTTTCAGAAGCAAAAGATCTTGGAGGGGGCCCAGAATTTTGAGACAGCACCCCTCGGTCATTCTAAAACATTCATGGGCGACTATATTTCGGAGGTCACTGGTCAAAGGAGGCTGCATCTCCACTCCCCAGCTTAAAGAGCTGATGGCAGACTCTCATGGTATGAACACAAGACAAACTGGCTGGCAAAGACAATACGTAGCCACAAAAGGGAAACTCAGGATGGTTCCTACTGGGTACCACAGCACTCTTCCCCGACCACGACCAAGACATGCCAGCTACAGGGTAATGTAACATGGTCACTGCCTGAGACTGTAAATCACGCAGCCAAACTGTCTTGGTTCAAGTCCTTGCTCCAGCAAGGACTCTCTACTTCAGTTTCTTGTTCTCTGATACAGGAATAATAACAGATACCAGCCTTACAGAATTAACGGGCAGTTTCTATAAATGAAAACATGTGAAGTATATAGAGCAGCACGTGACATACAGAAGGTGCTCAGTGGTTGGTGTGTGTGTGTGTGTGTCTGATGTGGTTAAGGACAGAAACCCCTCCTCAAAGTCACTGAAAAAGTAACTCACAGAATCCCATTATACAAATTGAGAGCCAAGGTGCAGGTTTCCAGTTTTATTTATTTAAATCTGCACACAGAGTGTGCTGCAGTCATTTCCCCCTGCTCTCTGAAATTTCTGTGTTTCCACCTCCCTTCCAGCTGTGGTTCCTCCTTCCTCCTCAATGCTGGGATTAGAGTCTTCCTGCTAATTTACCTGTCAAGATATCCCCAGGCTGGGATGGTCAATGTTGTGAACCAGGAAATCTTCAGAGGAGCATTTCAAAGTGGGTCCCCAAACCCTGCTTAGATTTCAGACTGAAATAGTATCCCACCGAAGCCATGACTTGGTATCCTCATCATCTGGGCTTTGTCTCAGAAATTCTAGGAAATTGGTTATCTTTTCGGAACACTTATTTTCTTAGCCTTTTGTGGCTCATATACCTCTGAACACACTCATGTACTCCTCCTGATAGCGCTTTCTAGAAGGCCGATGTTGCCAAACGCCGCAATCATGAGAGACTCAGCCACATCCCTGTTCTCCATCTCTCTGCAGTTGTCTCTCTCTAAACTCTTTCCCTCCTTTTTCAGATTTGGAGGTTCTATGCAACTTGACTATATTCTCGCGTGGCTCTGTATTTTATACAGTGATCCCTTATTACAACCTAGATTTGTTTTGTTTTCCCAATTCCATTAATTTGGAAATGCCATCACCATGAAAAGCCATGTTTGGGGCTCTACCCCTGTACCAAGACATCTGCTTAGACGGCATTTCTTTAAATCACCAACATAGGACCCAGTTATATTTCAGGCACCTGGTCTCTGCCACATGTGTCACCTACAAAGCAACCATGACCTCAGTGAATGGGATTTTGCCTCCTTTGGGACATCAGGCATTTTCAGCAAACCACAGAATCTAAAGCTAAAGCCAGTCTAAGAGGATCATCTAGAGCAATCTTCCGGATTTTCCAGAGACAGAAACTTGAGTGCTTGTTTAAGAGACTTGCTCAAAGTCACATCTAGGGGGCAGCTTACAGGTTCCTGATTGCTCCAGCAATCTTTCCACCAGTGAGACTTCCCAGTGAAGATATAAAAGACATATTTATGAAAAAATGTAGCTGACATGGCATGAGGAGAGGATGACAGATGATACCTTAGATCCGTTCTCATGGTGATCCATTCTCAGCACTAAATTACTTTTTGCCTTATTACAAAAGGAAATATACTTTAGTTGTAAAATACGTTTAAAATACAAATAAACAGAAAGAAAAAAATTTAAACTGTCCGCTGTATCTCCACCTAAAAATAACCAATCGTACATTGGACATTTAGCATATATCATCCCAATGTTGTTTTTCTAACGTGGACGTATGTACAACAATGTAATGGCGCCGTGTGAGCCACTTTGTGACCTGCCTCTTTTACCTAACAACATATCGTGACTTTCTTTTCATACTGTTAAACTTTCTTCTTCATCATCACCTGTACTACCTGCCGAGTACTCCACGGTACAACTCATCTCCTCTTCTTGAACATTTCTGGCTTCTCCGAAATTCTTAAAGATTATCAGCAACTTTGAAATTAATACCCTTCTAGCTAAATTTCTATGCGGACCATGAAAAATTCATAAGGATAAATTCCTAGAGTTGGAACTGCTAAGGCAAAAAGTATGCGCGGTGGTGAGGCTCTCAGTAGGTGCCGACAAACTGAGAACTATATTTAAAAGAGACACTGACAAACTGGAAGGTGTCCAGAGGATGACAACCAAAATGTCTATTCAACATGTCCTCGAGGCAGGCTGAAGGGACTGGGTGTGCCTGGCAAACTCAGGCAGGAAGATAAATTCCCTCCAAAGGGAAAGGACTTTTGCTTTCCTGTCTCTTTGTTCCTTGTTTAAAATCAGGAATCATTCCCTGATTCAACAATGTCAGGGGACACCGTGGCGGAAAGGGAGTACCTGCGCTGGATACAAAGCGGCTGCATCTCAGCTTTGTGTCATGCTTTGTGATGCTGGGGCTGGGCAGCCACACTCTTCCTGTGCCAGGCCGGTCCAGGCTGGTCCAGGGGGCTCCCTGTTGGCCTCTGCCCTCAGGGAACATGAGAGGAAAGCCACAAGAGGGAGCAAGCCTGGCTCCTTCCACGTTCTTCTGTTCCTTTCAGCATCATCCCAGGGACAGTCCCCCATCTTCACAGCAGCAAGTGATTTCACTTCGTTGTTTTTCCAACGCTCTCAGACCTGGCCTCATCGGCACAGCTCCCTCCTCAGAGATCTGATTCCTAGCTCCCCGGGACGCTTCTCTGAGCTCCTAAGTTTTCATAATTCTGACCTCTTCCCCTGTTCCCATCTCAAGGGGTGACAGCTTCTTCCTCCCCTTCTTTACCTTTCCCTTTTTATAATATCTAGTTAACAACTATATACCAGATTCTCTCTGTTAAAATGACTGGTGGGATTCTGGTCTTTAGTGGACCCTGACTGATATGGTTCCCTATCACTGGAGCTGGTAAATTGAGGAGTAACCTCATGTCCAGGATATTATAAAGGAAATTCCTGAACTGAGAGAAAATTAAGCCAGATCAGTAGTCTTAAAAGTACTCTTGTCAGTGCAATCCTTTTCACAACTATAATTTTATGCTAAACTCAAGGTATAATATATAAAAGTAGGGGTGCTTTGGCTGAAATGCAAGTATGGAGCATCCTGCCCCTTACTTGCATGGCCTCACTCTACCAGCAGCATCTACAGAGCCCTGTTCCCTCCTGCCCTGCCCCGTCCTTCTGTGGAACTCTTGGGTTCAGTAGAGCCCAGTCTGGCAACCACTAATCAACACAACATGAGTCCCTTTCCAAATCTCATGATTCTGTAACTCTGCAATTCTTCTTGAATGGTCCAGGGCTCTCTGGACATCTATACGGCCCCAGTAACAGTTCAAGCGAAGCAGAAGATCTCGGCCACCAAGTGCCTGATAAACACCTGGCTGTCCCACCTACAGCCCCCTCTTTCGACCACAACCAAGAGATCCTTTCCGGCCAGGCTGGGGTAATACGGTGCAGAAACCACTATTATTGAGTCACTGCCATTCCTGCTGTTAAGAATAGGTCAGCATTTTTCATTATGAGCCTCCTTCTTTCAGAGGTTTCTAACATGATTTTAAAAAAATCTGCTCTAGCTTAAAGTTTGGCATGAAAGTTCTTGGCTCCAGGCTGTACTTTCTTTCAGTAAAACTACTAAAAGTGTGTTTAGCTACTCTAGAGCTCAGAGAGAGCACTGAGAAGTCCTGAATAGGAGAAATCTGAAGTTTGAAATATCCCCTTTCCCCCTCAAAATCTATTAAAGCTTCCATTTCTTAAAAAAAAATTTTTTTCAGGCTATTTGCTGAAAACGTAGCCTTTTGTTTTCAGTTGTTAAATTGAACCAGGTCTTTGTGATACTCGAACTGTTCAAAATAAAAGAGTTTGATGCAAACAAGAATCTTCATATTAAAGGTGGTTTTCCCCAGGGCACCTGGGTGGCTCAGTCCTTAAGCGTCTGCCTTCGCTCAGGGCTTGATCCCTGCATTCTAGGATCAAGCCCAGCACCAGGCTCCTCCGCTGGAAGCCTGCTTCTTCCTCTCCCACTCCCCCTGCTTGTGTTCCCTCTCTCACTGGCTGTCTCTCTCTCTGTCAAATAAATAAATAAAATCTTAAAAAAAAAAAAAAGGTGGTTTTCCCACATTCATCTTCCGCTATAGTTTGGTTTTAGCTTATGTCTTTGCCTTCTTTAATCCCCCCAAAAATAGGGTCACATGGCTTTTGAAACAAATTCCAAAATGTAAATTTTGCATTGGTGGTATTTATAACCTGCAGATAATTTTTCTTTATATCTTCTCTACTACTGTCAACAGAGGTGGTGAGTGGTAAGTATCAGAATTATTCCCTCTTCACAGAAGAAAAGGTAGAAGCTCAGAGAGCTTGACTTGCTTAAAATCCTGCTCAAAGCCAGACTAGGAAGCAGATCGCCTCGATACCTGCCCTGGGCTTGCTTGGAAAGGGATACTGCTTTCCTAAAGAACTATAGCATGAGCAAACCCTAGCAAAGACAGAGAAAAGGGGAAGTCACCCAATCCAGGAACATCTGCAAACTGGAGCAACTTGTTGCATTGATGGGCTTTCCCTCTCCGGGGAAGTTCCTCCCACCCATGGAGGCCCAGGCAGTTCCAGAGTACCCCCTCTGCTCCCCTGCTTTGGGGACACAGTTCAGGTCACTACCAGGAAAACACCTTTATCCCCACACTTGTCCTCAGTGCTGGGAAGGGCATAGGCTCTGGAGAAATCCAAAGAAATGTGGACTGAAATCCTAGCTTTGCCACTCACAATGAGGGGCAGCCTGGTTCTACCTCTGACAGAGAGATAAAACAAAAACAAGAAACAAATAAAAAAAAAAAAAAACCCAACCCACTACCTCAAAAGGTTTCTGTGATCAGTAAAAACACCCAACACACCAGGGTGCCTGGGTGGCTCAGTCAGTTAAGTGTCCAACTCTTGATTTTGGCTCAGGTCATGATCTCAGGGTCATGAGATCGAGCCCTGTGTCGGGTTCTGCACTGAGTGTGGAGCCTGCTTAAGATTCTCTCTCTTCCTCTCCTTCTGCCCCTCCACCCGCTCATTTGCTCTCCCTCTAAATTAATTAATTAATTAAAAATACCCAATGCAAAATTCAATAAATTGTAGCTACTGATAAGTGAACATAAACATTGCCCCCCCCCCCCAAAAAACATAAAAAGGAAGGAAAAGAGAAGAAAAAAAGAAAAAGGTAGGTATTCAACAGATATCTGTTGATAAAAGAGGGGACACTATGAATATGTTCCTCCTTAAAAGATGGAAAGTACAGACAGTCATTTAAGACTACAAACAAGGATCTGTGTGGAAAATACTGTTGGAAAAGTGTGCAGGAATCTGCTGGCTTGTAAGACCCAGTGACCCTGGGTGTGTTGGGCCACTGTGCAGCCTGGCTTTACGATTCAGCCAGTGACTGTGGGCTGTGGTTCCTGAACCATCCTATCCTTTCTCCCAATTCCAATATCTGTCACCTGTTAGTTCACCCATTTATTTTTCCAACATCCCTCATTCTCGAACATTTCCTGAGCGTCTACCGTATCTCAGGCATCGTGCTAGGTACTGGGGATACAGAAGAATGCAAACCAGGGCTCAGTCTAGGGTAAGCTGTGAGGCATTCACCTCAAATATACAATCTAAGGGGCCTCCAAACACAGTAATCAAAATAAGTAACATTTTGATGCAATACCTTCATTAAACAACATCAATACAAAAAAGTCCATGACAAACGAAATATCAAAATTTTAAATAAAGACAAGATCCTGAACAGGGCTGTGTTGAGCCATACCGGAGCTCAAGCAAAAGGGAAAACCAGTAATACTGGCCCGGTCTTATTTTAAATTTTTATATTTTATCCATCATCAATTTGGGGGGTATTAATACTGATCACTTCAAATACTACACTAAAATATTATTTATCTGGATTAAAGAGATTTTGGCATCCCCTCAGATTTCTGACTCTAATCTTGGCCCTAAATGAGACACCTCTTATAGTCAGCTGAAACCTGAAATCCCCGGAGTCGCCGCAGGAAGCAGTCTAAAGGCATTAAAGATCTATCACGACGTCCAGGCTGAGAAAGATCAAGTGAGGAGCAGGCAGCACAAGGCTGGTCAGGAGCGACACCCAAACCAGGCCTTCTGTCGGATCTTCTTTATGCTTCACCATGCAACCTTTGTGCCTCTTTCACCCCTTGACAGTGTGAGGTGGTTCTGTGCCATTCACAGCCCCTGTACACACAGTCCCACATAGCAACCAGGTTTCCGCAGGCAGGGCTTCCGCTCTGTGGCACGTTGTCCCAGCCTTGCCCGGCTGGCTCCTGGTCGTGATGGTCGAGTCTGCTCCAAGACTGAGTGACCACCATGGTTCCCTGAGCTGTGCCTGGGTTACACGATGGGCTCCATATTCAAGGCGGTCCAAACACTCAAATCCCAACATAGCACTGAGGATTACCATGCTGTGTGGGAACATGATAGCCAGACACAACCGGTATAAACACGACCCGCTTGACTTCTTCTCAGAATATTCTAAAGCATCCAGTTCCTCTCTCCCAGGCTTCCCCAGGCAGGGCTTTGCCCCTTCTGTCCTTCCCACAGCCAACTCCTTCTACTCTGCAGCACGTTGCTGCTGTAAGCAAGTAAGTAAGCCCCCGATAGCAGAGGCTATCCGCTGTTAACTAACTCAGACTACATTCCCCAGCCTCCCTTGCACCTACATTTGGCTGTGCCTCCCTTTTAGCCAATGAAGTGTGAATAGTAGGGACTTGGCCATTTTGAGACTTCCGTGTGTAATCCTCTTTTCCTCTGCTCCCCATCTGGCTAAATGGAGAGAGAACACTGTAGACTTCCAGAATAATGGAGCCAAGGCAAAGAGAGCATGGGTCCTTGGATGAACATACGGAGAGCCCCCAACCAGATGGAAATAAACTTTGGAAAATAAAAAATAAGCTCATTGAGATTTGGGGGTCTATTATAGCAACTAGCCTATCCTGACTAGTATCTTCCCCAACTAGACTATAAACTCACTGGCTGGCTCTGTATCTGATGTGTCTCTGTATTCTCAACAGTGAGAGCACACAGTAGGTATGCAGTACAATCCTGTGGTAATTAGGCACCTCTATTTCCCCATTTTTTTAAAGATTTTATTTATTTACTTGAGATAGAGCAAGAGAGAGCGAGAGAGAACACAGAGGGAAAGGGAGAAGCGGACTCCCCGCTGAGCAGGCAGCCTGATGCGGGACTCCATCCCAAGACCCTGAGATCATGACCTGAGCTGAAGACAGATGCTTCACCGACTGAGCCACCCAGTCACCCACCTCTATTTCCCTCTTGAAGCTATTATAAAAAGTACATCCACCATCATTATCAATAGAATGATAATTATGAATTGCTCTCCATCTCTTTATACTGAAAATGAAGGCAAAATATTCCTAGAAACCCCTGTTAATTATGATCACTAAATAGAATGATTCATGCTTCTTAAATGCCACTTCATAATCAGCTAATAATTTAAATATAAACAAACATACAAAGGCAGAGGATGGAGTCAGAATGGGAGCCCCAGACACATACTTGAGTTTTCCTCTGGAAAGATTTCTAATGCACTATAGAGTCTTAGGATATGTTTCTGCTCCGTGCATATCACAGCTGACATCTTGTCAAAACCAAGGGAAATAATTGCATCCCCGAGAAAGAGTATCATGCAGGCAGCAATTTAAATGTGGCACTGCTCATGAGCACCGATTTACTAACATCTCACTGTATATAACCGTGCGTGGTAGGAGAAGAGCTTATACATCCTTACCAAGATTTAGGCATAAAAACAAAATCTGTTATGCTTCCAATTCAAAAGAAGAAAGAACAAAGGAAAAGGGAATAGCATATCAAGCTGTGTTTCTTCCTCTTAGAAATAAACTTTTAAAGAAATCTAAGTCCTAGTCTGCTCACCTCCATTTGAGATGGGGTGGACAAGACATCAGCCAGTCGGCTCAGGTCTTGAGGGAGAAGAAAAACAACCTATCTTGT